>NW_024412396.1:64935741-64977561 GCF_014898765.1 Herpailurus yagouaroundi
GGCGGCGGCGCCCGTCCGGGCCCTTCCCGAGGGCCAGCGCCAGGGCCATGCGGGCGCCCAGGGCACGGCGGTCCGCGCCGCCCGGCGCCTGAGCCCCTCCGTCCGCGGTCCCGGAGCTGCCGGCGGCATGATCCGACGGGCCGGGGCGCCCGAGCACGGGGACCCCGTGGGGTAAGTCTTGCCTCCCCCCACCCCGCCCCGGGAGTGCTCGGAGCTCGCGAGGGAGCCCCGGCCGTCCGGCCTCGGGGCGTCGGGTGAGTCCGAGCCCCGCGGCCACGGCCGGGGCCGGACTCCGCTTCTGCGCGGAAGGGGGCCGCGCTGGTGGCTGCTGGACCCGGGGACTTGGCCAAAGTTCGAAGCTCAGACGTCACCGCTCGCTGGAAAACCAGCTAAGCGGCCGGGTGCGAGAAAAGCGTCTCTACCTGTCAGAGCCGGGGCGGAGGGGCTGCGTGGATGCGGCCCCTTCCCCCGGCTCCTGTCTCGCCTGAACTTCAGAAGCAATCACGCGGGGTCCGGGTCGCGCCAGCCTCCTGCACCCGCCGCTCCGCCTGCGTCCCCGCGCGCGTCCTGGGACACTGACGACCAGGCGGGCGTGGGGTGGGGGCCGGGGTCCCCGTAAGTTCGGGCGCCAGCGGCCCCGACAGCTGACGAGTCCGCCTAGACCGCGGACCCACCGAGATCCCCTTCCCCCGTCCCTCAGGCGGGTCCGGGTCGGTGACCTTTGGACCTGCCTTATCAAGCCCTGGGGAGGGTCCGGGGCGCAAGGGTTGCGCTGGGGTCTGGGGGGTCCCGGGGAGAAGGCACAGCTGGGCATGCGTGAAGCCGAACTTGTTTGGGAACTGACTTTCGGGAGGGGTCTCGCGTGCCTCGTCTTATGTCCCCCACCCCCACCGAAGTTGCTTTTGGACGTTGCTCAGGGCTGCGCTCCGGGGAGAAGGTTCCCTCCCCGCCGCCCAGCCCAGCGGGCGTCTCGCGAAGCTTCAGGGGGTTGAAGAGGCTTCAGTTCCAGTGGTGGATTCTTGGGAAGGCCTCTTAGAACCTTTCGGGGTGTCAAGGTTGACGGGAGCCCACCCCCACCCCTGCCCCGAGGCTGCCATTCCTGGCTTTTTGGTTTAAAACTCCCGGGCCTGTTTCTGTGATGGACACCCAGCTGCTGCCTGGCCTAGCTCCATGACCCCAGGAGCTCCATGACCCCTAGCTCCAGCTCCTAGGGCCTCAGTTCTCTGCTCTGTAAAACAAGAGGGATGGGCCGATCTTGTGCAGTTCTGGACTGGGGGACAGCTGGAGGTGACTGGTTCCCGCTCTGGCGGGCTGGGGGCTTAAACTCTTCTGGATCTGAATGCTTCCCTCCTCCCTTTTGCCCCATCGCCGCCCTTCCCCAGAAGTTCTGCCTGTATGCTTTCTCTTGGAAGTAACCTCTGGAAAGACAAATGCCATCCGGTGGGAAGAATTGGAAATTATGTTGGGGAGGGGGCCCCTCAGGGGCAAGTCTCTGCCACACCCAATATTACAGGGTGGAGCTAGGAGGAGTTTCCCATGGAAGAAGGGGTGGTGAGGGGCCAGGGTCCTGACCTGTCCGGCTTCCCTTTCCCCACCCCTCCCCAGGAGTGATCCCCCCCCCCCCCCACCTACTTCCTCTTGCTTTTCTTTGTTCATTACTGGACCAGTTACTTAACCTCTCTGTGCCTGGGTTTACCTATGTATAAAATGAAGATACGTAGTAGTAACTATCCTCACAGGGTTGTTTTGAGGGTTAAATGAGATAATGCATAAAGAGTTTTGCACATTGGCCTATAGGGTAAACTCTTAATAATAATAATAATTATTATTATTCCCACTTGTTAATAATAGTACCAGATATTTAACCTCGGACAAGAGACCTGGTCTTGCCTCCTCTGTAAATTGGGGGTAATAATAACACCAACTTCATAGGATTGTTATGAGGTTTGGATGAGTTAATATTTAAGCAGCTGCCTACAGGCAGCCGTGGGTTAACACACCAGCTCAGGCCTGCTTAGATGTGCCTGGCACATTCTAAGGAATATTGGTTTGCTGCTAAAAACATCACTTTATTTAAGAGGACCTTTTGTGCTGGAAGGTTCCTAAATAGTATCTCACCGAAACTCATACCTGGTAGGTACTTGCATACCTCTAGGGACGGAGAACTTGCCACCACTGTGGCAGTCCTAAGACAGGAATTCCTGAACTTGAGTTGCAGGTGCCTCCCTCTAACTTCTTACCATATCAGATCCTGTTCTGCCCTGGGGAGCCCAGACCTTGACTCGCAAGTACTACAAGGCAGTTTTCGGGTGCACCCCAGGCACCCCCTGTTCCCCGGGCCATGTGTCCACCTGTGTTACAGTCCAAAGATGAGGAGGAGCAATCATCTGTGATTCCTCACCCCCATGCCACCCCCAGACCCTACCGACCACTTGGGGCTGGGTTCTGAGTCCTCAGAGGAGGACTCCTCTTTCCACTGGGCTTCCAAAAGTCCTCTCCTTCTCGCTGTGATGTTCAGACAGCTGGGAGAATGTCTCCTACTCTGACCCCCCAGAGCTCAGAGAGCCCCCTGGAATAGGAGTGTGAGGACCTTGGCAAGCAAGGTCTGTCTCCTCCTTGGTGCAGATGTCGGCTGGGGAGAAAGAAAAGGCAGACTGCCCGGTATCCTAGGTGTAGACACTTCTTCTCCTTCGGTTCAACAAATAGTGTTTACATTAGGTGGGGGCGGGTGCCCAGCATGAAACCAAGCCCCTTCCCACTTGCAGCTGATGTGGGAGACAATGACAGAAGGTGGTCTGGTGGGGTAAAGGCTTGGGGGATGCTGGGGGCTACAGATGGGGTTCGCACACAGAGGTGATCTGATTCAGATTGGGGCTATATCTCAGACAGACTGTAGCAGAGAAAGCAGAAGCAGAGAAATCTGCTGGGAAGGAAGTTCTTCAGTGGGCAGGAGGGCGGGTAGTGACCAGGGAGACAGGAGAGGGAGAGGCCCTGGCCTCTGAAGGGATGAACTGGAGGTGAGGAGGGAGTGGGGAGGCGCAGAGATGACCCCGGTGAAGCTGTGACCTGTGGAGGGGCCGGACGCCAACCTGTGTGCAGGGGTCACTGAGGACGCGTATACTCAAAGCCCACACTTTTATGTTTGATGAATTGAGAGTCTGCTTAAGATTTTATTTGAAAAAGATTCCACTCTTGGATCTAATCCAATCCCCTAATTTAAAAAAAAATTTTTTTTTTTTAACGTTTACTTATTTTTGAGACAGAGAGAGACAGAGCATGAACGGGGGAGGGGCAGAGAGAGAGGGAGACACAGAATCGGAAGCAGGCTCCAGGCTCTGAGCCATCAGCCCAGAGCCCGACACGGGGCTCGAACTCACGGACAGCAAGATCGTGACCTGAGCTGAAGTCGAACGCCCAACCGACTGCCACCCAGGCGCCCCTCCAATCCCCTAATTTAACGACAAGAGAAAGGAGACCCAGAAAGAGGAAGTGATTTATCCAAGGTCTTAGGAGCTGGAGGTGGGGCTGGGCCTAGAAATTGGGTCTCCTGAGCCTTGGGCCTTGAAGGGGCAGCCTGGGCAAAGCCCCAGGGTTTGGGAGACCCCTGGCTTTCTGCCTTGTGCCTAACATAATGCGGGGATCCCGCTGAACTCCTTGAGAGAAGTCCCTCTTTCACTCCCAGCTCTAAGACAGGGGACTTCTCTGGGGTGGGGCCCACCCAGAGCAGTGATGAATTCACGGTCCCAGATACCAACTCCAGCTCTGCCCGCCGACCTGGGCCTCCTTGCTTGCAGGGGCTAATGCCTCTGGGTGGTCCTGGCTGGCACTCAGCTGGGAGACCCACCCCCTTCCAGACCAGAAGAGAGGCTGTGGCCCACAGGCAGCAAAGGGTTACCTAACCAGCTCAGGCCTGCACTTCTGAACCCTGAGAAGCCCCCGTGCCTCCCCTGGGAAGCACTAGGGGGTGGAGACTCAGGGTCTGCTTGGGACCGGGGAGTCTCAGCACATTTGTCCCTGAGGACCTCTTCCCAATCTCCCCTACCACTTGATAGGACCTATCCTGGGCCTGGATCCCTGTTTAGTGATCTTTACTGAGACTGAAAGCATTAAAAACTACACATCCTATAAAGGCACCTGCATTTTAATCCAGGGGATCGGGAAATAAAAGAGGGAACCCAACCAAAAATAGGTATGATGGTTGAAGGGGGGGGGGGGCCCACCCAGGCCCCTCACTGCCCTCTCAGGCCTTCCTGGAGCTCTACTTTATAGACAGGAATCTGAGCTGGCCTGCGGTGCCTCTCAGGAAGGGGCCAGAGCAGAGGGGAGGAAGGAATGCTGATTGGCAACCACACACTCGGTCCCTTACATCACATCCCAGAGTCCATCTGTCCCTTGAGTGAGGGTTGTCGCCAGTTCATGCCTATGCAGGCCATGACAAATGAGCAGAACTGGGTTAGAGCAATGAGGAGGAGGGCAGGTTTGGAGGGGAGAAGTGTCTGAGCAAACTTGGAAGGGGGAAAGTGGAGGGTCTACCCCTCCCTTATCAGAACGAGAGAG
Organism: Herpailurus yagouaroundi; assembly: GCF_014898765.1. Taxonomy (NCBI): domain Eukaryota; kingdom Metazoa; phylum Chordata; class Mammalia; order Carnivora; family Felidae; genus Herpailurus; species Herpailurus yagouaroundi. Next base: position 64,940,299 of record NW_024412396.1, read on the forward strand.
GCACATCTTGGTTGGGAGACACTAACAGAAAGGCCTGGCATAGGAAGAGGGCCCATCCTCAGCGTCTGGGTGCCCAGAAAGAGCCCCAACCGGGGGGAAGTGCCTCAGAAAAGTCCCAGACTTCCTGTTTGCCCCCGTGGCTCTCTGGCCCCCCCCCCCCCCCCCCCCCATCCGGGAGTCACCTTCAGAAGGGAGTGAGGGCCCAGGAGTCATCTTGTTCTTGGCAAGTTGGCTTGGAGACAGTGAGTGCTCCTCTGGCAGCCAGCTCTAGAAGTTTTGGCTGCGTAACTGTTACCCTGAACCTGCCGTTTATCCCATGCCCCAGGGGCGGCCAAAACATGGATGTTTTCTTCAACACTGGAACTAAAGACGAAAATCACGATGTTAATGACTTTTCTAAACTGTAGATCTCCCCTTGATCTCATCCTACCACCACCCGCTCCCCCCACCCACCCCAAAATAAGCCCTTCTGGTGAAATGGTTCTTGCTGCTAGAGACAGAAGACAGCCAGCCAGCCACATCGAGGTCCCCCTGGAGGGGTGGAGAAAACAGCATGGCTCCCATAACCCCTGGTCACCCTTAGGTGCCATGATCTCCTATTTAAAAACCCCTTAAGGACTCCCTGTCTTCCATACCCCATTCCAGTCCTTCACGAAGCCAATGTACAGCCTTACTTTTTCTGTTCCCCTTGGCACGCACAGCTGCCATAGCCTCCCCTGTCTTTGCCCACAAAGTTCCTTCCAACTGGAATGCCGTCACCTCCTCCATGAAGCCTTCCATCCACACCAGCTCTTTTTGAATCCTCAAAAAACTTTACGCATGAGCTACTTATTTACCTAGCAAGAAACCAAAACCCCATTAATATCATGTCTTCCTGTTTAGATTATGAACTTCCAAATAAAAGGGATCAGATCTTTACATCCATATCTTTTTGTCCTGCACACAGCTGGCACTCAATAAACGCTTGAGAACAATGACATACTGAACAGGATTCTAAAAATTGCCTTGCAGCCTTCCCTTGTGGGACAACAAGGCGGCTGGCCACCCAGGAAATTGGGTAGGGACCCTGTATAGGCACCAGTCACTTTGTTTTATCCTCCTCAGCGGGGTCCCCTAATTCTAGCTGCGCTCCCTCACTTCTCGGAGAGAGAGGGTGGGAGACGGTGAAGCCAGCTCTCGATTACCAATAGATACTTCGTCCTCAGCTGAGAGAGCAGAGTTAGCTGGCTGTACAGGTTCTGGGTGAGCCCAGCCTGGGTCATTGTGTCCCAAGGGCAGGTCTGTGGTCCACTGAAAAACTAGGAAGATATGTGTGCGTGCGTGTGTGTGTGTGTGTGTGTGTGTGTGTGTGTGTGTGAGAGTGATGTGTATCAGCCAAGGCTGCCAACCTCTTTTCCTGGGCAGAACTGTCTTTTTTTTTTTTTTAACTGTTTATTTATTTTTGAGAGAGCAAGAGACAGAGTGGGAGCAGGGGAGGGGCAGAGAGAGAGGGAGACACAGCAACCGAAGCAGGCTCCAGGCTCCCAGCTGTCAGCACAGAGCCCGAGGCAGGGCTCAAACTCAAGAACCGCGAGATCATGATCTGAGCTGAAGTCGCTCAACCGACTGAGCCACCCAGGCGCCCCCAGGGCAGAACTGTCTTTTATTCTGAGATGGGAGTTTTGTTTTGTTTGCCATGTTAAGCCTCCTTTTTTCTATGAAACGATTGGGTAAATTGATGGTGGTTGTTAGTTTTTGGTGTCTTTTTTTGCAAAATAAAAAATGCTGAAGGAAAGTCTGAGAAATGCTGCTATAGTTGCTTCAGGAGGATTCATCCATCCTGCACCCCCTTCATGCCCATGCCAGAGCCAGCTACACTTGGGGGTCGGAGTCCCCCTAATTGTATCATCCTTTGCTCATCTGGAAGATGCTAGGGGCTTGCTGAGGATGTAGGATGTCTCCAGAGTCCCGTCCCTGTGGTGATTTGGGAGAATACTAGGAAGCAAGTGTCTGTCGCTGGGCCTCATTTTTCAACGAACTCAGTGATCTCTAGGTTCCCCCTTGGCCTGACATTCAGTGATTCCCCGAATACTGGCCAACGGGCAGCAGAAGCTGGTGTCCTGGAGTAATATCAGAGCTCAGGGGATTGATGTGCCAGCTGGAGATGACCTAGCCTTTCTTCCTTCTGATGGCTGGAAGGGCAGCCTGTGGAACAGTCTAGAATATACGGGTACACTTTCATATGAAACAAAGACGCAGAAGGGAGACTTCTGGGTCATCACCCTGACCGAGTACCTGGAAGGAAATGTTTTCTCACTGCTGTGGGTTTATTTTTGAAGAACCATTTTTAAAGAAAAAGTGCATGGGTTGTGGAAGCCCACTCTGGGGACAGGCCTCTGCTGTCCTGCTAGGATGTGCCATCTGGACGGCATTGGAGTGGCGTCTCTGAGTGTGACTGGATTCCCACGCTGGCCATTTTGGGTGGTTGCTGAGGAGACACCGAGGAGATCACAGGCAGCCTCACGTCGCGGAGTTTCTGGTGGGAAGGCTGTCCCGTCAGGGCTTGAGAGGGATGACATCCGAGGGAGGGGGCTCTCTGCCGGGTAACCCCCGGGGCCTCCCCACAGCACACCCGGTACCGTCCTGAAGTAGACAGCTGTCCCTGTGCCTGCAGGCCACAGATGGCACCTCGTGCCTCCCCTCCCCACCCCCCACAGAGCTATCCAGTGAACCCAGAACCTTCCCTCCTGCCCGTGTGGCTTGGAAAGAGAGAAAAGCGATGGGTGGGTACAGAGGAATCCTTCCCTCTGACTCGGTGTCCACAGGGCGGTGGGGAGGGCCTTACGGACTCCATACCTATGTGGCTGTCAGCCTTGGCCTTTGATAGAAGCATCTGGAAGCCACCATCATGGCCGACACCTCAGGCTCTCTCCACCTGCCAGTAAGTCCTCTGCTGCCCCAGGCAGCTCTTCTGCCCAGGGGGGTGGAGCTTGAGGAGGCCGCCCCAGTGGCTAAAATCATTCTGGGGGTCAAAACTTCTGGGGGTCAGAAACAACTCTGGGGGGTCATCAGAGTGCCTTGCCCCCATCTCGCCAGTAATTTCTGGGAGTTCCTGGGAGTGTTCCCACTCTAATTTGTACTCGTTTGAGAGAACGAACCAGACTGCTATGAAAAATGTTAGTTCCTTTTTAAAAGAAACGGGCTAGAGAGCGGTTGTGGTCAAGGCCTGTTGTGTCGTGTGCACTGTGGTAACAGTGCACACTCAGGCCACATCCTATGGGCTCATGGCACCAGCCTCAGGGCCAGGCCCCCCCTGCACGCTCTGTCCTAGGACCAGGCAGAGTGACGGTTCCCCCCCCTGCCCCGCCCCCGCCCTACCCCGAACCTGGCTCCACCCACAAGCCTGGAGCCTGGGGTGGGGGGACATAAGGATTCTAGGCGGGGGAGGCCAGGGTTGGGGACCTTTGGATCCTGATGGTGAGATCTGCCTTAGAGGGACCATCCTGTGCGACCCTTCCCCCATGAAGGTGGCCCCCGCTTCACCACTGACTCTGGGATCTTAGTCAAAGCCAAGAACTTTTTATCCCCTAGTTAAGAGATGGGACTTCAGATGTCAACACCACCCCAGCTCCTCGACTCACATTTGATAGGAGATATCAGGGCTGATGAAAAAGCCTGTTTTCTGAAGATAGAAAGAGGAGAGAGGGATGTGGAGAGGGACAGCCCGGAAGGAGGAAAGGGGGCCACGACAGTCGCAGAGGAGACTTCTTCTTGGGCACAGGTTTTCCCAGAACGAAATTATTCCTGGGGTCAGTAAGTGTGCTTTTTCACCCACCCCTGGAAACCAAAGAAATAAAGGACTCTGCATCTGAAATTCTCAGTCTGATGATCTTTGGCTAAAGGAGCAAGCTATCAAGGAGGAATTCACCAAGGACCTTTCTCCCCAGCTTCCATGTCTCCAGCTTCCTTAATCTCAATCACCGTCAGAGATGGCTACTCTAAGTTTCTCTAGGGATATTGCAGTTCGAAGCAAGGACTTAGCTTTCTACCAATGGCATCTGATGACGGCATTTATTTATTTTTAAAAAAATTTTTAAAAAATGTTTATTTATTCTTGAGCGAGAGAGAGACAGAGCGTAAGGGGGGGAGGGGCAGAGAGAGAGGGAGACACAGAATCCAAAGCAGGTTCCAGGCTCTGAGCTGTCAGCACAGAGCCCAACGTGGGGCTTGAACTCACAAACCGCAAGACCATGACCTGAGCCAAAGTCAGACACCTAACCGACTAAGCCACCCAGGTGCCTCTGATGATGGCATTTATTATGCTTACTTCTTTCTGTTCTTGTCATTTTTGAGAGAGCATCCATCTAAAATACATTCAGGGATTCTTTTCTCAACTAGTATCTTTTTTATCCATCTATCCATCCATCTATCTTCCCATCCTCCCATCCATCCATCTGTCCATCCATCCATCCATCCATCCACCCACCCACCCTTCTTTCCGTCTGTCCGTCCGTCCATCTTCCATCCATCCATCCATCCATCCATCCATCCATCCATCCTCCCTTCCCTCCATCCATCCTCCCTTCCATCCATCCATCCTCCCTTCCATCCATCCATCCTCCCTTCCATCCATCCTTCCTTCCTTCCATCCATCCATCCATCCATCCATCCATCCATCTGTCCTTCCATCCATCCATCCATCCATCCATCCATCCATCCATCCATCTGTCCTTCCTTCCTTCCTTCCTTCCTTCCTTCCTTCCTTCCATCCATCTTCACATCCATCCAACCATCCATCCATCCATCCTTCCATCCATCCATCCATCCATCCATCCATCCATCCATCCTTCTGTCCATCCATCCATCCATCCATCCATCCATCCATCCATCCTTCCTTCCATCCTTCCATCGATCCATCCATCCATCCATCCATCCATCCATCCATCCATCCTCCCATCCATCCATCCATCCATCCATCCATCCATCCATCCTTCCATCTATTCACCCATCCATCTATCCTCCCATCCTCCCATCCATCCATTCACCCACCCATTCATTCATCTATCTATCTGTCCATTTACTGAACATCGAGGAGTTTCCAGTTTATCTATTAGGGAAAATAAGAGAAATATGCACATAACTAACTCACAGGGCACTACATAAAAACATACAAACATGCCTATGCTATGGTAAGCAGGAATGACATTCTGGTAGAGGTGGCATCTGGACTGGGTTTTGAAGGATAAGTAAGCTTTTAACAGCTGAAATCAGGTGTATGCAGAGAAGGGCATCCTCATAGGAGAAAAGCACAGAGCAGGAAGGTGAGAAAGGACAAGTTGCGTGTGGAAGCCCTCAAGAGCCTGGTTTGGGGACAGGGAGGGAGAGTTCTGTGTGGGGTGAACCTAGAAAGGGAGTTGGGGCCCCCTTGGTAACAGGTGGAAGAGTTTGGATTTTACCATGGTGGCAAAGACCACAGGTCTGTTTCAGAGCTGGGCAACCCTAGGCAAGTCCCTGCACCTTTACCCGCCAGGACACCTTTCTTTTTTTTCTCTGCCACATGGAGCAAGGAGGATCCCTGCTTTACAGGGTTGTTGCCTTTACAAGGGGTTGGGAGCTCTTTCCTCTATGTGTATAGGGGGTGTGTGTGCACACGAATTCATACACTATTGGTTTTCTCCCCCAAATTTATTACATACCTGAAAAAGGTCACACAAAAGTAGTGGCATTTAAAGCATCAAACATTTTAATCTCTTTGAGGCTACACCCAGTCTGAGTGCCTGTTAATTTCAGTCTTTGCATGCAGTTTTGATCTGCATGTATATGTTAATTTGTGTTCCTTTTTTTTCATTGTTTCCTATATGCATTTTTATATGCTGTGCTGTGGGCATATGTTACCCATGTATCATCTTTGGTGGCCTCATATGATTAATGATTGCAGTTGGCACAGACACTGGTCAACTTCTTTCTAGTCCTTTCTGTTTTAAATGAAGCTCCTGAAAACTTAGGTGGAAACTTATGTGGGGCTAGGGTTTGAGGCCCAATTCTTTGAGATAGATCACCACCCTAGAGTATTTGAACTCAAGGGTGAAGTAGAGCCTGTTGATTGGTCCCTGAATTTTAATTGGGTGTAAATTTTAGCTGAACACTGCTAGGTGTGGCCATGTGATTAAGTTCAGGATGGTGAAATATAAGTGAGGAGTGCAGTTTGCTTGGACATGTCCTTAAAGAGAAGGGGCGTGGCTTTCTCTCCTTTCCTCTTCCCTGTTGGCTGGAATGCAGATGTGATGGTGGGAGTCGAAGCATCCATCTTGGACTTTGAAGTCAATTGAGAATGGAAGCTATATAGGGGGCAGCAACAATATAGTAAGGGTCCTAGACATGTTGGAGCATCATCCCGACTCTGGACCACTTCCTCGGGCTTTTCTATAACAGGAGAATACATCTCTATATGAATTAAGTCACTGTTATTTTAGATTTTCTGATACTCACAGACAAACTTGATCCTAACTAACATAAAAACTTTTCTCTCTCGTCACACAGCAGCAGATTGTGTCAGAAATAATAAAGCTGCTTTGCAGGGCTGCCTGCGAGTCTTCATTTCCTAGTGGAGGTTGGAAGGAAGAAGAGGAGGAGAGAGAGAAAAGGCAGTTTTGGGTCGACTAGGGCTCTTATTTCAAAGACTAGATTGCAAACATTTTCTTCATACTGGGTGTTTGTGAGTTTTAGATTTCACCAGAAGCTGCAGACTAGTTATTCTGGCTTGAGTTCTGACTCCCCAGTTCTGTGCCTTGACAGGGCTAAATACTGCTGAGCAACTGTGTCTCTTCTCTCAGCCTCAGTTTCCCCATCTCTGCTCTAGATGGAGAACCCTCATAGGTTAACCCCCCCTGTGCTGACCTCTGCAGCTCCTTCTGAGATCGAGTCTCCTGTCACACAAGCACGAGAAAGGCCGGGCCCAGTCTCAGCAGCGCCTGCGTCCCTGCTGGCTGGCACCATTTGCCCGTTCGTTCATTCATTCATTCATTGCCTCTTTATTGAGCGCTTGCTGGGTGCCAGGGTGGGTTTGTGCTGTGAACACCAGCCGCTGGAGGTCTTGAATGACCTCTCTGCCTGGCCTTGGGAAAGATTTGTCCAGAAATGGCCAGGGCTTGACATCCCCTTCCGAGGATAGCACAGACTTATTTGGAGCCTATCAGAGCCTGCTTGGAGTGGTCCTGCACAGCCCAGGATTGCCCCCTGGGCATGCAGAGGCCCTCAGGGCTGCCTGTGTCTGAGAGGTCCCATGTGTGGCCTGGGATTGAGTGGGGTGGGCTGTCTTGACAGGCTGAGCAAGTGTCCCTGGAAAGGGCTTGAAAGACAGTTGTCTTCTTTTTATAGGCCAAAGCAGCCCCCATCCCTGCTTCTAGCATCATCAGATGTCCAGAGCTCAGTTTTTCTCTGGGGACTCCCTAATCCAGCCCCTGCTTACAGATGAGTCTGTGGCACAGAGAGGGGAAGTGATCATCCTGATGTCTCAACAGCTGGACCCAGGCTCTTTCCAAGGCTCTGTGAAGGTGCCTAGGCCATTCCTTTGCATGAGGCATTGGATATGGGGGCAAGGGGAGGGGTACTGGCACATCAGTCTTCACCGACTGCCTCTCCCTCCAGCCTCTGGAAAGGTGAGCTCTTTCCTGCCTCGGAGACTGAGCACACGCACCCCACTTACACCTCCTGTAAAAAGCCTAGGAGACTGTCAGGCCTCCAGGGCTGTTGCATACAGTTGTGCAGGTTGTTCACTGCACAGAGGCACCTGGCTGAGAGAGAAACACGTGGGGGCTGAAAATTCATTCTCCTGCCAAGCCACGCACGATGTCAAGTGGTGAGAGGGTGGTGAGGAGATTGCCTGGATTCATGGGGAGGAAGGAGTGTCTTTTTCTAACGTGTGCAGAGGCGTCAAACAGGCGAGCTGGAAGCCCGGACAGTAGAAGACCCCGCAGCACCCTCAGAGCCTTGCTCCTCATGCCCTTGCAGTGTACTCTCTGGCCCAGTAGACTGTAAGCTCCCGAGGGCAGAAAGTGGCTCCTCTTGGCAGGGTGTCATCGCCAACTGAGCACCGTGCTAGGCGGTGTTCAACTCCCAGAACAGTCGTGCTGAGCGAGAGGTGTGAGGGCTGGGGAGGCTTGGAAAATGTTTGTTGAGTGAATATATGACAGGTTAATGCCGAGGAGAGAGGTCAGGAGAGGTTGACAGGACAGACGGCATGTGGGAGAAGGAAAGGGGCCTGGGAGGCCTGCATCTTGCGGGGGGACCAGTAGACCAGGGGTGGGGATCCTGGACAAGCTGTCGAGGCCGACTCTGGGCGGGAGGCCCTAAGCGCAGAGGCTGTGGCTGGGGAAAGCAGGCACCCCTGGTGCGACTCCTGGCGCCACCTCTGCGGGGCTGGGGCTGAGCTGGGCACGATGCGGGGTAACTGCCGAAGCCCCAAGCTCTTCCCCAGGCCTTAGACTCCCAGCCAGCTCAGTGCCCGGGAGCACGGCGCTCGTCCAGCAATGACCTGACGACTCACCCTGGCCGCAAGGACCCTCCGTCTTGTGGGGACATAGGAGCGACGTGCAGTGCTGTGCCTACAGGGTGCAGGATAGTCACCTGGAGTGCTGGGGTGCCAGCTGGCTGAGGGTATTTTGCTCAGATGCGGGTGCATCTGGGACAGCTCTCTTGGGGGCGAGAGCCAGGCTGAGCAACGCCTGGAAGTTTCCCACATGAATGTGGGGTGAGCCAACTTGGCCGTGTGGGGGGTGCTGCAGGCTCAGCGGGCCGGACATTAGCACCCTGCATGGATGGAGGATGGCCTGTGCCGGAGAGGGGACCAGACAGCAGTCCCCCGAAGGCCACGGAGAGTGAGACAGGTTTGTTCCGCATTTAAAAATCTCGGCTGTGTATCCATTTCCCAGGGCTGCTCTAACGACGTAACACAGACTAGGGGGGGTTAAAGCAAGAGAAATTTATTCTCTCACAGTTCTGGAGGCCAGGGGTCCGAAATCAAGATGGCATCGGGGCCTGTGAGACTGGGCAGACTCGCCCTTCCTCTTCCCAGCTTCTGGGGGCCCCAGGCCGTCCGTGGGGGCCCTCGGCTTGCAGCAGCATCACCCCAGCCTCTGCCTTGTTCGTTACGTGACCGTCAGCTGCCTGTGTGTGTGTCTCTGTCTGTTCTCTTCTTATAAGGACACCGGTCATACTGGATCCGGGCCCACCCTGCTCCAGTATGACCTCATCTCAACTCGTCGCATCTGCAACAACCCTCCTTCCAAATAAGGTCACATTCTGAGGGGCTGGCAGTTAAGACTTCAGCGTATCTTTTTGGGGGACATGGTCCAACCCATAACAAGCTAAAATTTACATAGAGTAAAATTCACCTTCTTGTGTGTTCATTTCTACACACTTTGGCAAACGTAGACGGTTGTGTAACTGCCACCACAACCGAGATATGGAATAGCCTGTCCCTGTGCAGAATTCCCCGCCCCCCGCACCCCAGTCCTGGCAGTCACTCATTTCTTAGGTATTCGAGTTCTGCCTTTTTGAGAACGCCATATGCATGCTGCCTTGTGAACCTGGCTCCTTTCACTTAGCTGAGTGCATGGGAGATCTGGCCATGGCTGTGTCTCAGGATGGTGTTCGTTTTCACGGCTGAGAATATTTCATCGTATCGTCCACTCACCCACGGCAGCATATTTGGGTCGTTTCCAGTTTCGGGCAGTGGCAAATACAGTCACACAAACAGTTGCACAAAGGGTATAGGTTTCGGGTAGGGAACGACGAGGGCTGGCTCGCATTCGGGCTTCTGTGTGAAGAAGGACGCGGGGTGGGGGCAGCAGTGTGTGGGGAGACCGAAAGGAAGCACCCGCAGGGCTCCAGGCGAGCAGTGATGGTGGCCTGGACAAGGGTCTCGGCAGGGGAGAAGTGGGCCCGCTGGAGCATATCTAGGAGGTAGAGTGGACGGAGCCTGGTGGCGGACTGGGTCTGTGCCATGGCAGCGTGGGGGCCCGGCCCCCGCCTCCCCAGGGGAGGGTAGCCCTCGCAGCTCAGCGTGGCTGGATGGGTGGAGCTGATGAGCAGAACATCACGGTGCAATGGTTACGGGTGTCGTGAGCCCTGGAGCCAACTGTCAGGGTTGACAGTCTACCCTCTGCCTCAGTTTCCTCCTCTGTAACACAGGGATACTAATGGTTCTGAATTTGCAGAGCTCTTACCGTATCATAGGAGTTAACACGTGCGAGGAGCTTGAACAGGGTCTGACACGTAGTAGGTGTTCAGGAAGCCAGAACCAGGGACGCCTGGCCGGCTCAGTCAGCAGAGCGTGTGACTCTCGATCTCAGGCTTGTGAGTTCGGGCCCCACGTTGGGTGTGGAGCCTAATCAAACGAATAAAATAAACTTTGGAAAATAAGTGAAAAAAAAAAATAACCCTGAACCACGGTCAGTGGTCTCCTGAAGGGCCCTAGCCCCACGCCGTCTCATCTACTCCACTCATCCCTTTGGCAATAAGCCAGTTTGTGGTCCCTCTTGTGGCTCCCCGGTGCCGTGGACGACACCCTCATCTGGGCGCTGTCCCGGGTCTGTCCTGACCTGCTGTGAGAACTTGAGCTGGCTTCCTTACCTCTCTGATCACACCGCGTGGAGGTACAAAGCCCTACTGTGCGCCAGGCTCTGTGCAGGACAGCACGTGACGCATGGCGGCCACACACAGTGGGAACTTCATCAAGACACGCAGGCGACCTGCTCGCGGCAGTCTGTAGGGAGGCGAGTGACTTTTGGGGCGCCCCCAGGTTTGGGGGGCGCTGGCAGAGGCCCCTCCTGTAGTTGCCACAAATATCGTCCTCCTGTTTTCCTCCCAGATACCTCCTCCACCTCTGACGGGAACTGACCGAGGCGGCCCCCCAGCAGCCTCAGCTGGAGGTGAGCAGGCGCCCGGCTTGGGCTCCACAGGGAGAGGTGGGCTGTGTCCTTGTTCAGATGCCACCGCAGCCCCGAGGTCTGTTGCAGGGCTCTGCTCTGAGACCAGGGTTCACGTCCAGGTCATGACTGGTGCCAGCCTAACGGAGGGACACTTGTCTTATTACGCACACATTCCCCAACACATTGTCCTACTTGCTAAAAGTATTCGTAACCCCCAAATCATAGTCCTTCAGATGTCATTTGCAGACATGCTCAGAGTGGTGGAAAAATTGGAATCTTCTGACATGCACATTCCCACCTGAGGCCAGTTGAGGTGAGGCACTCTACCTTCCTGTTTGAGTTCTTACCCTTCAAACAAGGGTCCTTGCCGGGGTCTGTTTAGTGCCGTGTTTTTTTTTTTTTTTTTTTTGCATTTGTATGCATTTTGTTGGTGATTTCACCGTTTAAAATGTCCCCCAACCACAGAACTGAAGCCCGTTCTTGCATTTCGAAATGCAAGAGCACTGTGATGGCCTTGCAAGAAAATGTGTGTGTTAAAGAAGCTTTATTTAGGCAAGTTAGACGTGCTGTCGGCTGTGAATTTGATATTCATGCATCAAGAATATATATTAAGTAGAGTGTCTTTAAAAATAAATACACATGGGGCGCCTGGGTGGCTCAGTCGGTTAAGTGTACAACTCTTGATCTTGGCTCAGGTCATGATCTTATGGTTTGTGGGATTGAGCTGCACGTAGGGTTCTGCACTGACAGCTCGGAGGCTGCTTGGGATTCTCTCTCTCTCTCTCTCTCTCTCTCTGGCCCCCCCCCCCGGAGGGGGGGTGAATAGACATTTTTTTAAAATGCACGTAGGGAAGGTTATATATTATTGGGTGATGAAAATGTGACCAGCAGCTCACAGGAACGTCACCCTGTGTTCCCCCTGGACACGGTGGTTCAGTATTTGCTAATTCAGTGTTCACGGTGACTTTACAGAATGTAACAACCACAAAAAAATGAGAAACGATTGTATCTACATCGTGTAGGTATGTGGGCCCCAAGTCTCTGCACCGTCTGCTCTCCTGCTACTAGGCACTTTGTTCCTCTGAATTAACAAGTGCCCGTTTTATGTACAGTCTGTCTTTAAAATGCACAAATCCTTGGGATGGGCACTGTCCTGTGGTCCTCTCCCTTCCAGTGAAATTCGAGACTTGGAAAGTTTCCAAGAAGGGGAGTGGTCAGTGCTACTATTTCATATTCTGTGATTCTAATAGAAGAATCTTTACAGGGAGCCACATATCAGTCAAGGCAGATCAAAGGCGAGGATTCTCGGAGCGCCTGGGTGGCTCAGTCGGTTAAGTGTCCCGCTTCGGCTCAGGTCACGATTTCACGGTTGGTGGGTTCCAGCCCCGCGTCGGGCCCTGTGCTGACAACTCAGAGCCTGGAGCCTGCTGCTTCGGATTCTGTGTCTCCCTCTCTCTCTGCTCCTGCCCTGCTTGTGCTCTGTCTCTCTCTTTCAAAAATAAATAGATGTTTGAAAAAAAAGTTTCTTTTAAAGCGAGGATTCTTGGCACTCATAGGTATGTCGCTATAATGGCAGCAGTTAGGTCTCGAGGGTTTACTTCAGGCCCCTTTGCTGAGAGCTTGTTCTCAGTTAATTGTCACAGCCCCGTGAGGCTGGGGTTTCAGTGCCCGGCTAACAGGCAAAGAAACGAGGCCCGACAAGTGACCTGATCGGAGCTCCCAGCCGTCGGTGGCAGAGCCTGGACCTGGACCCAGCTTTGTCTGAGTCCAGAGCCACTGTCCTGAGCCCCTGAACACCCTGCACCCCAAGGGTCTGGGAGCCTGCTCCCGGGTGAGCCCGCACCCCGCGAGAGGGCCGCTGGACCCTCCCCAGCCTTCTGAGCCCCTCCGGCAGGGTGGGTGACCTCCTAGCCCCCCTCCCCAATTTAGCCCTGGACGGATGGGCCAGGTGAAGAACCTGAGACATGCGGAAAAATACACCTGGTCCCACCTGCCAGCGCCCCCCCTTCATCCTCTGGCAGAGTCCCACCTTGCGACCCGGCCCCGGAGTCACTGGGAGACGCTTCAACCCGGGGGGGTTGGAGCGTGCCTGCCATGCCTCCGGACTGCTCCTCACAGCTCCCGACTCTGTCCACCCCCCTACCTCCCAGCAGCCCCCGGAGTTTGCGAGCCAGTGTCCTCGGCTTCCTCCCACTCTTGCAAAGTCACCACTAGTAACTTCCCTCATGCTGAGTCGTTGGGGACCGTGCAGACTGTATGGTCTGAGGAGAGCAGAGGTGCGTGGCTGGTAGCCAGGAACAAATCCTACAAGAGATGCAGCCCCGAAGGGTGGGATTTCAGGCAGGGAGAGGGGCATCCCTCTTGCTTTTCTAGACGGGCCCGGGCCCAGGACGTGGCAGGTGCCAAGAAACACCGGGACTGGTTAGGCTGGGTCGTTCACATGATTGGCTTATCCCCCGGCAGAGGAAATGTGGTCACAACAAGTGTTGGGTGGGTGGCAGGGTGACTCAGTGTCACCAGGAGGAATGTGACGCTGAGGCAGTTTCCTGCAAGGTGCTGCCAGGCGGGTGGTCCGCAGCCCGCATACCCACGCCCGTGGCAGTGCCCGCGGGCAGGCAGCCGTCGGGAATCAGCCCCGGGACGGCTCTGTGCCTGACCTCGCCCCCGGTTTAGAAACGGGGGTTCACCTTGTCAAAGCACATCCCCACACCCTATGGTTACGTTTCACCCTTCCAGCAACCCCCTGAGGTAGTTGTGGCGGGGAGGGGGAAGCATTCTTCCTCTTACTTCACTGTTGGGAAATCTGAGGTCCAGAGATGGAGGGAGACTCGTCCCAGGACATGACGGCAGTGAACGGCTAGGATAGACCCCGGCTGTCTTTCAAGGGCAAACCGTTTTCAGCCCCACTCCGCTGTCCAGAATGAGTAATGTCTGTAGTGACCATGTATCAATGACCCACCGTTAAGCTCCGCACACAGTGGTCTGTCTTGTCCTCACAGTGCGCCGAAGGGTTGGTGCTGTTCTCAGTCTCATTCTACAGACCTTGAAAGGCCAGGCCCAGAGTGGAATTTGGGCAGGCCCCCAGAGGCTAAGGGCAAGGAAAAAAGAAATCCCAGCAGAGATCCAGCAGGAGGGGCCTGAGTAAGGGCACAGAGGCCCCTTGTCTCTCTTGAGTGAGTCATGTCCACCATGGGCTGCTGCTCTCTCCACCCCCCTTGCCTCCTCTCCTTCCTCAGCCCCAGTGGCAGGTGGGGGAAGGGAGCACTTTGCTCCCCTTCCTTTTTCCCCCAGATGATGGGGAACCACTGAGTAAGCGGCAGGTGGGGCCGGAGGCCAGGGTCACCGGGGGACATGTGGGCTACCACGTGTTGTGGGTGCTCCTGAAGGAAAGGGGGCCGGCAGGGGCAAGGGACACGCCTCCCCAGAGCCCTCTGAGCCCTGTTTTCCTAACCAGGTCCACCCCTGGGAAGGACAAGGCAGCAGAAGGGTGGACATGGACTCTGGGAACTTTGTAGAAGCTCAAGAAGGGGTGGGCCGGGATCCGTGTGCAAAGCCAGACCCGCAGCCAGCCTCCTAAGAGAAGGGGCCCTTACACAGCGGAACAGGTGGCCAAGAGCAGAATCTCCCCCTTGAAAAGCTTTCTGAACAGAGTAACGGCTAATGGTAATAACCCTCAACATGCGTGGAATTTTGCTTTCTATCTTATTTCTTCTTTCTAATTAAAACAAATCCCCCACGTAGTACGTGAGTTCGCACGCATGGAGATTTAAACAGTGCAAAAGTCTAGACCCAATACATTACATTAGCCTCCGGCCACCTATACCTGTTTTACAAATTAAGTTAATTAAAACAAAGTGACGGTCACACTGGCCGTAATTCAAGTGCCCCATAGCCATAGGCAGCTAACGGTGACCACACTGGATAGGGCAGATATAGGATGTTTCCACTATCACACCCGGTCCTTTGGACAGCACCGACCAGACCATAAGCTGGGAAATCTCTACTGGCTGAAAAATAACTTTTGGAATCGGTTTGGGTTTTTTGCACCTGTTTTGTGTTACATATGTCTGGGTGTCCACCTTTCCACGTACATAATTCCATCTCATCCGCCCAGCTCCTTGGCCCTGTGGGTGTCAGCGTGATGTCTCCCATTTTTTCTCCAGATGAGGAGACTGAAAAGGACGAGGGGCCATAGGTCAGGGGAGGGTTGGATCAGGTTGAATCCCTAGGGACAGGAGCCCTTCCCTTGGTTTGTCCAGGGTGGCTGAGGCACAGCTAGGCGGGGGCCACGGTGATCTCTCGGAATCCCCACATGTGGCATTTTATGTGATGGGGAGACCCAGAGGAGCAGACTGGTCTCCGGGGGAGACGTGCTCGTAGGCATCCGTCCATTCTTCCACTTTTATTGTTTCCCCTGTAATGCTCACCTATTATTTTTTGATTTTCAGAATAACGCACACTCGGTGCAAACATTTGCAATATACAGAAAAGGGTGAAAGAAGGAGAAAGCAATCCCTTCGTTTCAGTATTAACAATCACTGCTGGAACAGTTTATATTTGCGCCGATGGAACAGGAAGGCCCCGGTGCTCCCACTCCTTTCCGGTCCTTGCCAAAGCCGGTCTTCTTCATGCTGGCCGTTCTTGGAGTTGTAATTCCAGGCTCCTGGATTCCTCATGCTGTCGAGAATCTTTTCATACGCTTGTTGGCCACTGAGATGTCCTCAGTGTGAAGTTCAAGCCTCTGCCCATATTTCTATTTGCTTATATACGTCTTGTCTTTTCCTTACTGATGTGCGGAGGTTCTGTACATAATCCAGTAATCAGCCCGTTGTTGCTTACGTGAGTTACAGGGATCTTCTCCCCGCTGAGGGCTTGCCTTTACTCTGTTAACAGTGTTTTGATGAACAGAAAGTCTTCATATTTTTTTTTAACGTTTATTTATCTTTGAGACAGGGAGAGACAGCATGAGTGGGGGAGGGTCAGAGAGAGAGAGGGAGACACAGAATCCGAAACAGGCTCCAGGCTCTGAGCTGTCAGCACAGAGCCCAACGCGGGGCTCAAACTCATGGACCGCGAGATCATGACCTGAGCCGAAGTCGGATGCTTAACCGACTGAGCCACCCAGGCGCCCCAGAAAGTCTTCATTTTAATGCAGTCAAATGTATCGGTTTATTTAAGGTTGGTGTGTGTGTGTGTGTGTGTGTGTGTGTGTGTGCGCGCGCGCGCATGGGCGCTGCTTAGAAATCTCTCTCTTCTGATGGCTCAGAGCCTGGAGCCTGTTTCCGATTCTGTGTCTCCCTCTCTCTCTGCCCCTCGCCCGTTCATGCTCTCTCTCTGTCCCAAAAATAAAAATAAACGTTGAAAAAAAAATTAATTAAAAAAAGAAATCTCTCTCTTCCACCAGATTATGAAGATATTCTTTATTGTCTTCCAGAAGCTCTTTGTTTTGCTTTCCGCATTTAGGTCAGGACAGAGTCTCCCTGGAACCGATTTTTGTATATGCTGTGAAGAAGGTCACGTTTCTTTCTTCTTCCCACGTGGATACCCAGTTGTCTCAGCGCGTTCTGTTGCAGAGACTGCTCTTTTTCTCAATGTCCTGCTGTGGCCCTGCATAAGTCAAGGACCTGTGTATGTGTCCGTCTGTTTCTGGACTGTTCCAGTCCACTGACTTGTCTGTCCCTGTGCCAGTACCACAACATCTTAATCACTGTACAGTGATTTACTTTTTATTTTTAATTTTTTAAATGTTTGTTTATTTTTTTTTTAATTTTTTTTTCAACGTTTTTTAATTTATTTTTGGGACAGAGAGAGACAGAGCATGAACGGGGGAGGGGCAGAGAGAGAGGGAGACACAGAATTGGAAACAGGCTCCAGGCTCCGAGCCATCAGCCCAGAGCCCGACGCGGGGCTCGAACTCACGGACCGTGAGATCGTGACCTGGCTGAAGTCGGACGCTTAACCGACTGCGCCACCCAGGCGCCCCAATGTTTGTTTATTTTTGAGAGAGGCAGAGTGTGGCACAAAGAGAGGGAGACACAGGATCGGAAGTGGGCTCCAGGCTGCGAGCTGTCAGCACAGAGCCCGACGCGCGGCTGCGAGATCATGACCTGAGCCGAAGTCAACCAACTGAGCCACCAGGCACCCCAATCACTGTAGTTTTATAACAGGTCTTGGTACCCAGAAAACCAAGTCCTACCCCCGTTCTTCAAGTGTGTCAGGGTGCCCTTGACCCTTGTCACCTCTGCGTGCCTTTTCACGGAACACCTTTGGGAATCCAGCTGGGATTGTATGGGTTCTTCAAATCGGTTTGTGTAGAAATCATACCTTGACACCCCGCAGACCAGATCTGTCTTTCCATCTCTTTATTCTCTTCTCGTATGTTTATACTCTTCAACGTTTCATTTTATATCACGAGCAGGAACCTGGAGAGACGTGGCAGAGTGGTTGAGAACATGGACTGTATACTCAGAGAGTTCAAATCCCAGCTCTGCCCTTGCCGATTCCATAGCCTTAGTGGGTTGCTTAACATCTGTACCTCAGTTTCCCCCTCTGTAAAATGGGAATGATAACCAGAGTTATGGTACAGGGTTGTTTTAACGGATTCATGTGGTTAATAGAGAGCAATGCCTGATGCACAGAAATCTCTGGAAACAGTATTAATTTTTTTTTGAGTATGTAATACATTCACAGGGTTCAAAATAAAAATATATTTTTAGGGGTGCCTGGGCGGCTCAGTCAGTTAAGCATGTGACTCTTGGTTTCGGCTCAGGTCATGATGTCACAGTTCATGAGATTGAGCTCTCCTTCACTGACAGTTTGGAGCCTGCTTGGGATTCTCTCTCTCCCTCTCTCTCTGCCCCTGTCCTGCTCGCTCTCTCTCTCTCTCTCTCAAAATAAATAAACATTAAAAAATATATACATATATTCTTATATTTTTTAAATATATTTTATATATTTTTAAATATACATATATATATTTTTCAAAGGTGTATAGTGAAAAATTCTTCCCACCTTGTCTCCTGTGTGTCTGCTCCTATACTTGCTCAGCTAGTGATTAGTTTCTTGCATCTTCTTCCAGTGCCTTTTTTCCAAATGCAAATGATCTTTTTTTTCACAATATACATAGTGTTCTGTAATTTGTTTTTGTCATGTAACCACATGTCCCAGAAGCCTTTCCATGTCAGTGTACAGAGGGCTTCTTCATTCTTCTTGTAGCAGTTGCCTGGTATCCATTCATTCACCCAGCCCCTTTCCGATGGACGTTTAGATTGTTTCCAGTCTCTTCCCCATTGCAGACAATGCTGCAGTGAACCCAGCAAGTATCTTTGTCTGTTTATCATTTTGCACATGTGCAGCTGTATCTTTACAGATATGTGATTCCAGGGTTTGTATTAGATTGAATATCTAAAATTGCTTTCTTTGTAGATCAAAAATAATTGGCTGTTGCCAATTTCGTATCGTACTAATCCTTCCCCAGTCATTCAAGCATTTAAAAAAATTTCATTGAGCACCTATTCTGTGCGAGCCTGGGCGCACAGCGGTAGACACGACTGACACAGAGCGCCGGGAGCAGACGGGCCGTGACAAGACACGTTGTTCACCATTTGGTTCTCCTTCTTGACGTCTGTAAGTCACGTTGCAGTAAACATCTTTGTCCGTGGAGCCTTATCTCACCTCTGAAATATCTCTCTGAGATAAGTTCTAGAAGGGAAATGACCTGCATGTGCCATCTTAGCCGAAACAAGAAAGCAGCGTTCTCTAGATGTGCTTGTGCAGAACCCAGCTCGGTTCCACATCTGAAATCCCCTTGATGAGAACTTTTCTTTTTCAGAGTTACAAATTGTTTTAATTATTTTGGGAACAGGTGGTAGAGTCACATGAGTTGAATTCAAAAGGTGCAAAAGAAGGTATCCAGTGAAACGCCTTCCTCCCACCCCTGTGCCCCAGCCTCCCCGTCCCCCACCGAGGGCAACACTTGGTCCCTCTCCTGTGTGTCTTTGCAGAGGTGGCCGCAGCCCATGTCAACATACAGGTGTCACAGCTGCGCACGGGCCTGCCCAATGCCCTTGGGGACCTGGGTTCTTGTGTCCCCACTGCATCCAGCTTCAGTCCCAGGCAGGAAATCTGTCCCCCAAATGCTCTCTTTTCCAGTAACCATCTTCATGTTCAGTGAAGTTTCTAAGGATTTGGGCAGAGGCGGGGGAGGTGAGGAAGGAGGAAAATGTCAGCTGCTTTTTCACTATGTATGATTATTTTTGTAATTATTATCGTGGCAAGACTAGAATTTTGTCTGGTCCATAGTAGATGCTCAATAAATACTCATTGGATGAATGAATGGTTGAGAGTAACATCATTGATGCTTGCTGTATGCCGGGCACTGTCCTGAACTCTTTACAGAATCCCATAAGGTAGTAATGCTCATATCTCCCATCTTTTTTTTTTTTTTTTAATTTTTGAAAATTTATTTATTTATTTAATTTTATTTTTGAGAGACTGAGAGAGACAGAGCACGAGCTGGGGAGGGGCAGAGAGAGAGAGAGAAGGAGACACAGAATCCGAAGCAGGCTTCAGGCTCTGAACTATCAGCACAGAGCCCGACATGGGGCTCAAACCCATGAACCGTGAGATCGTGCCCTGAGCCAAAGTCGGACGCTTAACCAACTGAGCCACCCAGGTGCCTTTCATACCTCCCATCTTAAGTGTAAAGAAAGTGAGGCAGAGAGAGCTCTAGTCACTTGTCAAGGTCACCAAGCTGGGATTCTAGTCCAGGCTGTCTGGTTCCCGAGCCCGTGCTCAAACCACTAATCAGCCCAGCCCTTGCCATCGCTCAGAGCCCAACTGCACACAGCACTGGGGAAAGAATTGGTATTATCATCTGTGAGCTGGGTCTTGATGGGAGTGGGTATTCTTAGCCTAGGACTGGTGTGTGGGCAGGGTCAGCAGGCTGAGTCAAGTAAGGCTGGGTTCAAGGGGCTGGCTGGGATAGGGACAGAGGCTGTGACCTGTGAGCCAGAGGAAGTTACTACCCATCAGGAGGGTGGAGGAACTTGACCCAGGTTCCCAGGAGGCTGTGGTGTCCAAGGCTCTCAGGAGCACAGATTGGCCAGGGCCAAGGGCCATGCAGAGAGAAGCTATGAGCCAGCAGTCAAACCTGAGACATGGGGTCTGGGGGCAGGCCCGGCATAGTGGGAGCAGCCACCAGAGGGCTCAGCACTGGAGCCTGGCTCCACCAGGCTCCACCGGGGCCCCGGAGTGGCTCAGTCTAAGCAGGTGGAACCCTTGGGGTCAGCGGATGACCCGGCAGACAGCCTGGAAGGCAGGGCTGGGAGCCGGGCAGTGCCTGGCATGTGCCAAGCAACAGAGGTCGGCAGCACACACAGGTGTGGAAAGTTTGAAGGCCTTTGACCTGCTAGACCCCTTGATGTGGGCTGTGACGTGCAAACTGAGACAGCCTGACCCGTTCTCAGCACTTCCGGGGTCCGGAAGACCTGCTTAAGCTGACTTCCCCTCTGAGAAGCTGTGGGCAGGGGCCCACAGCACCGCATCCCAGGTTCCTGAGGCTAACCCACCAAGTGTTGGGTGGGGGGGTGGGGGGAGGGTGGGGGAGAGGGTGGGGGGGGCGGGGGTGCGGCTTAAGCTGCACCCTGTGTCCCACCGCCTCGCAGAAGGCCTTTCGGTTTCTGGGTGGAGAGAAAGCCAGGGAACTTTCTCACAACACGATTTTCCAAACACCGTCCTCGGAGCCCCCAGGCGTCGGTGGGAACCCACCAGGGCCTCAGGCATTTATTTAGCCTGTGAAACCGGGCCGTGGGTTGTGCACGTTACAGGCTTAAGACATTCTGACTCTGAAACTGGCCCCGTCTCTTCCATCCCCGTGGTCAGCCCGGAGCCGCATTTTTGGTCCCGTGTGCACCAAACGCTGGGCCAGAGGTAGAATCCGGCAGCAGCTGTGGCTCAGCTTCTACACGTCGAGGAAAAGCATCTGGCAGGAAGGAGGCCACAGAGAAGCTGGGCTGGCCGCCTGCCTTCTCACAGGCTGTCTGCTGGGGCCGAGCCAGCCCAGCTAGGGAGAGAAGCCTTTAGGTGGCATCCAGCCACGGGTCAGTTGAGTCCAGAATCGTGGAATTCATAGTGCTGGAAAGAGCCTTAGTCCCTGGTCGGGTCCATGTCGGTGCATGGCAGAGCCAGGACGGAGCCCGTGGCAGACAGCACGCTGTGTCCTAGCCTTCTTTTCCTGCGGAGACTTCAACATCAGTCTAAGCAGCGGCTACCGACCGCGTGCACGTTCAACCTACTTGCCGTCCCAGGTCCAGTTCAGCCTGCTCATTTTTCTCAAGAGGTCGCGGAACCTAGAGAGCAGGAGTGAGTGCCCCACGGTCACATAGTGAACAACAGAATGAGACCGTGGTCTCCTGAGTCTGAGCTCAGTGCCACCGCCTTTATAGCCTACCTGTTCTCCTGATGAATACGGCGTTTGTCACAACCGCTGCTCATCTCGTAGGTCTGTTATTTCCCTTCATTTCGACAGTGGGAATCCCGACCTCAGAATGCAACAGTTTCCCACCGTTTATCAGAGTGTTGCTTGCGTATGTAGCTGGGGAAAAGCTGGTGCCGTGTCGTGTCACGTTAATAGGGGTAGGATATCTAGACGAGGGAAGTGATGGTAATGTGTCTTTCTTCACTGCTCAGGGCACATCTGGGGAACTCAAAAGAGTCCCTGTTTGAGACTCTGCGTTTCGAAAATGCAAAGAGGATACTCAGCATGCTCAGAAGGATGGTGAAACAGTATGATTAGGGAGCTCCAAACCCCGCTGTAACTTACATTCAATTGGTTTTCAGTAAGGGTGCCGTGGGGGTGCCTGGTGGCTCATTCGGTTAAGCGTCGGACTTCGGCTCAGGTGTACAGTGTGCTCTTGGTTTGGGGGTAGGTTCTCGTGATTCATCGCTTACATACAATGCCCAGGGCTCTTCCCAACAAGTGTCCTCCTCCATGCCCATCCCCCATTTTCCCCACCAGCCCCCGCCCCTCCACCCCCATCGACCCTCAGCTTGTTCTATTTAAGAACCTCTTAGGGTTTGCCTCCCTCCCTCTCTGTTTATAACTATTTTTTTCCCCTTTCCCTCCCCCATTGGTCTTCTGTTAAGTTTCTCAGGATCCACCTGTGAGTAAAAACATATGGTATCTGTCTTTCTCTGCCTGACTTGTTTCACTTAGCATAATACCCTCCAGTTCCATCCACGTTGCTGCAAATGGCCAGATTTCATTGTTTCTCATTGCCAAGTAGTATTCCGCTGTATATATAAACCACATCTTCTTTATCCATTTGTCAGTTGATGGACATTTAGGCTCTTTCCATAATTTGGCTATTGTTGAAAGCACTGCTATAAACATTGGGGTACATGTGCCCCTATCAATCAACAAGGAGTGCATGTATCTTGATGAGCACTGAGTGATGTATGGAATTGTTGAATCGCTGTTTTGTATGCCTGAAACTAATATCATGCTATGTTAACTACACTGGAATTAAATATATATATATGCGGGGCGCCTATATATGGGTGGCTCCGTGAAGCGTTTGACTTCGGCTCAGGTCATGATCTCATGGTTCCTGGGTTGGAGCCCCGCATCGGGCTCTGTGCTGACAGCTCAGAGCCTAAAGCCTGCTTTGGATTCTGTATCTCCCTCTCTCTCTGCCCCTCCCCCACTCATGCTTTGTCTCTCTCTCTGTTTTTCTCTTTCTCAAAAATAAACTTAAAAAATTAAAAAAATACATATATATGTATATATGTATATGTGTACATATATGTACGTATGTACATACATATACATACGTATATATGTATATATATATATTTCACTTGCATATATATATATGCAAGTGAAAGAAACCAAACATAAAAGACCACATATTATCTGATTCCTTATATGAAATATCTAGAGGCCAATCTATAAAGACAGAAATAGAAAGTAGATTGGTGGTTGCCACTGCCTGGGGTGTTGGGAGGAAATCATGGCTGCCTATGGGTATGGGATTCCTTCTGGGGTGATGGAAATGTCTTAAAATTATACTGATAGCTGCATAATTCTGTGACTATACCAAAAATGGTTGAGTTGTGTATGTTAAAATGTTATTTAAAAAAAAAAATCACTTCATTTGCAAATTCATAGAGACACTGTATGTAAAACACCAAGCTCAAGGCCCGCCAACAGGGAAACAGCTGATAAACGTTAGCTCTGGGAAGCCTTGTCGAAGAGTAGGGCTGTTCATCCAAGAGGAGACAAGACCTGGGGTGCGGGAGGGGGTGTGCCAGCCATCTTCATATAGCTGAAGGGCTCTGTGGGGGCGGGTGAGTGGTCCCCAAGGCCCTATAACGTATAGAGAAAGCAACAAGAGGGAAAGCTTGAGAGAAACACATTTCGTCTCCATAGACATGGAGAATTGCTTCTCACAATGGGTTGCCCAGTGAGGTAGTGAGCCAGCCGCCCTGTCACTAGAAGTCGTCAAACAGATACAATGAGTATATATTGGGATGCTACAGAGAGAACCTCAGCATTAGGGGAACATCTGAGGCAGAGGCCAGCGGCTTGGAGGCTCACAAAGGCCTGTGGGTAGCTCTTCAGGAACGTTGCGAGCTGCTGGTTAAACCGTTGATGGCTCATTGTCAGCAAGGCCAGCAGTGTTTACACTGTGGAAATCAGCAGTCGCTGCACATCTGGACGTCTCTGTGAACTGTCCCAAATGCCCCATCCCCTCTAGTGCTTACCACCTGTTATGCGTCAGCCGTGGCTGGGTTCTTTCCGTATGCCGTCCCACGTGATCCTCAGACAACCTTCCGGGAGGTGGCCTGGTCTCCCTGATCACGGTGGGGGGCACTGGAGCTCAGCCAGGTGGAGTGGCTTGGCTTTGGTCATCACCTTAGGGCCTCTACGGTGCCTTTCCAGCTGGCATCGGCTGCTGCTCCTGGCCCGAGTCCTGTGGCTTCCAGAAAAATGGCCCCAGTGACCTCTGGCTTCTTCTCTAGTGACCTTGTGGCAGTTTTCCGAGGATTTCCCCACAAGTCCCCTGGGGCTTGATTCTCTGGATGAACTGGTGAACCACCCCCAGGCTGGGCTTATCTTCATTGCCTTTCGGCACAGCCCTCACGCTCCAGAACTGACTTCACGACACGAAACAAACAAACAGACAAAAGCTGGAGTGTACTGTAGAAATTGAGCTGGCAGAGGGAATAATAAGCTTGGCTGCCTGGGGACCTCCCACCCTGTATCTCCTCAGCCTGTGACACACGCTGAGATCTTGGGGGAAGGTGTGTGGGTGTTTTGTTTGCTTTTTAATTAAGTATTTCAAGCACACAGAAGTCCAGGGGAAAACATAACGATGCCCTGAGTACCCATAACTCAGTTTTGTTAAATCCTTGTCATTTCGGCTTATTGCTGCAGGTCCCCTAAAAAATAAGTCAGGAGTCACGGAGCTGGCCGAAGCCTCCTGCAGGCCCCTCCCCGGTCCCATTTTCTTCCTCTCCCCTCGGCAGGAACCAGCATCCTGAACTGGGTGTGTCCGTATCCACAAACCAGACACGGAGCTGTGGCAGGTGTGTTTTTACACCTGCTTATGTTCCTTCCTTCTGTAATGTGCTTATTCCACTCAACATTAGGTTTGAGTGATTTTGAAATTTGTTCTTTTTTTTATTTTTTAAATGTTTTTAAATTTTTTTTTTTTTTTTAGGCAGAGAGAGACAGAGTGTGAGCAGGGGAGGGGCAGAGACAGAGGGAGACACAGAATCCGAAGCAGGTTCCAGGCTTTGAGCTGTCAGCACAGAGCCCGACGCGGGGCTCGAACTCACAAACCGCAAGATCGTGACCCGAGCCGAAGTCGGACACTTAACCGACTGAGCCACCCAGGCGCCCCTGAGATTTGTTTGTTTTTTTTTTTTAACGTTTATTTATTTTTGAGACAGAGAGAGACAGAGCATGAACGGGGGAGGGGCAGAGAGAGAGGGAGACACAGAATCGGAAGCAGGCTCCAGGCTCCGAGCCATCAGCCCAGAGCCCGACGCGGGGCTCGAACTCACGGACCGTGAGATCATGACCTGAGCTGAAGTCGGACGCTTAACCGACTGAGCCACCCAGGCGCCCCTGAAATTTGTTCTTTTAATGTAACTTCAGACTCCCAGGGAAGTTATGAGAATAGTACAGAGAACTCCTGTATGTACATTCTTCACCCAGACCCACCAGTGAACATTTTGTCACCTCTGCTCGTTCTAAGTTGCAGACACGGTGCCTCTTTACCCCAATGTATCTGAGTGGGTGTTTCTCAAACAGAAAGACATTCTCTTACCTACCCTCAGCACAAGGACTAAAATCAGGACATTAACAGGATTTTGAGATTTAACTGTGTTGCATTGGTTCCTGCCTTTTAGCAGCTGTGTGATGGTCCCGGGTGGATAGAATCACAAATTATGGACCCATTCTCTTAGGGATGGACTTTGGTCGTTCCCATTGTCTGGTCACTGCAAACGCCCCTGCAGCCAGCCATCCTCATCGTCTCCTTGTGCCTGTGTGCATCCTGGGAGGGGCCGCTGGGCCTGGGCCACACCATCCAGTCTCTCTTAGATTTTGACAATCATTTTCAGAACAGGTGCACCTGTCTTCATTCTCGGTGGTGCTTAACCCTCTTGGTGCCCCAGCGGCTCCTAGAGGGCCGAGCCGTGGATTCGTGCTTATCTTGGGCCATCTCGTATGTTGCCACTGTAGCAACAGGTGTTCCTGGGAGAAACAGAACATGACTGTGTATGTGGCTGCCCCAGCCAGAATAAAGACCTGTTTGAAGGGTTATCACGTACCAGGTGCTGCTTGGTGTGCGTTGCATGTGGCAGGTGTTACCAGCTCCATTGTACAGATGAGAAAACTGAGCCCTGTAGACGTTAAATACCTTGCCCTTGTCACTTGGCCAGGGCGCGGCAGGGGCTGGGACAGAGACTAATGAGCCCCAGGTCTTCGCCCTTGTGCTGGGCAGAGTGTGTGAAATGTCCACCAACCCTCGAGTGGTGAGTTTGTAGAGAGATGGCACCAGCTGAGAGGTAGATGTCCCTTCCTACCAGGTCTCACACCTCCCACACGCCGGTCCTTGTGTTTCTGGTCCCTCCCGCTCTGTGCAGAAGGAGTCATTTCATTGAGGAGCAGTCGGCATGGAGGACAAGGAACTGTCCTGGGCAACTGTCCTGTCTCACCCTGGGAGTGTTGAGGCGTGGCTGCATCTCACGGCCACCAGAGTCACAGACAGGGACACTTCCCTCCAGGACCTCGAGACAATCCTGTCCCAGCTGGAGAAACAGGCGCCACCTCAAAAGGAAAGGAGGGGACTTTGGACTTCTGAAGCTCAGGGTGGTTGCTGCCATCCATCTGGCAATTCAATTGTGGCTTTTAGAGGCGTGCTCTTAGTGACCCCATGATAATCGTCACACACGGAGTGCCCTTTCCATGCCACGTGCCTGCCTGCCGCATCTCCTTTGCTCCCAAGAGAAATTCTCTCAGCTGGTTGTACTTACTCCCTTTGCAGAAGAGGAAACTGGAGGTCATAGGGGTTGGATAAGGCATCCAAGCCCCACCAGAGTCTGTGCAAAACTGGGTTACGAGCCAGGCTCGGGAGACCCCAAAGCCAACAGCTCTCCACCCTGCATTCGTTTATGTGACAAACAGGTATATTTTCCCACATTTATTTAATTAAGATACGTTTTAATCA
Source organism: Herpailurus yagouaroundi (assembly GCF_014898765.1). NCBI lineage: Eukaryota > Metazoa > Chordata > Mammalia > Carnivora > Felidae > Herpailurus > Herpailurus yagouaroundi. The sequence goes on from NW_024412396.1 coordinate 64,966,949, forward strand.
TGTAAGTAATGCTAATCAGTATAAAAAATTGAAACAAATCCCCTGCACTTCTCAGAAATAACGGTCTTTAATGATGTCTTATGTAGCCTTCTGGAAGTTATTTCTGTGTACATTTTTACATGTCTCTGTGTATGTTTGTATACATGCCAGATGATAGAACAACATTATCTAACCTCCTTTGCCGTGTATGACAAAGACACAAATACATGGGAAAATTTTTAAATTCCTTCCAGAGCTAGAATAGTGTAGTGCTTTTAACTACAAACTCTAGAGCCACATTGCCTGGGTTGGAATCCCAGCTCTGCCACGTATTGGCTGTGTGCCCTTGGGTAAGCTATTTAACCTCTCTGTGCCTCAGCGTCCTCATCTTGACTTGGGACTGTTAGGTGTCGAGTATTGATTTCCCAGGACCGTGGCAGCTTTTGAAAACTTTGCAGCTTGAAACAACAGAAGCTTATTCCCTCACAATTCTGGAGGCCAGCGTTGCATCTGCAGAACTGGTTCCATCTGTAGGCCCTGGGGGAGAATCCCTTCCGTGCCTCTCTCCTAGCTTCTAGTGGTGGCCCCCTCAGCCCGCGGTGCTCCTGGGCTTGGGGACGTCCTAAACCAAGCTCTTCCTCTGCCTTCACGTGACTTTCCAGTGTCTCTTCGCAGGCTTTCCCTGTTCTTGTAAGAGCACCTCCCGCTGGATTTAGGGCCCGTCCTCAACCCAGGATGATCTCATCCCTAACTTAATTACATCTACAAGATCCTTTTTCTAAATAAGTTCACATTCTAAGGTCCAAGGGGCTAAAATTTGGACGTACCATGTTGGGGGGCACAGTGCAGCCCAGGTGTGTAGGTAGGAGGATGCCCAAGTTAAGGGCTTGTGTCGAGTACTCAGAGCAGACCCACACATGGTTGTGCTGGGGCTACTTGTACACCAAAGAGGCGGGCTACTGCCCTGATTGGCATTACCAGGGCTGCCTCCCATCCACCCCCCCCCCCATGCCATCTGCGTGCCCATGCACCTTGTACAGAGTTATCCGGCCATCCCATAATATCCATCACTGGAGCACACCCACAGACCTGAGAGCCTGTGAGGGCAGGGACCAGGCGTCTGCATCCCAATAGACCCCCTTGATCTGGAAGCTTCTTGGGGTTGGGATCGTGGGTGGAACCTCTCTTTCGATCCCCCATTCCACTTGAGTGCTGGCTGAGTCTGCACAAGGGAGCCTCAGTTCTCCGCACAGTGAGGCATCGCTGAACTTTCTCAACTGCCTCCCTGGGCCTGGGGCACTCATGAGCTGGGCACCTTCCATTTCTTCCTTCCGAACCGGCAGCATCGAGCCAGGCCCCACACCCCAAGCCGTCACCCTCACTGCCCTGACCCCACACTGGGGCAGCCTGTCCACCCCGAGCAGAGCTTTGCTCTCCAAAGCCAGGTTCATAGGCCCGTGACAGGGACATAGAAACCAGACCAGGGAGACGAGGACATGCCAGTTCACCCCTCCGTCAGGGAAGCTGGTGAGAAAGTCCCCCAGATACACCAGGTTGCTGTGTCCATGCTGTGCAGGGTGAGGGTCTCCTGGGGTGTCAGACCAGACTGCCTCTGGGCTGGCAGCCTGGTGTCCTTGGACAGCAGGCCCTGACTGGAGCCCCCTACCAGTGAGCCGAAGGAAACAGGTCGTGAACAATTGCTCATTCCGGTGGAGTTGCTCTCAAGTTTCTGAGCCTCGGGGCGCCTGGGTGACTCAGTCGGTTAAGCGTCTAACTTCAGCTCAGGTCATGTCCCACTGCTCATGGGTTCGAGCCCCACATCGGGCTCTGTGCTGACAGCTCGGGGCCTGGAGCCTGCCTCAGATTCTGTGTCTCCCTCTCTCTCTCTGCCCTTCCCCTGCTCAAGCTCTGTCTCTTTTTCAAATATAAATTAAAACATTAAAGTTTCTGAGGCTCCTTACTTTTCGCTAACAGTGCCGCTCGTTACCCAAAGGTGCCTCTGGCTGCCTTTGCAGGGCCTTCTCCTGGAGTTTGGCCGCTGAGGGGGAGGACGTGGGTGTCGGGGTCACCTGCTCTGCCAGCAGAGAAGGAGCGAGCCAAGGCTGGGAGCTTTGGGCCTTGCTCCGAGTCACGAAAGCACCAGAGCCCCGAAGGAACGAGCTCACAAGGGCGTCTGCTCTGACCAGGCCAAAGAAGGCCAGCGGGGCCAGACCCTCTGGTCCTCGAATCCCTGCTGACTTTGGGTTTGGGGTCATTTGGGCGCTCTGAGCGCCCACTTGCGACCGCAGAATGCCAGCGCCAGTGATGGAGCTTGGGGCTGGGCTGTGGGGCTCAAGCACAAGAGCGAAGGTGGAAATACCCAGAGCGGAGACCGTCTCAGATTTGGTTTCACTGCTGTGATGACTGGTATTGAGCAGCCTGGCCACATCAGCTCCTACTGCCAGGGGCCGTCGCTGAGCCACAAGGTGCTGGAACTTGTGGGTTACCCCTGGGGCCAGGTGTTGTCTGGGTTACAAGCCAAGTGCAGCACACAGATGTCTACCCCAGTCACTCTAATCAAATGTGCTAAATCCTAAAATCAAGACTACAAAGGGGAAGAATTGTAGTGACAAGAACCCAGTTGGAGGGTTGGAGTGATAGAAAAACAATAGTTAACATCTGCTGAGTTGTGCTAAGCACCCGGCAGACCTCTGTCTCACCGAGTTTTTGTAATAACCCTTTTATGTAAGGGTTATTACTACCTTTTTATAGATGCTTAAACTGAAGCCTGGAGAAGTAATGTAACTGGCCAGAGGTCACACAGCCTGGATTCAAACCCAGGGCTTCTAGTATAACAGAAAGGCTTCTTCTCAATGGGTCTCAAGGGATGGGGAGAACTTTATCCCCAGTAGTTTACTGTAAAATATTTTGTTTTATTTTAAGTTTATTTATTTTGAGAGAGAGAGAGAGAGAGAGAGAGAGAGAGAGAGAGATAAAGTGAGGGAGGGTCAGACAGAGGGAGAGAGAGAGAATCCCAAGCAGGCTCCCCACTGTGAGTGCAGAGCCCAACGTAGGGCTCAAACTCAAGAACCATGAGATCATGACCTGAGCCAAAACCGAGAGCCGGATGCTTACCAGCTGAGCCACCCAGGTGCCCCTAAAAGATTTTAAACTTGCAGAAGAGTTGAAAGAATTTTTCAGTTAACGCCCATATACCCGCCACATACCCTTAATGTTTTTGTATATTTACTTTATTACACCCCCATCTATCCCTCTATCCTCCTGTGAATCCACCTTACTTTTTAAACCATTTCAAAGAAAGTTTCGGGCACCCCTGGATATATTAGCATACATATCATTAGCTCGAGTTCAGTATTCATTGATGGTGCTTTTGTATTGTTTTGGTGTAAAATTTACATACGATGCAACGTAAATACACATATCTTAGTATACCACTTGGACTTCATACAAATGGGTTCAGACAGTATGTATATTTTTCTGCATTTGGTTTCTTTCACGCCATATGTTTTTGAGATTCATCCACGTGGTTGTGTGGATCAGCACTTCCTAGTCTGTTGTGAGATAGACAGTGAGATACCACTGTCTGTTGTTCATTCTACCATTGATGGACCCCTGGACCAGTGTCAGGCTATTATGAGGAAAGCTGCCATGAAGATTCATGTCCAGGTCTTTGTGTGGACATATTTTATTTCTCTTGGGTGGGATGGCTGGCCAGATGGTAGGTGTCTGTTTGGACTTATTAAAACCACACAAAAAAACCTGCCTTTTTCGGGGCACCTGGGTGACTCAGTCAGTTGAGCATCCGACTCTTGATTTAGGCTCAGGTCATGATCCCGGGGTCATGGGATCAAGCCTTTGTCGAGCTCTGTGTTGGGCATGGAGCCTACTTAAGATTCTCTCTTTCTCTCCCTCTGCCCTTCTACCCCACTCATGCTCTCTTAAAATGAAAAATTAAAAAAAACAGAAAACTGGCCTTTTTCCAAAGTGGTTGTGCCAACTCACATTCCCTCCAATAACATGCAACAGTTCTGATTACTTCCCATCTTCACCAATTTGTGACGACAGTCTTTTTAATTTTAGCCATTCTGGTGGTTGTGTCGCGGCATCTCATTGTGGTTTTGATTTGCATTTCCCTAATGACTAATGATGTTGGGCAGTCTTTCACCTGCTTACTAGCCATTCGTATGCCTTCTTCTTTGAGGTATTTTCAAATCTTGTGTCCGTTTTTAACATCGACTTGGTTGTTCTCTGTTAGGTGTATGCTTTGCGGATATCTTCTTTGAGCCTATGGTTTGAGTATTCGTTTTCTTCACGAGGTGTTTTGATGACACGTGTGTAAATTTTGGTATGTGTAATTTATCCATCTTTCCTCGTGTGATTCTTGCTTTCTGGTCCAATCCACTAAACTTTTGGCTGCCCGTTGGAGAAAATGTTGGGAGGGAGTAACAGGGAACCCGAAGGAATTGCAGGTGGACAGAGCAGGGTGGGGAAGCTCGGGTTCTGCTGAGCTGATGGAGGGCAGCCCTTTGTAGGGGAGTTTGCAGGGGGCAGGGCTCAGAAAGAGAATGCCTTCAATATTAGGGGACTGGATTGGATCCTTCAGGCGGTGGGAGCCATTGAAGGTTTTAGAGCTGGAAGGGATGTGATCACAAGGGTGGCACAGTGCCCGTGACATTGGAGGCTGGGCAGTTTCTCCTTGGTCACCCTGTCCTCGGGATGCAGGTGGGACTCCCAGGGAGCTGGGGGCAGGGAACAGCTTCATCTCTGTGGATCCTTGAAGACTCTCCATGGGCCCAGAAGCCACCCCATGAGGCCCCGTGGGCCCCATGAGGTCATAGAGGGCCCATTTCTTGCTGAGGAAGCTTGCGTGGTAGTGGGCTAGTTGCTAATCAGAAGCCCAGGGAAGGTGTTCATATATATGGATTTAGAGCCACTTCTGCCAGTGGCTCCAGAATCTTACAGGGACCCCCACCCTGCCCCCTCCGACCTCCCCTCCTCCTCCCCCCGCATCCCCACTCCTGCACCTGCCAGCCCCCAGGCTTCCGGGTAAGATTGCTCAAAGGCCTTCGCCCTTCCCCAGACATCTGCGTCCTCCGTACAGCTCAGCACGACCTGACGCACTCTAGGTCACCCGTTCACCTTGTCTGTCCCTGGCCCCTCTCCTAGACAAGAGGTTTGTTGTTTTCGTTTGGTTTTGTTTTCTCTGCTCTAACCCAGTGCCTGGAACAACATCTGGAGCTTGCAGACCCTCAGAGACTGTTCACAGTACAAGTGAATACAAGACAGACCCCCTCCTTTCTCACAGAGCCTGTTTGTTTGATCATGGCTTTGGTTCCATAGGACAAAATGAGGACCTTTGTCCCCAAAGCCCAGGCCCCGCCTCGGGCCACCGAGTAAGTGGAGGAATATTCCGGGCCACCCCCTGCCCATTGCACAGATAAGAAAACAGACTCTGAGGGAAAGGACGTTTCAAGGCCTAAGCCTAGCTGGGGGCAGAGAGGAAGTTGGAGCTCTCGCCCCCAGCTGCCATTAGAACCCTAACCTGCCCCTGGGGGAGGCCCCAGGCCAAGTAAGGAGGTTTAAAGATGATCAGGAAGACTTTTGGTTCCAGAAGATAGTTTTGTGTTTCCAAGTGGGGGGAGGGGTTAGAGCAAACGAACAGGCCCTTTTCTGGGTAATTCTGACCTCCACCCTTCTCACTTCTGTCCCAGAGGAGATGCTGTGACCACCCTCATCCTTCAGGGCCTGGGGAGAGGTTACATCAGTATCGGCTGGGCCTCCCTGGACTTGAACTCCAAATGAGGCCCACTGGGCCCCAGCCCCACGGCCTGTGGACATCCATAGGGCGGCCCTACTGCCCCTCCCGGCCCACTCCTGTTGCCCTGGTGACCAGGCACACTTCTCTGCGTGGACCCAGAGGGGAAATCCACAAGTATCCGTGCCTGCACATCCAGCATCCCTGAGACGGAGGGCTTCTCCAGGGATTTGGGAGTGGGGGCGTCAGGAGGGAATTTTAGCACACACCCACATTGGCTGACCGCACACCCGCCTAGCCGGGTCTCTGCAAAACCCGGCTGCTTAAACAACACAGCGCTGCCGGACCTGTTTGGTCCAGCACTTCCCAGCCTCCCTCCAGCCTAAGACCTGCCAGGACCCTGCCCTTCCCTTTAGGAGATGCCGTTCCCTCATCAGGACTTTTGGGTCTTGCTGCCCTCTGACCCCCTCTCCCCCACCACCTCGTTCCACTTTTCTGTGCCTGTAACGGGGCTCATCCTGGCCTGGTCCCTCCACAGGGCGTCTCCTTACTAGCACCTGCTAGTCAGGGACACAGGCAAAAGGGGGGCACCAGCCACAGCTTCCTAGGAATTAAGGGTTCCCATCCCTGCAGATACACTGAGAGATTTAGTTCCTCAGAATCAAAACTCTGTGTGTGCAGGGGTTCCGGTGGAGTGAGCATTTGGGGGAGGGTCTGAGGTCTCTTAAACTGGACCTCTACTTTGGTTTTGCTCTTTCCTAGGCCTGTGATAGGCCTCCTTCCCCCTCCCTGACCTATCACATCCTCACCCTGGGGGAGCAGAGAGTGTTGACTGGGAGGGATGTAAGGGAGCCTTCTGGAAATGTCTGTATCAGAGCAATAGAACTATAATGCAAGCCACTTGAAAAAAAAAATAAAAAAAAAAAAAAAGAACTATAATGCAAGCCACAAATGAAGTTTTAAATTTTCTCATAGCCACATTAAGAAAATAGAAGGACGGACGCCTGGGTGGCTTACCTCAGTTAAGCATCCGACTTTGGCTCAGGTCATGATCTTGTGGTTCATGGGTTTGAGCCCCGCATCGGGCCGTCCACTGACAGTGTGGAATCTGCTTGGAATTCTCTGTCTCCCTCTCTCCACCCCTCCACCCCCACCAAAATAAATAAATAAACTTTAAAAAAAGTAGAAAGAAACAGGTGAAATTAATTTTAATAATGTTTTCTTTAACCAAATACACTCAAACTATTATTTCAACGTGTTGTCAACATAAAATATTATTAATGAGCAATTTTACAGTCTTTTTTTTTTTTTTTTTTCATATCAAGACTTCAGCTCCTGTGTTTGTTTGATACTCCTAGCAGGTCTCAATTCAGTCAACCCACTTTTAAGAGCTCAATAGCACTGGTCTCTATCTGGGTGGTAGTTAACATGGGTTATGTTACATATATACATACATATATACATAATTAACACGGGTATATATATATATAATATATATATATACATATATAATTCTGTCTAGATGTATACTAAAGACTTGTATGTTTCACTGTAAGTTACACTTCAATTTAAAAGTTTTTATTTTATTTTTTAACGTTTATTTATTTTTGAGACAGAGAGAGACAGAGCATGAACAGGGGAGGGTCAGAGAGAGGGAGACACAGAATCTGAAGCAGGCTCCAGGCTCCGAGCCGTCGGCACAGAGCCCGACGCAGGGCTCGAACTCACGGACCGCGAGATCGTGATCTGAGCCGAAGTCGGCAGCTCAACCGACTGAGCCACCCAGGCGCCCCTCAATTTAAAAGTTTTTAAGGGGCTCCTGGGTGGCTCATTCGGTTAAGGGTCCAACTCTTGGTTTTGGCTTGTGAGTTTGGTTTGTGAGTTTGAACCCCACATCAAACTCCACACCCACAGTGCAGAGCCTGCTTGGGATTCTCTCTCTCCCTCTCTTCTCTCTCTCTCTCTCTCTCTCTCTCTCTCTCTCTCTCTCTCAAAATAAATAAACTAAAAAATAATAAAAGGGGCACCTGGGCGGCTCAGCCCTTAAGCATCTGACCGAGTCAGGTCATGATCTCACAGTTCGTGAGTTCAAGTCCCACATCAGGTGAGCTTGAGCCGCGCTTCAGGTGAGCACAAGACCGGCTTCAGGTAAAACACCAGCCCCGCTTTGTGAGAGAGCCCCGCTTCTCTCTCTCTCTCTCTCCCTCCCTCCCTCCCTCCCTCCCTCTCTCTCTCTCTCTGACCCTTGTGGGATTCTCCCTCTCTCTCTCTCTCTCTCTCTCTCTCTGCCCCTGGCTCACTTGCACCCTCTAGAGAGAGGTACAAAAAATAATAATAATAAAAGTTTTAAAAATTCTCTTCAGAGCTCTGCTACAATGCCCGCTGTGTTTCCCTGAAGCCATCCTGGGTTGGAATTAGCTACTTCTGTTACACTGTGCTTCTGTTATGTTTATCCCAATGCTTTTGCTGCTTGTTTCTGTGCGTATCCAACCCATTTTATTGTAAGCACCCTAAGGGGAAGATCATGGCTTATTTTTTTAATTCCCAAAGGACTCCTGGCTTCACAGATGCTAGATGAATAACTGACCCATTGAACCGAATCCCCGTTTGTTACACACCAGTCTCTGGGCTGGCTGCAGGATGGGCTGATCATTTGATTCTGTTCTCAGTCCTGTTCCAGATGTTGGCAAACAAGAAGAGGAAGAAGAGGAGGAAGGTGGCATGGGGCCCTGTCTGCCGGTCACCCCGAAGAACTGCCTTCCACGGCGGGGTATCAGTGTCCTGGAGAAGCTCATCAAAACGTGCCCAGTGTGGCTGCAGCTGGGTCTGGGCCGGGTGGAGGCAGCCAGGATCCTGCAGCGGGAGGCGGCTGGGGTGAGTTGGGGTCTCTTCACCTTGTGACGGGTGGGCGGGCACAGCCACAAGGAGCTGCCTGGGCTCTCACCCAAGCAGCTGGCCTCTGCACAACCGCCCATCTACATTCCTTTCTTGGGTTTATCAGCTTTTCGACTGGGGTGTCTTTTCCCCAAACTCAGGAGCGAGAGACTGGCGGGAGGTCTGGTGTCCCTGCTGGAGAGCAGGGAACTGTGTGGCTGGCATGGGCTGCTTTGGGCATTCGTGCACCTGCGTTGACACTTGGAGAAGAAAGGGAATGCCTTCAATATTAGGAGACTGGATTGTGGACAGGACCAGGCATCTGGGACCAGAGGGTACCAGAGGATATCAGAGCTGGAGGGACCTGAGAAATCATTTTACACCCCTTTATTTGACATATGAGAATTAGGGGGCTGTGTGTGATGGAGGCAAAAGCTCTTGAGTCAGGCTCTGTGAGTTGAGTGAGCCTCCCTTTCTCTCACTTTGAAATGGGGCCATCAATTAAAGTGCTTTGCTCTAGATGATAGGGGCATTGCGGGGGAAGAAAGATCCGTAGATAGTGAATCAGAGCTCATCAAATGCCACCGACCACCACCCCACGCATTTTCTGTTCCATGCCACTTCCTTTAAAAAAAAAAAATTCGTTTAATTATAAAAGTGATAGGCATATGTATTCACTGTAAAAAAAAAAAAATCAAACTGGACAGACGTGACAAAGTAAGGAGTAGAGTCTTCTCAAAGTTTTTGCCATCTGTTCTCTTTCAGCCTCTACTCCACTCCCCAGGAGTCTTTTTTTCGGTTTTCTTTTTTATCGAGGTGAAATTCCCATGACAGAAAATTAACCATTGTCAAGTGCACCATTTAGTACGTTCGCAGTGTTGTCCCAGCACCGGTCCTGTCAGACATCTGCCAGACATTTCCTGGCCCCAACGTGAAGCCCTGCATCCAATCCCCCCACCCCCACCTCCGCCCCTGCCCCCGGCAACCTCCAGTCTGCTGCCGAAGCCTCTTTTGCTCTAAGTGCATGGTGTGTCCCTCCAGGCATCCTTTACGCAGAGCCCCATGTTGGTAGCAGCCAGGATTCATCAGGTACTTACTGAGTCCCAGGCACTAGTCTCAGGTCTGTCTGTGAATCATCACTCTTTGGGCTCACAGCAGCCCTCTGAGGTAAGCATTACAATTTATGCCCATTTCACAGAGGAGGCAACCGGCAGGCAAAGAAGTTGAGTGACCTCCCCCAGATGACTCAGTGAGCAAGGGCCCGAGCTGAACCCAGGCAGTCTGGCTGCTGCTGTGCTGTCTGATACACGCACGTGCAGGTGGAATCATGCCTTTCGGCCGCTGAGCACTCCTCCGGGGTTCAGCGTCGATGCAGTATGCAGTCTACGTGCGCTGTGTCCAGGGAATGGTCCAAGCTCCCGAATACACGGGGCTCAGCTGATTAGTGGACTCATTCACCTTGGACTAGATAGAATCCATCAAGTCCGTAGTTCCAGGATTACCAGAACTCAGGGGCTTCCAGCCACGTCCCAACTTCCCTTTGTCACAGGTGCCCCTGCCCTAGGGAGTGGGGACCCTCACTCTTAGGGAGTGAGGCCGGACAGCCCAGCAGGATCCTTCCCAGCTCAAGGGAGGCCTCCTCTGGGTATGGTGGCAGGTGCCCCGCGGGCCAGGCGAGTCCCACCGCAGCACCAGGGGCAGCCTGGGAGTCTGTAGATCCCTCTGGAGGGATGAGCAGGGAGGGAGCTCGAAGGGCAGGCTGTGAGACTGTTGTGCTCGAGAAAACAAGGTCTGTTGTTTCGTCCTTCCCCGCCATAAAGTTTTCTGTTTGGAAATAACTGACGGCTTCAGAGCGGATGATAAAACCGTGTGGAAAAACGGAGTCGGGGGCTCAGTTCAGTGAGTGTCCCAGTCAATGTTCCCAGGCCCCAGGCCCTGAGAAACATCCTCTTCCCTATTAGGTTCTTTTTTTTTTTTTTTTTTTTTTTTTTTTTTTTTTTTTTTT
>NW_024412396.1:64977661-65118148 GCF_014898765.1 Herpailurus yagouaroundi
TTTTTTTTTTTTTTTTTTTTTTTTTTTTTTTTTTTTTTTTTTAGTGTTTATTTTTGAGAGAGAGAGAGCTGGGGAGGGGCAGAGAGAGAGGGAGACACAGAAACTGAAGCAGGCTCCAGGCTCTGAGCTGTCAGGACAGAGCCCAACGCGGGGCTCAAACTCATGCCACTGTGAGATCATGGCACACTTAACCAACTGAGCCACCCAGGAGCCCCGACTCTTCTCTATTTGGTTCTGAGGGGATTAGCTTCCCACCCTTCTCGGAGGCGATGCAGCTCAAAAACAGCCCCAAGTGCAATGTTTTGATGCTGAGGGATGGCCATTTTCTGGAGCTTTTTTGGTCACTGAGAGAGGTGTGCCCCGGGCGTGGGTGTAGATGTGGGCGGATAGCACAGTAAGGACCCTTTCCAGGAGAAGGCAGATGTGTCTCCAGGGCCGGCTGGGCTGGGCCGAGGTCTTGACTGCTCTGCGCCCGAAGGGTTCAGCCCTCGCTTCAAAAACTTTAAGATAACCCCAACTCACAACAACAACAGTGGTTCTATGTGAAGAATGCTTACTGATGCCAGGCCCTGTATTGGCATTAACGTCAAGTACTATATGATGTCGTCTCATTGAATCCTCGGGATAGTTCTGTGGGACTGACTCTGCTATTATCCCCAGTTTACAGATGATGAAACTGAGGCTAACAGGAACATTTCTAGTTTGGGCTTCCCTCGAAGCAGACCCCGAGATGAGGATTTGAGTTCAAGAGGTTTATTTGGAAGGTGACCCCAGGGAGCACCAGCAGGGGAAGTAAGACAGGGAAGGGAAGGGAAGGGAGGCAGCTGATAAAAGGTATGTATGTGATCATGCAAGTTACCTCTGGGCAAAGAGGAGTGAATCTTGCTGGAGCACTCTAGGAGCCAGTGTAGAACACGCATCTCAAGGTCATCCCACATCTCAAGGTCATCCCACATCTCAAGGTCATCCCCCCACTCTCAAGGGACGAGAAAGCAGTTGTTGTCTGCCAACCCCTGAGAACCGTTGGTTCAAGGCTGTGGAGGTGAGGATTCATGTTCCAGCACCTCCTGTCTGCCCTGGGTATGAGAAGACCTGACCCTGGCCAGAAAGCGGTGCTGAGCTCTGGAGTGATGTGGGCAGACTTCCTGGAGGAGGCAGATGCTGAGCTGGGTCATGTGGCACGGATGGGCAGGACTGAGATGGGGGGAGCTGAGAGGTTCATTGGAGAGTTGGTGGGTGTGAGAACCGTACAGGCTGAGCCCCAGAGGTCGGCATGAGCTGGGCCGGGGCACACGGTGATGGACCTATGATCCGGGGGCTGAGTCTAGCAAATAGAAAGCTTCTCCAGGGCTAGGTCCTAAAGTGACCCCACGCCCAGAGGCCTGAATCAGATCCTGGGAGTAAGACCATAGCTAACATTGAGACAGAAGGCAACTGCCCTAAAGGAGGTCAGCCAGGCCCTCGCTCGGTTCCCGCTCGCTGCCCCTCGGAGGCCGCAGGAGCAGGGCCAGCCCTGAGAACAACAGAATTAGAGCAGATGCACCTTCTGTCGGCTTCCCTGCCCTCTGCCTTTACCCCGGACTCCTCCTCTTCTATATTTTCAAGCAGAAGCCAAGCCCTAAGCTCACACTCTGATAACAACGATGGGCCAACTTTTACCCAGAGTTTTCCCCAGAGTTGCTCTTTGCACAACCTGATCCATTCTCACGGCGATTTCTGTCAGGTAGTAAGTGTTACTAGTGTCCCCATTTCCAGATGAGGAAACAAAGGCACGAGAGGTTCACTCGCTTGCCTGAGGCCACACGACTGGTGAGCACAGAATCTGCATGGTGTGATTCATCGAAGGCCCTTTGCTGGGTACCTTCATCCCACACGATGGCCTGAAACTCAGCTAGAGTGTTGCTTTCTTTGCTTTTAAAGCTGCAGCCACTGCAGGTGACTTCCAGGCTGTGAGAGAGAGAAGGGTCTCCAGAGATGGCCTGGACCCACCCTTCCTGATGTGGAGGGTACTTCCTCCTGTCCATGCGAATGGTCAAGAGACTGGGCATCCTGCCCCCTTGCCCCCACACCAGTATCTCTGTGACCTTGACCACGACCCACGCCCTCCACCCCTCCCTGTCTCTCCTCCCTGCAGTCTGCTTCTCTGATAAGGTGTTGGGAACATACTGGCCCATTTTTTATTTGTGTGTATCCAGAAACCAGGCAATCGAAAAGCCACCTTTATTCCATCTGCACCCAAACATTGTTGTGTTTAAAAAATAAAAACAAAAACAAAAACAAAAAAAACCACACTTATTTTGGAAATTTGAGATTTGCAGAACAGTTGCAAAGATAGTATAGGGAGCTCCCAAATATTCTTCACCCAGTTTCTACTATAGTTAACATCTAACGTTAGTAGGATACATTTGTCACAATTAATGAAACAATATCGATACATTCATGTTAACTAAAGCCCACAGCTTGTACCCAGTGTCCATTTTCTGTCCCAGCATCTCCTCCAGGGCACCACATTACATTTAGTCGCAGTGTCTTCTCAGGCTCATCTTGACTTTGACAGTTTCTCAGGCCTTCTTTGTTGTTCGATGGCCTTGACAGTGTTGAGGGATTCAGGTATTTTAAGGTATTTTGTAGGAGGGCCCTCGGTTGGGATTTATCTGATGGTTAGACTAGCGTTATGGGGCTGTTCTCATCACATCATGTCAAAGGCACCTACTGTCAACATGACTTACCACTCACTGTTAATATTGACCTTGCTCACCTGGCTGAGGTTGTGCTCAGGTTTCCCCTTGGCAAAGTTAACTGTTTCCCCTTCTGTACTGCCCTCTTTGTCAGGAAGCCACTGTGCATACGGCCCACCCTCAGGGAGTGGGGAATCCTTACTACCTACATCAATTATTCGGAGCTCTTCTGCACAAGATCTTTTTTGTGTCCTCTCCATTTATTTATTCATTTATTTATTTATTTTTTAATGTTTATTTATTTTTGACAGGGACAGAGCATGAGCGGGGTAGAGGCAGAGAGAGAGACACACACACACAGAATCTGAAACAGGCTCCAGGCTCTGAGCTGTCAGCACAGAGCTCCATGCGGGGCCCGAACCCACAGGCTGTGAGATCGTAACCTGAGCCGAAGTCAGACGCTTAACCAACCGAGCCACCCAGGCACCCCTCCATTTATTTGTTTATTCAATCATTTAGTTGTATCAATATCGATTCATGGATATTGATTTCAATGCTTTGGGTTATAATCCAATACTATTTTAATTATTTTGTTGCTCAAATTGTTCCAACTTTGGCCATCGGGAGCTCTTTCAGTTGCCTCCTGAGTCCCTTTGACATACGCCCATCATCGCCTGCGCACGTGTGTGTGTGTTTGGTCTTTGGAGCACTTCCTTACTTTCTGACTGCATGCTTCTTGTATATTTCTTTTTTTTTTTTTTTTTAATTTTTTAAATGTTTATTTTTGAGAGACAGCATGAACAGGGGCAGGGCAGAGAGAGCTGGAGACACAGAATCTGAAGCAGGTTCCAGGCTCTGAGCTGTCAGCACAGAGCCCGATGTGGGGCTCAAACTCATCAGCGGTGAAATCATGACCTGAGCTGAAGTCGGACACTTAACCAACTGAGCCACCCACGCGCACGTGTATATTGCTTGCCCCAGTCCTGGAATCAGCCATTTCTCCAAGAAGCCCTGGTTCCTTTCATTAGAAAATAATATTAGAAAGCAAGATCGGGGTGTTATGTTTGTTTATTGCTACTGGAGTATCATTGCTTGGGGGACAGAAGATAGCTTTTAATGAAAGAAATCTCTTGTAAGATTGCTTTTGTGGTGGGGGTTTAGCTCAATAGTTGCAGCAGCCTAGTTGTGATACAGACCAGCCACACAGGTGGTTCAAGGCACCTTCCCCAGGTGTGAGTCAAGGAATACCGATTCCGTTCAAGGTGAGTTTGGAAAGGGGTTGGGTGCCTGGTGGCTCAGCCGGTTAAGCATCTGACTCTTGACTTCAGCTCAGGTCATAATCTCATGAACTGTGAGATCATTCCCTGTGTCCAGCTTGGTGCTGATAGCATGGAGCCTGCTTGGGATTGTCTTTCTCCCTCTCCCTCTGCCCCTCCCCTGCTCACGCACTCTCTCAAAATAAATTAAAAAACTTCAAAAGATTAGTTCGGCAAAAGCATCAGGGAAGCCCCTCTCTTGCCCCTTCGGGGTGCTGGGGCCAGGAAGGAAGGCACAGTCAACACTTAGGGCAGACCTACTGTGTGCCACACACCATCTGTCATCTTTCCAACAGCCCTGCAGAACAGGGAGCGGGCTTTCTATTTTACCCCTGAGGAAACCCAACGCCCATGGTAAGGAGCCTGCCCTGAGTAATAGCTGCTAAATGGTCAAGTGCGATTGGAAGCCCCCAACTGACTGCCTTCAAAGGCTTTAAAAAAAATACAATGTCTCAGGGCGCCTGGGTGGTGCAGTCAGTTGAGCATCCGACTTCAGCTCAGGTCATGATCTCACGGTTTGTGAGTTCGAGCCCTGCGTCGGACTCTGTGCTGACAGCTTGGAGCCTGGAGCCTGCTTCCGATTCTGTGTCTCCCTCTCTCTCTACCCCTCCCCGGCTCATGCTCTGTCTCTCTCTCTCTCTCAAAAATGAATAAACTTAAAAAAAAATGCAATGTCTCGGCCTCATTCCCAGAAATGCGGATTTTTTTTTTTTTTGGTCTGGAGTAAGGGCTCAGGCACCAACGTGTTTTAACAGCTCCTAGGTGATTCTGATGTGCAGCCAGGATTGAGAAACTCCATCCACTCCATGCCTTGCCACCACTTCATTATCAGTAACGGGAAACGTGGGTCATGTGTCCAGAGTGGCCTCTAGAGCCATGGCAGCCCCTGAGTTTGTGGCCTCTGGGAAGGACCAGCCACTTCTGTTGCTGCTCGGATGGGCATGATTGGAAAATTTCCCCAAGCAATGGGAAGATAGTCCTAAAATAACAGAAGCAGAAAAGCAGACAGCTCTGGATTGTCCAGGCCAAAAATGGATCATAAAATAAAATCATTATTGTGTCTTGGGCTTTGGGTTTGTATATATTTATTTGGAGACGAGGAAGGGCCTGCAGTGACGGCATAGTTCTCTCCCGAAGCATATTCTGTCCAGCTGTTACTGAAATCAGTTGGGCTTTCCAGAAACCCACACTGGCGAAGGGTAGACAGGAAGAGGCTCCTACAGCCGTCTGTGGCGGCCTCGTGGACTGCAGGCATTTACCCGTGAAAGGCCCTGTGCAAGCCCGTCAGGATCTGGGCAAGCCCCCAGGGCACTGATGCTGGGAGAGAATCTTCTGGAAGGAAGGAGTTGTGGGACCCTCCCACCCCCTTGCCCTCCCTAGACTGGAAAAGCCAGCTCAGAGGGGGGAAGTGACTTGCCAGAGGACACAGCAAACCCGGGTCGGAACTAGGAGGGGCACCCAGTGTCCTGCCTTGCAGCCCAGTGCTCTGCCCACTACCCCACTGTTGTTTTGGGCGTGGGGACGGGAGGACCCTAGCTCTTTAGAGAAAATCGGATCCCCTGGGATGCCTAGGTGGCTCCGTCAGTTGAGCCTCGGACTTCGGCTCAGGTCATGATCTCACACTTCATGGGTTCGAGCCCCGTGTCGGGCTCTGTGCTGACAGCTCAGAGCCTGCTTCAGATCCTCTGTCCCCATCGCTCTCTGCCCCCGCCCCCCGCTGGTTCTCTAAATAAATAAACAAACTTTTTAAGACAGGGGTGGGGGGGTGGGAAGAGGGCACAGAAGGAGTGGGCTGATTCAGATGTCGGCCCAACGGGGCACCAAACTGTACTTGTTCCCACAGAGGAGAGAGGTTGAGTGAGGACGCTGGGGCACAGCAAGGTTTGTTGGTGGCCTGGTTAACGGAGGAAGACTCAGGAGTGGCGGTGGAGGGTACAGAGGGCAAGACTGTGAACCGTTGCACTCGTTATGACCCCGGGAAGCCCACAGGCACAGGTTTCCTGCAGGTGGACAAAGAAGGCTGGACTTGTCACCTCCTGTTCCCTCACTGCCCACCTTGAGCTTATCCTTGTCTCTGGGCCGAGGCCTGACATCTGGACCCGGCCTCGCTGCGAGTGCCTGGGGCCTCACATGCTTCCTTTCTGACTCATGGAGCCATCCACAAACAGTGGAGGATAGGAATGCTACCTCTGTACAGTAGGGGTTTCTGTGCCATTTGCCCTCAGGGCTCGGAGGCCGGTAGAGGGTCTCTGGGGAAGGGAGGCACCAAATACTGAGAGCTTATTATGTAGCAGGCATTCTCCGGAAGGCACCTGTGCAGTTCTTCTGATAATCACTTGAGGCACTGCGTCAGCCAGGCATGCTTTTGGCTTCAAGTAATAGCAAACCCAGCCTGTGGTAACTTGAGCCATAAAGCTATGACTGTTTGTGTAATGAGGAATGTGGAAGTTGGGGCCCAGGGTTAGTTTAGCAGCTAACCGATGTCCTTAGAACCCAGGGTCTTTCCACCTTTCTGTTCCCCCATCTTCAAGGTGTTGGCTTTGTGTCCTCAGATTTGTCACCTCATAGTTACAAAAGGGCAGCTGCAGCTCCAGCCATCTCACCCATTCAAAGGCAGGTGGTCACAGGCAAACGGCTTTCTTCTCCTAGACTCAGTCTTTTTGCCAGGGAACACATATTTTTTAGATGCCTTTTTGGTCACCCCTAACTGCAAGGGAGGTTGGGAAAGGGGATGAGTGGTAGAAAGGAGCAAAAGAACCATGATTGGCTTTGACCAAACATGATTCATCTCCTGAGGCAGGATCCGTTGCAGCCAGGTCAGAATTGGGGTTGGTTAGCAAGAAAGGGAAGAGATTAGTTCTCGGGGAGCTAACTCCTAGCGACTGTCACCAGCAGGAACTATCATGATCCCATTTTCCAGAGGAAGAGGCAGCCCCAGAGGGACCACACAGCTCGGAGTGGCTGAGCTAAGAACGGAACTCAGAGTTATCTCGCTCTAGAGCTGCAGGCTGAAGTTCTACGTGGCAGGGCCCCAAAGCCCAACGCTCTGAACGTTCCCCTTTCTCTCTCTCTTTCTGCTGGTCCTGCCCCCATACTTTTCTCATCTGCACAATGGGTAAAATACTCCAGACCCTAGGGAGGGAGTTGCTGCAAGGTACCTAAAACCTCTAGCCTGGCACCTGGCATAGGACGCATGCTTGGTTGACAACGTGGGTTGGTGGCATTGGAGGACGTGTCCTGTAGTGGTCACAACTGTGGCCTGAAGGTCACTGGCCTCGCATTCTCGTCCTGGCTCTGCCACTGACGACTGATGTGATCTCAGGAGGTCTTTTTGCATTGCTGGGTCTTCGTTTCTTTGGCTGGAGAGTGGGGATCTGGGCAGGCTCCTGGCCTTCAAATATCCCCCCACCCCTGCCTCCAGAGAGCTTGGGGGCCCCTGCATGGCTCCTCACAGAAAGAAGAGAGGAGGGGGTTCCCAAAGGATGAGGCCCAAGTCCATACCCCGGATGGCTGTATCATTACCTACTGTTGCATGACAAATCACTTGAAATTTCGGTGGCCTAAAATGGTCACCGTTTGATTTGCTCACAGTTCTGTGGGTTAGCGATCCGGGCTGGGTTCTGCTGAGCACCGCGGCTGGTGCTCACCCAGGCTCGGCCACGCAGCCACAGTCAGCTGGCAGCTGGGCTGGGGCTGGCTGGCCTGACATGGGCTCACTCACCTGTCTGGCCCCTGGGGGTGGGCTGCTGGCTGGGCCGCGTGACTCCAGCGGACTCACTCAGATGTCCTCACGTGACACCTATGGTCCAAAAGGGTCAACACAGAAACTGACCTGCCTCTTCAAAGCCTAGGCTCAGAACTCCAGAGTTCCCATCTGCTGCGTTCCTTTGGTCCAAGCAAGCCCCAAGGCTACCCTTCCAGGTGTGGGGGAGTTGATGAGAGAAGCTGCAAAGAATTTGTGGCCACTTTTAATCCCCCATGCAGGGGAACAGTCTTTTCGTCCTTATTCCTATATCTCCCTTTGGAAAAAGATACATAATCATCATCTTACTAATAACTCGTGTCTTTTAAAGTTTATTTATTTATTTTGGGGGGGGGGGGCAGTGCACGAGCAGGGGAGGGGCAGAGAGAGAGGTGGGGAGGGAGAGAATCCCAAGCAGGCTCCTCACTGTCAGTGCAGAGGCTGATGCAGGACTGGATCTCATGAACCAAGAGATCATGATGTGAGCCAAGATTAAGAGTCAGATGCTTAACTGACTGAGCCACCCAGGCACCCCTCAAATATTTATTTATTTATCAAATGAGATTATGCCTGTAACAATCTTAGCATGTGGTTTAGTGCTCAGTAAATGGTAGCAGTCTACTATAATAATAAAGATTATTAGCACTATTTACTTATTAAGTGCATACCGGGTGTCAGGTGTTTTATGTACGTCATCAGCAATTCTCAACGGCAGCCCCGAAAGGTGGATGTTATCATTCTCATGCTCAGAAGAGGAAAGGAACTTGCCTGTGGATCCAACAGCTAGTGAGTAGCAGAGCTGGGATCTGGGTCCCACTGTATCTCTAAAAAGCTAGCTGCAGCGGGGGCAGAACGAGAAGTGAAGGGGGCTTGGAGAATTTGCACACAGGACCCCCCAAAGGTGTGGGAGAACGAGCTCTGAGGGGCCCATCCAGCACTGCGGCCTCCTATGTACTCACCTGCAGCAACCATCGTGGGCGATACCTCCTTAGAGTAGAAGTCGTGGTCACCAGTCGTGAGGCTGGGGGTGAGGGGTTCACAGACAGCTCGCACTGATGGTCTTCCTCCCAACGCTGACTTTGGCCGGACTCTGCCGAGTCTAAGCATAGGAGACTCACCATAACCTAGAATGCTTGCAGGAGTCACTATGGTTATTTAGAATATTATAATATGCATCATCGTGCCTATCCTCACTTGGCTGCACAGCGACACTGTGTCTGGAGTGCGTTCTGTGGCTATTTCCCAGGAGGGACCCTGTGACTAGCTGAGCAGCTAAACCCTCCCAAAGGGGAACACAGAACACTGTCCAAAGGACAGTGGCCCAGGCAGACCCCTGTCAGTGGCCCCCCTCCCTCATGGCCCCACTAGCCTGCAGCCTCTCTGTGCACCACCCCCCCCCCCAAACTTTCCCCAGTGCCTTACCTTGGCTTTTCAGATAAGAGCCCCAGGACTTGGCTATGATAGAGGGAAGTGCCATGTGAGGCTTTGTGGCCATGCAGAAACGGTGGGTGTTGGGCATTCAGAACTGGGGACTTGTCAGAGTCCAGCCTGGGGGACTTTCCACCCCTGCCCATGCCCCTGCCCCTCAAAAAGCAGATGACACAGGCAGGAGGGCTATAAATAAGTGAGCCACTCCTGGCAACACCTTGGTCTGCGTCTTCCTCCTGCCCTTCCCATCTGCGTGGCCTTGGGTTTGTTTTTCCTCTCTGTAGCCCGAGTCTTCACCCGTCAAAGAGGATGGCAACAGTACCTACTTCACAGGGCTGTGGGGAGAACGAGTGAGGCCAAATGTAAGGGACGAACGTGGCGCAGAGCACAGACGTCAGCCGCGGTTTCAGCTTCTGGCTCCTCACCGTCGACTGAACCACACTCTCAGGGAAGCACCTCCTGGTTCCTTTGCACAGTAAACACGTGTGGCAGACTCATCCTCAGTTCTAGGTGGAGCCCGAGACCGGGAGACAGAAGACCAAAACCCAGCTGGGGGGGTGGGGGGGGGTTGCAAACGGAGAATGAATCCTTAGTGAGCATCTGTGAAGACCCGACTGTCCCACTGGGTGCTTCCCTGTGCAATATCTCCGCGGCTTCCAACACGGAGGGGCGGGGCTTTGGCTCTTTTTTTGTTTCTGCTGGGTAGTCTGGTGTATTCTCCCCATTTACAGATCCGATCAGAACACTGAGGTTCAGGGGAGCCACAGAATCACCCAGGGTCACCGAGCTCATGACTGGCTGCTCAGGGCCTTCCGGGGGCCCAAGAAAAATACAGATTGTGACAGACTGACTCTCCTCCCAGCTGGAGAAGTTATCTTCTTCCTTTCCGTAAACATGGGGGTGGAGCACAGGGCTGATGTGTGAGCAGAGTGGAGAAATCTAGAAATAAGTCCGTGCTGGGTGTGAAAGAGCCAGGGAGCTTGCAGGACACCAGGAGGTCCCATTTGAGGCTGGCACCCGTGCTTTGTCATGGCATTCAACCAAGAGAGAGCTCAGCGTGGGGTCACAATAGTCCAAGAAGAAGGCGATGCCAGTAGAGGGAGAAATATATGTTGGGGCTACGGCCCTGGCCCTTTGTAGGTCTCTCGCTCTCTCTCTCTCTCACTCTCTGACCGCGTTCATCCTTCTTATAGGCATCCTGATTGTCTTCTCTTCTCTTTTATTTGAAAAAATAAAAATAGTTGGTGGCATTTGCACTCGCGGGTCATGAGCCACAGTTTGGAAAACACTGGCCTTCCTTCCCGTGCCCTGTTCCCCAGAGCTCCAGGCAAGAGGCCCTGGGGCAGCCCGGAGTCCACTCATTCCCCACTCCCCCCCCCCCCCCCCCCCCGCGTACATACTCACTCACTCACTCATTCACTGCTTTGGCAACAGTTCCCCAGCGCCCGTGGGGGTCCTACAATTCAACCCGGTTCTGACACTAAGTACCTGGAGTGAGTGCAGACCCCGTAGGTTAAAGAGCAGGGTCCCCAACCAGACTGCCCTTACTTCAGACGCCAGACACAAGTGGGGTCCCCAGGCTACCCAGACTTCGGACTTGGCTTTAAACATGACGGCCCCCCTTCAGAGTTGATCATTCACTGAATGACTCTGAGAACTCACTGCAGTGACTCTATTTCTGCTGACCCTTTTATTCTGAAGGACACAACTCAAGAGCAGCTAGGGACAGAGACGAATAGGGGTGAGGTCTGGGGTGGGGAGGGGCGCACAGAGCTCCCGTTCCCTCCCCCTGGTGGAATCCAGGCCCAGCACCCCTGACACATCTATGTGTTCACCAACCAGAAATCTCCACGGAGTTTTATCTCCTGGGCATGACTGGGCCGACTAACATGTTGGCCATCCAGTCTGCAGCTCCCCGGAGAGGCAGAGGTGGGGCCGAAAGTTCCAACCCTCCATTTCCCACCCCCCACCCCCCACCCCCGCTGGTTTTTCTGTGGCCAGCCCCTCCTTTGACACCAAGGGCTGCCCTGAGTCACCTGTTAGTGTGAATTCAGGTACAGTCAAAACGGCTCATTATGAATAATAAAGGACACTTATCACTCAGGAAATTCCAAGGGTTTTTGTAGCTCTGTGCCAGGAACCTGAGACAAAGACCAGATCCCCTTTTCATTATACTACACTCCCCCACCCCCACACCCCCACACCCCCACAGACTCACCCTCACATTCCCACACACACTGCTGGTTCCCATCCAGCCCAGGCGGAAGACAGCTTGACCTTGGGCCTCTGAAGCAAAGGCCAGATAAACCCTTTTCTCTGCAAGACCGTGTGTTCCTGAGGCCGGATCAGGTTCAGGTGAACACATCGGTTCAGCGATGCCACAGCTCTGCGTAAGGCGAGGCCGTGCAGGGGGCTCAGGCGTCCTCTCTGCGTTCAGGGTGGGGGCTGCAGAAGGCTTCTAGAGGTAAGCCAGCCTCTGCTGGGTCCCCTAGGGAAGGCCAGCTTCCAGGCTGGGGCACATTTGTAGGCAGCATGTCACCTGCATTTCCACCCCCAGAAGCCTCCCTCCTGTCCTCGCCTGTCCTCTCCCATCCACTCCAGGCTCTCATGCTCTCTCCACTCTGCCTTGCTCCAGGAGAGGGGCTGGTAAACTTCCAACCACAGTTGAGTGACTCATGGGCTCATTGTGTCACTGCTCCCAAAGGAGCCCAGCTTCTCTGGGCCGGGTGCAGGGGGTACGGGGGTGACTGAGTGCACAGGATCCAAGTCGAAGGGCATTACTTGTCTCTCTCTACCTCAGCTTCCTCCTCTCTAAAATGGGGATAATGGTAACACCTTCCAGGGGCACCTGAGTGGTTTGTCAGTTAAGCGTCTGACTTTGGCTTCCGTCATGATCTCACGGTTTGTGAGTTCAAGCCCCACATCGGGCTCTGTGCTCACAGCTCCGAGCCTGCTTCAGGTTCTCTGTCTCCCTCCCTCTCTCTCTCTGCCCCTCCCCTCCTCAAAAATAAATAAATATTTTAAAATAATAGTAATAATAATAGCACACCCCCCCCCCATAGCTTTAATAAGGGAACTAAGCGAGATCATGGAATCTAATCACCTGGGGTTAAAGCCTGAGGCAGACTAGGGAGGCAGTAGGTGTGGGCTGCTATTAATCAATATTAGTATAATGTTTTCTTAACAGTTATAATAACGAAAGCAGAGAATCTGGAGTATCATGAAAGGGGAGAGAGGACAGTGTGCCTTGGTGGGGAAAGGGAAAACGTGCCATTTTCATGCTTCTCCAGAGCATCTCGTGCCCGGGGCCACATCCCTGGGGCCGCATTCTCGGGGATGCCCTGGTGGCCCTGTTCCCCAGCCTTCCCTCAGCATCTCTGGCCAGACTCCTGGTCTTCCACGCTCTAGCCCAGGAGCTTGGGACCTGAGTGGGGGAGGCTTTAGACCTCAGGGTGGGGACGGGTGGAGGTGAGCATACATGTTGGGGTGTGACTTGAAAATCAACATGACTGCCCCTACCTTAGAGCTTTTCTGTGTGTGTATGCCGGACCCCATTCAGAATCAGCCCATTCTGAACCCTTCCCACCCAACCAGCATCCCCGGGGTGGGGCACAGGAATCCGCATTTTAAACACCCCCATCAAACTCTGTGTCTACAATACAGAATTCTTTAGGAAACATTGATTTCGTTGACCGCCCCCCCTCTGTGGGCCTATGAGAAATGGAGACTCAGGAGCAGGGGACATGGGCCAGGTGACACGTGGCTCTTGGGGCAGAATCCCCAGTTCCCCTGAGGGATGCTTGCCTCCTTGTTTCTGGAACATTCTGGATGACTTCCAGCTCACTGCTGTCCTTCTAACCTTCACCCAAATCTTTGACTCATGGAGCTGCCCCCTCCTTCCATTGTAGACGTTCCTGGTCTGCCGGGACAGCAGCTTGAAGCACCTGGTGCTCTGTGTCCACTTCCCTTCCCTGAATGACAGCTCGTCCGAGGTGCTCGAATACACCATTAAAGAAGAAAAATCGAGTAAGTACCTTCCTGTGCTGGCCCCTGACCACACAGCAGCAGAAGATGCTACACCACACTACCACAGACACTCCCATCTGGTCAGAAGGGTTTAAAATAGGAAGGCTGGGAGGACTTTCAGCCCCCCAGAGTTATCTGTCCGGGTTTGTTGTGAACTCAGTTTATCACTCACAGTCGATGTATTTCCGCTCACCCCTATCACAGCCTGTTGGCTTTGCTTCCTCTTGGCCGCCCTGAAGCTTCTTCTGGTTAGCTCAGGCTGGAGAAACTGAATAAAAGGAGAGGAGCTGTCTGGATCCCTGGTCCCAGTGATAGCTCGGCACACACCCCAACCTTGATCTTGGACAAGTCACTTAACCTCCCTGAGCCCATTTTCTCGTCTGTCAGATGCACATAACAGTCACTGTCCTGCCTGAGTCACAGGGCCTTTGTGAGGGTCAAATGGGCAGGCAGTTTGGAAGACGGAAATCCTGTGTGTGCACAGGGCTGTGGGGAGCAGGCCTGGGGCCCGTGGGAAAATGTTTTGGGGCCTCTGATCAAGGGCGGTTTGTACTGATACGCAGTGAAAGGGTCCGGGCCTCTCGCAGACCATGCCAGGTAGTAAGAGCCAAAAAGCCTAGAAGTTAGAAAAGTCTATAGAATATTCCAGGCATCCAGCTTAGGTCCTCTTAAAAATCCGGGGGGTGTGGAAAGCTTTTTACCCTTAGTTAGAAACAGAGTGAAAAGAGTTAAAGAAGACAATAAAATATGTATGAAGTATATTTCGTAAATATATATTTATATAACATGTAAATATAATAAATATTTTGAGGTATTTATTAAATATTCTGGAGTAGTTCTCAGGAAACACTTGTGCCCAACACTGAGCAGATACACAGATGAATAGGCTCTTGGCCTCAAGGGTCTCCCAGTCTAGTTGGGGGTGGGGGGGGGGCTTGGTGGGGGTGGGAGGGACACAGACACACACTTGCTGTGCAGTGTGACAGGGGTGACTGCAGAAGGTGGGAAGGATTTCAGGAGAGCAGGAACAAGGAGAGAACACAGGCTGGGTCCCAAAGGGGAGACCAGTGGGTATCCATGCGCTTAGAAGCTAATCTAGCCCCAGAGGTGGATGTGGATGAGAAAGCAGAAGCAGGTTGCTCAAGGGGGCCTTTCCACAGAGACCCTGACTCACTGTATGTTCAGCACATGGTTATTGAGTATCTCCCCTGTGTCAGGAGCTGTTCTACCACTGGGACCACAACATGGGACAAAACACAGCCTCAGCCTCTCCGGGCTGATGTTCGGGTGAAGGGAGGAGACGGTAAACAAGTAACAATACAGGGTGACCTTGAGCTGAAGAGTCCCTGCTGTGTAGAATGTGGAAATGGGAAGATCAGCCAGCTGCCTCAATATCAACAAAAAGTGTAAGGGCTTAAGCCCAGAAGAGGCTGGTGTCTGCTCCTGTGCAAGATTCCTCAGCGGCAGCGGGGAAGGCTCTTTGGGGGGCGGGGGGCTCTGCAGCAGGAGCAGGCAGCCTCCCAGTTCAGAGTCTTGTGCAGGAATGCATTCCATTGGCTAGAGTGCGGTCATATGACCACACCCAACTGCAAGGGAGACTGGGAAATGTGGTCCTGGCTTGTGCCCAGGCAGAAGCAGAGGACTTGGATTTTGGTGAAAGGCTGAGAGTCTGTGAGGGGGTAGAGTATGTGGGATTGTTACTTTAGATGGCAAACCAGTGACCTCTGTCCCGCAGTGTCCAGCAAGGAAGAAAGTGTAGGGATCTCAAAGAGGAAGGAGGGTCATAGTTTTCCCAAGCCAGGGTATACAGCGCCTTCTAATGACTGCAGAAGGGGGAGGTTGTTTGGGGCTCCTACTGTTCACCAAGAACCCGGGCCCTTTCATGGATGTTCTCAGCAGGTGCCTGCGGGTGCACAGACCCCGGGTGCGTGTTTGACCATCAGCCGAGTTCAAAGACTCGCCTGCCCAGGCACTAGTTACCTGCAGTCCTTTAGAAACCTGATAGCCAGTTGTGCTCTTGAATTTCAACACCAGCATGGAGAAAGTAGCTGAGGGTGGGCAGTAGCGATGTGCTGAGCATGTTCCCCATCCACACGTGCTCTAGAAGTGCAAGGAGGGAGCTTTGCTCAAGGGCAGGCTGATAAGGAAGGCTTCTCAGAGGAGAGGGGAACCGGGCTGGACTGACAGACTGGAAGATCTGCTTTTCTCCTTTGCCCCTTGCTTCCTCCCCACTTCCCCACCCTAGCTCCAGGGTCATCACTTCTAAGTCTTTCCAACCCAGTTACACTTCCTGGCCTTTGGGGACTTGGTCAGAAAGCATGCACAAGTCCTACCCAATGGAACCAGGATGTCATGTCTGGCTGCAAATGTCTCATTTCCAATCGGGAGCCCAAGCCACAAACCAAGGCACTTAGCTCCCTTTTCCAGATTCATATCTTCCTCCCAGGACCGTGTGGTAGAATCTCACTTCCCACTCTGAAACACTCAGTGCTCAACTTTGCCGAAAAGACCATCAAAACCCAAACCCCAGATCCTTCCTGTGACATAACTCTTCCAATCATGATTTGTGTCCATTCACTGTGACCGCACAGATGTCATCTATAAGTTTGCATGTGTTTTCCTTTGGCTCTTTCTGTATAGTACTCTGGCGCTCCCCCAAACCTCACACTCCTGAACCCAGACAACATCAAGAATGTACCAGGTGATGTGTTTCTGTGCTTCCTTGATTCACCGTTCTGATCTTTTTGGTCTCTTTGCTCATTCAGTACCTGTCTCCTTAACATGGTGATCGAGCACAGACTACAGAAGCCACCGCCTGTGCTTGAATCCCAGTTCTGTCTTTCCCTACCTGTGTGACCTCTCCAGGCCTTACTTAGCCTCTCCAGGCTTCTACGATGGGAAGGATAATGGTGTTTCCCTCATAGGGGTGCTTGCAGGAATTAGTGTGTCTAAATTACTTAGGACAGAGGCACCTGGGTGGCTTAGTCAGTTAAGCATCCGACTCTTGGTATCCGTTCAGGTCATGATCTCATGATTAGTGGGATCGAGCCCTGAGTCAGGCTCTGTGCTGACAGCGTGGACCCTGCTTGGGATTCTCTGTCTCCAAATAAATAAACACACTTTAAAAATAAATAAATAAATAACTTAGGATAGTACCGAGAGCACAATAGAAGATTAGAATCATATTTGTTGGGCCTTATTATCATTATTATTATTACTAATTCTCCTGCAAGATTAAGCTAAAAGGAAGAGTGGAATGAGCCTACACAGAGGTTTCCAGGCTCTGGGTAAATCCCATCCAACGTGTGTGCCCGCCTCGTAGTCCCTCGTGGGAGGAGGGAGCCACCAAGCTTTTGAGTACCCCTGTGGCCGTGGTGGCCACAGCGGGGGACAGCCTGAGGAGGAAGTGGGCAAGGGGAAGGCCCAGGCCTGGGTCTGGGGCCTTTTGTTGGGATTTCCCACGCAACTCAGGCAAAGGAGGGAGACGAGGGGATCCCCCGAACACAGGAGGTCAGCCTCACCCGTGGCCCCACAAGGAAGGCTCACTTGGACCACCTCTGTGGTTCTGTGTGCTTGGATCCCCCTCTCCTTCCTTGTTAAGAGTTTCTTTGCGGGGCGCCTGGGTGGCTCAGTCGGTTGGGCGGCCGACTTCGGCTCAGGTCATGGTCTCGCGGTCCGTGGGTTCGAGCCCCGCGTCGGGCTCTGTGCTGGCAGCTCGGAGCCTGGGGTCTGCTTCAGATTCTGAGTCTCCCTCTCTCTCTGCCCCTCCCCCACTCATGCTCTGTCTCTCTCTGCCTTTCAAAAATGAATAAATGCTTAAAATTTAAAAAAAAAAAAAAAAAAAAAAGAGGTTCTTTGCAAAACGCTGACCCAGTCGCTCAGGCTAGTGATGCTGTGGGGACGAACAGCCCTGAGCAACAGCAGCTGCTGTCTGCGCTCTACGCAGGGAGGGGCGGTGACCACTCCGAGCAGGCATCACCATCTCCTGCACCCCCAGTCTACCTCTGTTCCGCTCCGAGGTGAAAAGAAGGCTTTGCCGTGTCTGGGTAGCTAAGCTACCACTTAGCTTCACAGGGACCCTCAGAGGCCAGCTGTGTGTGCGTGGCAGGTGGGGGCAGAGAACCAGCAGAAGAAGGCACTAGGGCCGGGGACGCAGGGAACACAGGAGCAGGCTACAGGATAGACGGAGGCTAGGCCAGCTGAAATGGCTGAAATTAATGAAAAGGTAGCCCCTTTTCATTCATCCGCACCCTTGAAGATGGTGACACTGACACATTCATGTGATGGCATTTTTTCTGCTGGCTGCCAAACAAAAACAAAAACAAAAGAAGGAGAAGGAAGAAAAAGAAAATGAGTTGGCCCTGTCTCCAGAAGAGGAACCATCAGACAGGGACGGATGGTGTGGTCTGGCCCCTACAGAAAGCCACTGCCTGGCACTCAGTCTGAGCCACAGGCCCCGTTTCGGGGGCAGCCCCACGGTACTCCCTGCATATTCCCTGCTACCCAGGCTGACCCCCTGGCTTTAGAAAAGCTGGCGTGTTGAGCTCAGGCAGGGTTTCTTCTACCCTGAACAGATCTCCCACTCTGAGGTCTGTGGTTTGGGGCCAAGTAGTTGAAGCTGATAGATCCACCTGTGCTTAGGAACGAAGCCCACCTCACTGGAAAATTTGGTGAATGTCGTGCTGATTGGCACTGATGTGTTATCACCACTGGACTGGGGGAACCTTTAAACCAAGGAAGAGAGAAATTCTAGATAAGTGTTCCTGGGCAGTAGAGATCTGTATGTATGGGCAGGTCAGAGCGTCATCCAGATGGCCCTGTGTGGACCAGAATGCCTTTGAGGTCCACACAGGAGATTTGCACTGCTGCTCTTGGGTTTGAGCCCTTCACCAACTGGCCCACCATCCTAGAATGAGATTTAACCCATATTTGGACCACAGCGTATTAAGTCCATAAAAAGGGAAGGAACGATCATCGTTAACGTCGGGGTTGGGAAGGACAAGGCAAGCTCGTGATATTTTATCGGGGAGGCAGTACTCCCATAGTAGTGAGTTACACTCTAGTCAAAGCAGAGCTCTTTTGAGAGCATGCGCTCTGGAAAGGCAGATGGTTCTACATCTTTATTCTGTCTCTGTCACCTTGGGACATCAGACAAGCTACTTATCTGTGCTTCAGTTTCCTCACGTACAAAATGGGAGCACCTGCAACAGAACCAACTGTTGGAGGGTTGATGAGTGAATACATGTAGGGATGGGGGACAGTATCGCCTGGTAGGAGGAAAGCACTCAACAGCATCGTAGCCATGTTATCATGATTTATAATAAGTAATATATGTTTGGTCTCCATTCCAGTTCCTGGCACGGAGCTCCCCAAACCCTTGGAATTTCCTGAGTGTTAGGAGCCATAAAGGTGTCTTGATATTCATGACAAGTCCCTTTCAACCACACCAGAGTTTGTACAAAGACCTCAGTGAGGGCTGGGGAGCGTGAGGTGTTGGTTGCCAGGGAAACCAATTGCATGATTGGAGGGTGGGAACTTACTGTTCCACACCCTGACCTCCAAGGAGGGGAGAGGGGCTGGAGGTTGAATCAGTCACCAATGGCCAGCGGCCGACAATTTAATCATTTAATGCATGGCCAATGCATCCCCATGTAGTGAAGCCTCCACAAAACCTCAAAAGGATGGGGTTCCAAGAGCTTTTGGATTGGGGCAACATACTTTGCCCTGTGAACCTCTTCCATCTGGCTATTCGTCATTTATATCATTTTATAAGAAGCTGGTGATCTAATATGTAAGATGTTTCTCTGGATTCTGTGAGCTGCTCTAGCAAATTAATTGAACCCAAGAAGGGAGTCATTGGAACATCCCATCTGTTACTGTTTGGCCACAGGCACCTGGACTTGTAATTAGCATCTGAAGGGGTGGGGCAGGGGCCCATCTCGTGGGACTGAGCCTTTAACCTGTGGGGTCTGACGCCACCTCCAGGGGGACAGCATCAGAATTGAGCTGAATCGTAGGACACCCGGCTGGTGGAGGAGAATCGGTTGGTGCGGTGGGGAAAGAGACCCGTTGGAACTGACATCAGAATTGGAGTAACTTTCCCAACATCACCGTGTTGTCCCCTGGACGGCGTGGGGATGTTTCTGAGGAAGAGCTGTCCCAGCGTCTGCATGGAGTAAGCACTCTCAGTAAACACTACCAGTCATCATTTGCTGTGGGGATTGAAAAACATCAACTTACACCTCAAAACCATTGTTTCCTGCAATGCCTTGTTTCCAGAGAACTCCTCTAAGAGGCTGATTCATTCTTTTTATCACACAGCGGTTGTTACCCAGGGAGGTTTGGGCTAAAAGCTAACCACAGTTTGTTTCTTTCTGGTTTCAGCAATTCCCTTCTCAGCCTCCAAAACTGGGGTTGGTCCAGGGAAAAAAAAACACACCACTGGATCATTTAACTCCAAGAACTTTATTGTAAAACTTTGATGAATTTCTTTTTTTTTTTTTTAATACGTTCAAATTTTTGTTTCATTCCAGTATGGGTAGCAGACAGGGTCACATTAGTTTTGGTTGTACAATAGAGTGATTGACCCCTTCTGTACATCACTCACTGCTCCTCACAATAAGTGTTCTCTTCACCCCCTTCGCCTGTTTCCCCCCCCCCCCCCGGCCACCTGCCGTGAATCTGTTTTGAATCATCGTGGTGCATATAGTTTTTCGCCTCCCTTTGCTCACGACACAACCAATTGAATATGTTCTAGATGGCTTCGGAAGGAGGACACTTACGATGGGCTCTGTAAGACATGGCTCCTGACATCGGATCCATAGGGCAGACACACACACACACACACACACACACACACACACACACAACCAAAAGTGCAGGCTAGACTCTGTCGTAAGTGCCAGAATGTGAATGGGTACTTTGGAGGTATCAAAATTGATTACTTTTTTTCTAAGTTTTTTCATTTATTTTAAGAGAGAGAGAGAGAGAGATTGAGTGGGGGGGAGGCAGAGAGAGAGGGAGAGAGAGAATTCCAAGCAGGCTCCACACTGTCATCAGGGCTCGAATACACAAACTGTGAGATCATGGCCTGAGCTGAAACCAAGAGCCCATCACTTAGCCAACTGAGCCACCCACGTGCCCCCAAACAGACTACTTTTGGCTGAGGGAGATATCATCCAGGACTCCTTGGGCCGTGAGGTTGGGAAATCACTGTGTGGAGGAGAAACTGAGACCACACCCTGCAGGGCTCAGACGCAGGAAAGAGATTCAGGGAAGGGTGGGCGGTGTTGGGGGTAAGGTGATGAGGGGAGCCAAATCGACAATGAGGCTGGGAAGGTGGGATTGGGCCGGGTCACCATGGGCCTTGACAACCACCCCCGGGTGTCAGGGTCTCGCTCTGCAGCATCTTGGGAAGGCATGGACACACTTGGAGCAGGAAGTGCCCGGATGAAATCGGTGCCTCTGAAGAGAGCTGGGCTGTGTGGGTGGGGGATGGGACGGCCCTCCCTGCCAGGAACAGTAGGAGCAGGAGGAGTGAGGGTTTGAGAGACCTGCCCGAGTTAAGGGCCTCGATGGCGATGGCGGTGGCAGTGGTGGGAACTGGGCAGGGCAGCAGGGCCAAGAAAAGGGGCGGGGCCTGGAGTGGCCATTGCAGGGGGGTGGGAGGGGAGTCCCTTCCAGTGGATGAAGCCTCCTAAGAAGGCAGGATACTGCACCGCCTCTCTGGGGCACAGCAACACAGGGACTGCCGGGAGTTCACTTTGCCCTGAAGAAGTGGGACACAGGAAGAAGTTTTGACAGAGATGAGAGAAACTTCTAGAACACAGGGCCTTGGAGGCAAGAGAAGGGGAAGAAGAGAGGGAAATGGGTTTGTGGGAGTGAAGGTTTCATGCCAGCACCAGGCCTGAGTGGGTGGCCCGTGTGCACAGTGGCCACCACCTTCAGGGGCTTTGCAGCTTCCGAAAATCTGTCCAAGGGAAAACAGTCCAACCCAACTGTTTCAGAGAGCCAGGGTTCTCTGTGCAGCCACCCCTCTTTTGGGGGTGACTACAGAAGTGTCAGGGGTCCTGGGCTTTCTGTCACTGGAGAGCGGGGGAATGTGGATTATCTTAGCTCAACGTTTGCATCTGGGACTCTCACCTTCCTTCCTAGCTGTTTCTGCCTCCCTCTGCCACCTCCTGGGAAAACCTGCTCTCTGGAAATTCTCTAGCCAATAAACAGATTTATACTAACATGTGAAAGACTAACCTCACCATAAAGTTGTGCTCACAGCCGTGAGGGTGTGCGTCTCAGTTCTCAATAGGAATAAAAGTTATAGTAGTGATGTTACAGTGGTGAAATGTCAGGCCTCCGCCTGCAAGGAGTGGGAGTTGGTTTGTCCTGGCTGTCCTGAAATAGCAGAGGAGGGGGAACCTACCCGTTCTAGAAAAGGCTCATTCTGACTGTCAAAATCCTCCTGAGGCCCACCGCTCACCCGGGCCCTCTCCTTGGGTGGACAGTGACGTTTCCTAATGTGCTCTCCTGTTCTTGCCTGTTCAGGGCAGTTTCCCCCCCCCAGTGTAAACCCCTCCTGGGAGAGTAATAATGCCTATGCCCTCATCTGGAACCACCCTGCCCCTTTCTTTCCCCTCCCTTGTACTCACCAGGTTCAGCCCCCTCCACCTGTGCCTGGATGCTCTCCCCAATCCCTTCGGCCTTCGTTGTCTGTTCCACATTTTCCTGTCTCCTCTGCCCCCACTGGCTGGAAGCTTCCGAGGGTTTGTGTGTTACAATAGATGTGGTCCCCACAGCCCTCATAGAGTAGAGCTGTAGCAAGTGTTCAGCAAACACCAGGCCATTGATCAGCTGCTTTATAACACCTCACACTCGAACAGAGAGATGGCCTGGTCCAGAAGGCCTGAGAGGGTGGGCTTTCATGCCCAGTGGACCCAGATTCAAATCCCTTTGTTTTTATTGGCTGTGACGTCTGGGCAATGTTGCTCGGTACTCTGCCTCACTAAGTCTTGGTTTTCTCAACTGTGAAATGGACTCCTAGTGATGGCAAACTCACACTACACACAGGAGGTGTTCACAAAAGGTGAATTGCCCTCCCCCTTCCCTGGCTTCCCGCCTTTCCCTTTGGCCTGGGTCTCAGGGTTAGAAAATCTAGATTTACATTCACTTCTCCCACTAAACTAGCTCTGTGAACTATAGCAAGATGTTTGACTTCTGGGACTCACTCTCCTTTTTTTGTTAAACGTTTATTTGTTATTAAGAGACAGAGAGAGACAGAGCATGAGCATGGGAGGAGCAGAGAGAGGAGGAGACACAGAATCCAAAGCAGGCTCCAGGCTCTGAGCTGTCAGCACAGAGCCCAACGTGAGGCTCAAACTCACAAACTGCGAGATCACGACCTGAGCCGAAGTCGGACGCTTAACTGACTGAGCCAGCCAGGCGCGCCCCCCCCCCCACCCAACCTTTTTAAGTTTATGTATTTATTTTGAGAGAGAGTGAGTCGGGGAGGGGCAGAGAGAGAATCCTAAGCAGGTTCTTCACTGTCAGCACAGAGCCTGGTGCGGGGCTCCAACTCACGAACCATGAGATCATGACCTGAGCTGAAGTCAAGAGTCAGATCCTTAACCAGCTGAGCCACCCAGGCACCCCTCTTGGGCCTCACTTTCAACCACAAATGGAGTGAATGATGCCTGTAAGGAAATTGTTATGAGGAACAGACAAGAAGACATATGTGAATACACCTAAAACCAGGCAGAAATGCAAGAGTGACACTGCATTCATTCATTCATTCATTCATTCGCATATGTATGTAGCTAGGATCTATTGAGGACCATGATAAGACCAGATGCTGCTCTTGAAAAGATCGCTGGGGAAGTTGAGTGGGTTGGGACAAGAGTGGAAGAAACAAAGCCAAGTGCTTTGTGGCTCTCCTGGCGACCCTGTGTGGAGGCTCGGCTTGCTCTAGGAGGATTTCCCCAGGTTCAGGACGTGTGAAGAGATGTTCTTACAAGTTTTAGGTTTTCTCCTGAAAGAGAAAGCCAGTTGCTACCTCTGAGCACCTCTGGAGCACCTCCCAGATGTACTTTGCTCTGGGAGTTTCGAGACGGCTTACCACTAGGAAGAGTGAGCAGTGTTAGGGCTGGTGGGAGCTTGGGCAAAGCCATGGGTCGGTGTCATTGAACTGGGTTTTAATCTGGCTCTCCCAGTCACTTGCTGCGTGACCTTCAGCAAGTCACTTGATGTTTCTGGGATTCCTGGGGGGAGGGGTCCCTGACCTCACCTGGCAAGAGACGGATGCAAAGTGCCTTGGAAGGACAAAGCCCCACACAGAGAGAAGGTGCTATTCATTGTTTGCCTGACCCCAGACATCCCAAGCACTTGGATTTTTCTAAAGCCTTGCCGTGGCTGAGGAAGACACCTGCCTCTCTGTGTCTAGGCAGCTGGGCTGGCCTCTTGGGAAGCCACGTTATGATGCCTGTCCCGCCAACTTCTTCTTTCTGCCCAAACTATTTAAGGAAGAAGTCAGAGGTGAGACCTTCTGGAAAGTTCTGTAGAAAAGGACTGGTGTCTTCCGTGGCTCTTTGTGTCCATCTCCTTTTGTCTGTGGAGACTCCGTGAATAGTTTCCACTGCTTTTTTAGCAGTCCCGATCTTATCACATACGCTGTGTTGTGCTTATTGTTTGTTTGTCTTCGTTTTGGTTTTCATAGTGGAAACTTTTAAGGAACTTGCCCCAGTAGGACTTCCCCTGCTGGAATGTTCTTTAATGTAGGCATTGTTCTCAGTCTAAGACTGCCCTGAGCAGCCCCCAGGTGAGACCCAGTTCCCCAATAACTAGGTCCCACCATGAAATCTTATGTAGCTCTAGCCCCAGTTACTGGGGACTTGCTGTGGGCGAGCCACTGTAACGCACTCACTGTGTGCCAGGGACTGTACTAGACTCACTGTGTGCCAGGCACTGGATGGGCTTGTATAGAAGCCGTTCCTCTTGTCTTCACCACAGCCCTAGGAAGCAGATGCTAGGACCCTCATTTTGCCACTGAGGAAATCGTGCCCATGAACGGAGCTGGGGTTGAACCCAGGCTGTCACCTCCACGTTCAACATGCCTCCCCCGAGCCACGTTGTTTCTTGTCTTATCTCCCGTGGTCCTTACACAGGAGGCTCTCCAAGTCAGGAGGAGGTGGAGGAGAAGGAGGCAGTGCGGGCGATCATCGAGCATGTCTAAGGACTTTGGAATCACCCTCCGAATCTGAGGCCTAAGCTAAAATTATATCCAAGTCCTTTGTGTTCATGGCACAGAACCAGAGCTGGACCGCAGGGCAGCAGAAGGGGACTAGGTGGTTTCAACAAGGACAGCCGTGCGGAGGACGAGTCCCTCGAGTCAGTGGGTCACCTGAGTGCCAGGCCTTTTGATGGTTCTGCCTCATAACAACCATCTGAAAGTGGATTTGGCTCAGAGCTGTGGTTTTGGTGGCACACGGGAGACAGCTCGCTCCGGCTTGTGCGATGTGAGCAGGCACGTTGCTCCCCGACTCTGGGCTTGATACTAGGCGTGCTTACGTGCTGGGAGCTGGCCACTGCTACAAAATTGAGGTTTCTTTCCCGAGAGAGCTGGTCACTACACATTTGCCAGCAGGCTGCCGCTCGGTTTCCTCGTCTGTAAAATGGGTGCCCACCTTCTAGAACCATTGGGAGCTGACGTCTATGTGCGTGCTTTCCAAACTGAAGCCTGGAGTGTGCACATGTAGATATGAAGTGCATTCACATGCAATCTGTTAACAATTCTTATATGAAAAACTGTATCTCTATTTATGTTTTTTAAGTTTATTTCCTTATTTTGAGAGAGAGACACAGACCGCATGAGTGGGGGAGGGGCAGAGAGAGAGAGCGAGAGAGAGAGCACCCCAAGCAGGTTCCACACTTTCTGCACAGAGCCCCCTGTGGGGCTTGAACTCACGAACCGTGAGATCATGACCTGAGCCAAAATCAAGAGTTGGACACTCAACCAACTGAGCCACCTGGATGCCCCAGCTGTATCTGTTTTCTAAAACAGGCAGGTGCGTGTGCGTTGGTTGTGTGTAGAAATAGGAACTACGTCAGAGTCGGGGTGGCCCAGCAGGTGTGACACAGATTCCCAGAGACACCACGTGGATCACGTGACACGGCAAGCTGGTCACAGACAAGGTCACATTCGAGACCATGAGGTACTTTCTTTTTTTTTTTTTTTTTTTAATTTTTTTTTTTTTTTCAACGTTTATTTATTTTGGGGACAGAGAGAGACAGAGCATGAACGGGGGAGGGGCAGAGAGAGAGGGAGACACAGAATCGGAAACAGGCTCCAGGCTCCGAGCCATCAGCCCAGAGCCCGACGCGGGGCTCGAACTCACGGACCGCGAGATCGTGACCTGGCTGAAGTCAGACGCTTAACCGACTGCGCCACCCAGGCGCCCCAACCATGAGGTACTTTCTAGTGGGAGGCTGAGAGCCTCCTTCTTATTGGTGTCCGAGTCCCAAGGACCAAAGCCCTGTCAGTCTTTGAGAAGAGAGCATTTTCCGTGGTTTCCGTGGCTGTAGTAGAAGGAACCAACAGATCCAGGCAGACCTGCATTTGAAGCCCGTCACTCAGCCCCTGGTTGAATGTGGACAAGAGCCTGAGCCTGAGCCCATCTGAGCTCAGTTTCCTCGGCTGTAACATACGGGTTTGGGGGGATGCTTGGGAGAGGGGTCTGTGGGGTCTTGGCACACGTAGCTGTGTGCTGGGTTGGTGTCAGTTCTGCTCTCTTGGGCTCCCCCCATTTTCGCTGCACTGTCTTAGGACTCCAGGTGACCCCGACTGTGGGGAATGTGGCTCAGGGCTTGGTACAGGAAGCTCCCTCTGCACAGCCCAACCTAGAATGCTCTCCATATGCCTCTTCCTCTACTGAGTTATGACACAGAATATTTACTGAGAACTCGCTGCGTGCCCGGGCCTTTCCTGGGTACAGTGAGAGACTAAGGATGTAGGATACTGAGAGCAATCATCTGCGGAGCGCTTTGTATGAATTAACCCATTTAATCTGCACGTCAGCCCTAAGATATAAACACTGTCGTGTGGCAGATTCCAGATGGCGGTCCTTCCTTTGACCCTGTTCCCATCAAGGGGCTACAATCCCTCCCCTTGAATCTGGGCTGGCGTGGGGCTGCTTTGGCCAACAGAGGAAAGCAACTGGCAGCTTCTGCTTGGGCTCTGGGAGTCCTGAGTTGCCATGTAAGAAATCTGATGACTGAGACCACCACACCGGAAAGACCACCTGGAGACCGTGCAGAGAGGGAGCAAAGCCCCAGAGGGCCCGGCTGAGCCTAGCCTTCCAGCCTTTCCCGCCAAGGCGCCAGGCAGGAGTGAAGGCTTCTGGATCCTCTGGACCAGGACAGTCCCCAGCTGAATGCCACCAAGTGACCTAGTCAGTGCCATGAGCAGAAGAATCTCCCAGCTGAGCCCTGCCCAAATTCCTGACCCACTAAACCATGAGCTGCAAAAAGATGGCTGTTTTACGTTGCCAAATTTTTCAAGTGGCTTGTTACTCGGCAATAGATAACCAGGACAAGTATGATCCTCGTTTTACAGGTGAAGAAACTGGGGCACACAGGGCCTAAGTGGCTTGCTCGAGGTCACAGCGAGTAAGGGGTGGGTCCAGGGTTTAGACCCAGCAGCCTGGCTCCCCAACATGTATGCTTAACACTCTGCTGTACTGCTCTTGAGTGCAAAACATGGTTATGCTCTCGAGGAGACTTCTACCTGCTTTGGGGTGCAAGGATCACGCACACTACATAACTGGAGAATTGTATAAAGCGTGCACTTATTCATCTACCCAGTTCAAGGACACTAGGCCATAGGGATACACAGACGATGATATTAAGAAAGTGTTAGGATTTTACTGCAATTAGCGGGAAGAGCTCCAACGCTGGAGGGTGAGTGAGACCCCAGGGGGAGGAGTGACGAGGAGCATGGAAGGCTGCCAGCCAGTCCAAAAAAGGCCATGGAGTCACAGGATGCTGGGGTCTGTGCAAGGGAAGCTTAGTTGCCTGGAGTACGGGGTGTGTGGAAGGAAGGGACAGGCAGAGACGGGGACCGTTGCCCGGGTTGATCCCAGGGCAGGGTGCTCCCAGGTCTTGATGCTTGGCCTTTATCTAAAAGACCTGGAGAAGAACCCCCGGCAGAAGGGCATTAAAGATGGGGGGACGTGGGACACCTGGGTGGCTCCGTCGGTTAACTGTCCGACTTTGGCTCGGGTCATGATCTCACAGTTCATGAGTTCGAGCACCGCGTGGGGCTCTGTGCTGACAGCTCAGAGCCCGGAGCCTGCTTCCGATTCCGTGTCTTCCTCTCTCTCTCTGCCCCTCCCCCTGCTCACACAGTCTCTCTCTCAAAAATAAATAAAGTTTAAAAAAAATTTTTTTAATAAAAAAAAAAAGATGAGGGACGTGGTCTGATGTGCCTTTCACACAGAAGCCCCCCGCTGTGGGGGTGGGCAGGGGACAACCCAGGATGGAGACCAGAGGGGAGCATGGTGGGGCCCACACTGGCTCCTACAGCGGGTGTGGACGGAGGAGACGCTTAGGAAGAGGAGTCACTTGGGCAGCATAGGTGGGCAGAAATGGCTGAAGAAGGAAGAGGGGCCTGTAAGCACCGGGTGTCAGGGACCTGTGGCAGTATCACCCTAGGTCCAGGGGAAGAATGGTGGGTGGGGGTGACAGCAAGGGACACGGGGAACCACCGTGCCCAGGAGAAAGAAGCCACCACCATCACCCCAGTGCTTGGAGCAGTGCCTGGCACATAGTAGGTGCTCAGCAAATATTTGAAGAAACCCATGGGTCCAGGGCTCAGGACGGAGATTTGAGAGTCTCCGGGGCATGAGATGCTAACTCTGCAGTGACCCTCCCTGGTGGTCACGCCCTTTGGGGTCAAGATACCCGTTTCCATCTCTGTTCTTGCTGCACCACCGAGTTGCCATCTGGTAGCTAAAGGGGAATTTGGATTAGGTGACGGGCTGGAGGAACCTGGGGCGGGAGGAAATGCTTAAGGATGTGGGGCCCTGACCCCTGGGCGGCCACAGGAACTTCCCTGTGTGAGCAGAGTCTCTTCTCTGTGCAGCAACAGTGTGTCCTTTCCTGACCAGGGGTATTTATGGTGATTCAAGAGAGCACCCGGCCCTATGCCTATGGGGACATGGGGGGGGGGGTGTCTATAAATAACACCCCTTGTGTCCACCCCCATATTCAGAACCAGTGAAGATCTAGATAAAAGCTCGCCCACTGATGGGCTGATTTTGGGAGTGCCGTTTGACCCTACAGCCGCAATGCAGTGCCCTATCGCCCCTGCTGAATTTGCTCCCCAGAACCATAGGCCTCCCCTTTGGCGAGGGCTGAGCCTGCCCCGGGATGCTTGCAGAGAAGCAGCTGCGTCCTGAGCCCTGGGCTGGATGTTGCCAAGCTGGCGTTCCAGCAGCATCTGGAAGCAAGTGAAAGGTCATTTGCCCCGAGGCCGGTCCCTAGTTCTTGATTCCATGACTCCGTGCATGGCACTGATGGGGAGGAGGATGGGAACGAGATCCCTGTGATTCAGAGTCCTGGTGGGCGCTCCTGTCTTCCATCCAGTTCCACTCTAAGCACCGATGTTGGGCACCCGACGGCAGGCTAGGTGTGGGCATCCGCAGCGCCCATGGGCTCCTGCCAGTTGTCCTGGGAGCACAGACCGGCTCTCCCTCCGCAGCAGGATTTCTGAAACTCAGCATACTTTAAGCGTCCAACTTCGGCTCAGGTCACGATCTCACGGTCCGTGAGTTCAAGCCCCACGTCGGGCTCTGTGCTGACAGCCTGGAGCCAGGAGCCTGCTTCGGATTCTGTGTCTCCCCCTCTCTCTGCCCCTCCCACGCTCATGCTCTGTCTGTCTCTGTCTCTCAATAATAAATAAATGTTAAAAAATTTTTTTTTAAATATCTAAAATATCCCACTAGTAATTTTTTATCTTTATGATTTATGGGACTGATAATATTTTCAATATTTGGGGTAAATAGAATATATGATTAGGGTTCACTTGACCTGATTCTGTTTACCATTTCCACCGTGGCTATAGGAAACGTTAAAATTGCATGCATAGCTTGCATGTTGTTTCTCCTGGACGGCGGGGTCTGGAGAACCAAGAGCGTGTGCTTTGTGAGAGCGCGGGCTGTAGAGTCACGTCCCGGGATCACTTCCCAGCTCCCTGTGACCTCTGCCGAGCCACTGAACCTCTCTGGGCCTCCCCAGAGGCCCGGTTTTTGTAAGTGGTCGTCGCTTTTCTTCTAGACCTCAGATTAAAGTTTGCAAACTCTGGGGTA
The DNA here is from genome assembly GCF_014898765.1 of Herpailurus yagouaroundi. NCBI lineage: Eukaryota > Metazoa > Chordata > Mammalia > Carnivora > Felidae > Herpailurus > Herpailurus yagouaroundi. Next base: position 65,007,204 of record NW_024412396.1, read on the forward strand.
AGACCCTGAGGCCGGGTTGTTTCCTGAGCTAGGTTGTGTCTGATGGGTCCTTCTGTGGGAGTTGGGGGTGTTCTCGCCAATAGGGTGGTGCCTCGGGCCACCTCCTTTTCTTCCTTTGGCCCAACAGAGCAAAGTGTTTCTTCTTGATGGAGACAAAGACACCTGCTGATCGCTGAATGTGAGCGGAGGCGCAGGTGGATGGCTTTCCCAGACTGGCAGCTCATTCCCTGTGGGTAGTTAGACCCCCAGATGGCAGGCGGCATGCCTCTGCTTTGCTGTCCTCCACCCCTCCCTGCCCCTTCTCCCCAAACTCCTCCCTGTCTGCTTACGCGTGATTTAGTCTTCCCTGACACTTGGCAGTTCACTCATCTGTCTAACGTCGCCCCTTCTGTTTTGGCCTCTGAACCCATAAATAGTTCCCAGGCAAAGTCTCCATCTGCATCGTGACGATTTGCTCTGTATTCCTTTTCCCCGACTTACGGCCTCGTCTGCACAGTCGCTAACTATGGAAGAGCGCCATCCAAGAAAAGGAATCTTTCGTTACAGCTCGAACCGTGTAGCCGCAGCTGTTGGCGGATGTGGCTGCCAGCGTGAGGCTCGGGGGCGTTGCTTTTAGTGACAGCAAATGCCGCCCGGGCTGCGGTATCATCCCGGCAAGGTCCTGACTCTGGGACAAGGAAAAGGAGGAAGGCCTGACTCCAGCTCTCCCGAGAGCTGGAACACAGCATGACGCGGTGTAATCCTGCTCTAAAGCCGAGTGTGTACCCAGCGCCAGGGCCGGAGGGAGGGAGGCCATGGGTCTTCCTGGGAGGGTGTCACCCAGAGGACATGGGGCTTGCCTGGTGACAGGGGAGGAAATGCGTGGCCCGTGGGCAGGCGTCTCTGCTAGCTGACCTATTCACTTGAAGCAGGGAGCCAATGAGTGCATTCCAGCATGAAGTACTGGGACGCCCTCCCTCCACCCCAGGCCACCTCTCTGGACAAAAAAAAGGCACCTGATATACCAGGCTCCCAGGCTGGTGGCACTTAATCATGACTGTGGCCTTTGGGCCATGTGTTTAACCTCCCTGAGTCTCAGCTTCCTGGCCTGTAAAATGAGGATAATGGAGTTGCCATGATGATTAAAAATAGAGACTGGCACACAGTAGGCACTTCATAAGTGGTCGATATTATTATTGCTATTGTTATTATTATTCTGAAACCTTGAAAACTGTACCCCTCCATTATTAATCAGGAGGCTTAAAGCCCATGGTTCCTAAAGCCAGGAATTTGGGAGAAGGGGGCAGAACAATCAGAATAGCAATCAGATTCCAGAGAGCACCATAATCAGACTCTGGGGAGCACCCAAATTAATACTGGCTCACAGCACAATGATGTACCTTCCCTGGACCTCAGTTTCCTCATCTATGCAGTGAGAGAGTTTGGACCAGACGTGTCTCTAAGGGCCCTTCCTTTCTGGCCTTCAATGGTTCTCAGTCCGGTGGGAGGGGCATTTGGGTGTGGTGGAGTCCCCAGTCTGAGCAAATTTGGGATGTGGGATAGAACTCAGTAAAAAGACATTGCAGTACTTTTTCATCTTAAAATTCTTAAGATGAAATTACTAGGAAATTGCTCCTTATGCCTACTGCAACCAGCAAAGATGGCCATGACTCACATCCAGGGCTGCCATAGACAGTTGCACAGCTTGTGCACTGTCCAAAAGTGCCTCATTGGTGGGAGATGAACTCCAGCTGGTGTTCTGCTTGTCAAGTTGTACAGTTTAGGGCAGGGCTACAGCCACCTGGAAGAGAAGGCACCTTTCTGCTCCCTTGCCAGATCCTATAACAGAGCATTAGGGGCATTTGGAAGCAGCCCCCTGTTTGGACCCCTGCCCATGACTGGCAGTTCCTCCCTGTTCCTTTCCCTGTCAGCCTCCCTGCAGCTCATGCCCCTCCTCTCAGGGACCCGTGGTTGATGGAGGAGATGTGGTGGGGGTTGGGAGGGGAGCTAAGGAAGGATGATCTTACACTGAGAAGCTTCGGGGCTCAGAGGGGATGGAAGTTTCACAGAGGGAGGCTCAGGCGAGCTTGTAAATAGACAATCAAGGGGCTCCAGGGCCAGCCAATGAGCCAGAGGCCAAGGTGTCTACCTGGACCGTCAGTACCAGGCAAGGAGAGAGAGAGGAAACTGTCTGCAGCACATTTTCAAATTGTCATCCTCTCCAGGTCCCTGAGCCCTAACTCGCCCCTGCTGGGCTCCCTCCCCAGCCCTTCGGACCTCTGTGTTCCCGCTGGTGCAGGGGCCGCTGCTAGCCCTCGCTCAGCACCTCTGCAGGGTACCACTCTGACCTCTGCACGAGGAGCCAGAGGGCCAAGGAGGGCCTCGGTTACTCTTATCATCACGTGGCGGTTTCAGGAAGCAAGTCTCTGAGAGTAAGGGCTTTGGTCTCTGGGCATGTGGCCGATGGAACCGGGAGCCCATGCCTGGTCGGTACCGTTCCCGCGTGGGCTTTGCCTGGAGCGGGAACGAGGGTGTCCACCACTCATGCTCGGATCTGTGCCCGTCCAGAGAGCACAGCCGACCTGCTGTCCAGCGTGGGACTCTCCGTGCTCCCTCCTGGCCGCTTCTCCTTCCGCTGGGACCAGCGATCCCACAAGCCTTAGTCTGGCAGCACCCTTCCTTCGGGCAGGGAGATGGCTGTTCTCCCATTTCACAGGTCAGGCAGCTGCTGCGGGAGCTTCTGGAAACAAGTAGGCACCAGAGCTGGGCCTGGACCCACAGCGTCCCCCAGACTCCGGAGAAACTGCTACTCTCCCCACTTTCACCCCTGGGAGCAGGGGCAGTAGTTTTCATCTACTGCAGAAAATCGAGCCTTTGGACAGGCCTGGTGAGAGTAGCAAAGAGGCCTTTTCCCACCTGAGCCACAAACTGCCCAGGTGGCGGTTCCCATGGCAACCGTGCTGCTGGGCCGTCAGAAGGTAACTGTGGCCTTCCAAGCGGGGAAGGAGCCTCCAGGGGTGGGAGGCATGAGGATCAGCGGGCCTGGCTGCACCTGCCAGTCCTGCCGACGTCTGTCCCTCCTGCTCCCCAGTTGCGAACCATTCCCCAGCCTGTCATCACAGTGGCTTTTTATTCTCAGGTTCTGCACCTGTGGCCTTTCCTGCCGGGGACCCAGCTTGAGCGATGTCCTATGGCCAGACCATTGGCAAATTCCCTGTCATCCTTCTACCTGTGAGGCTGCCTCTCAATTTCTATATCCACCTACCCTTTTTGTCAAGTTGATGAGCACAATAAATATTTGTGGAGAAATGAATACGTTATGAAAATGTCCTAGCTAAAGAGGAACTCTGAGCCCTTCAAAACAAAACGGCAAACAACTTGAGTACAGAATGAGCAAAGAGGGGTGCCTGGGTGGCTCAGTCGGTCAAGCATCGGACTTCAGCTCAGGTCATGATCTCACAGTTCGTGAGTTCAAGCCCCACGTCAGGCTCTGTGCTGACAGCTCGGAGCCTGGAGCCTGCTTCAGATTCTGTGTCTCCCTCTCTCTCTGCCCCTCCCTCACTCTCTCTCTCTCTCTCTCTCAAAAATAAATAAACATTAAAAAATGTTTTAAAAAATCTACTGGGCACCTGGGTGGCTCAGTCAGTTAAGCATCCGACTTTGGCTCAGGTCACGATCTCGTGGTCTGTGAGTTCCAGCCCGCGCCCGGCTCTGTGCTGACAGCTCGGAGCCTGGAGCCTGCTTCGGATTCTGGGTCTCCCCCTCTCTCTGCCCCTCCCCTGCTCACACTCTGTCTCTCTCTCTTTCTCAAAAATAAACATTTTTTTTTTAAAGGCTAGAGAAAAATGTAGGCTCTTTACAGTTTCTCTGCTTACTGAGATCATATATGCTCATTATAAAACTCCCAGGAAAACACAATCTAGGCAGTGAAATTCAGTCCACTCCTTTTTTTAATGTAGTGGCTTTATTGAAAGATAGCCATATATAATATATTTAGTTCACACAATTCACCCACTTAGGGGGCTCCTTTAGCGGCTTTTGGTTCAGAGTAGTGTATCCCCACCCTAGTGAGTGTGAGGACATTTTATCACCTCAAAAAAGAGGCCCCGTGTTGCCCAATGTGTTTGTACTTAATGCTACTGAACTGCACCCCTAAAATAGTTAAAATGCTAAATTGTGTGTTTTTGTAGCTCAACATGATTTTTAAAAAAATGAAAACCATATCATCTCCCTACCTCTCCTCCCTCCCCCACCCCCAAGCCCTAAGCAGCCACTAACCTACTTTTTGTCTCTATAAATTTGGTCCACTCTCGATTCCAGCCCCGGAGGGCCTGGTCAGCCCGGCTGTCCCTTTCAGAGTCCTCCTGTGTGCCCAACACGGTGTCAGGTGCAGGGCAGGTGATAAGGAAAGTTAAGACCTGTTCCTACTCTCAGGGGGTCCACAGTCTCATGACCTCACATCACAATGTGAGCATATGTATGACGTTTCCCTGATGGGAAAATGTGTGGTTTGCATAGTTCCTCCTGTGTGCAGCTTTCCCTGGGGGAGGTCGGAACACTCAGGAAAGGTTTTGGGCCGGAAGGTAGACGTAGAGCTGAATCCTGAAAGTGGCGAAGGGCAAAGATTGCAAACCGTAAGAGACTTTTAAATACAGAGAAAAAACCGAGGGTGGAAGGGAGTGGAGGGGCAGGGGGGGAGGGGAGCAGGGAAAATGGGTGAAGGGCATTGGGGAGGGCATTGTTGGGATGAGCACTGGGTGTTTTATGTAAGTGATGAATCATGGGAATCTAATCCTGAAGGCAAGAGCACACTGTATATACTGTATGTTAGCTAACTTGACAATAAATTATAATAATAATTTTTTAAAAAGATGGATTCTCATGCATAGAGCAACAGCACGAGCAAAGGCCCAGTGGTAGGAATATGGACTGTGTTGACAGGATAAAGTGAGGAAAATGGGCCCCCCAAGGGACAGGTTTTCTTTTGAGGAGCCATACGAAATAATGCCAAGCAGAGCCACAGAAACCCTTCTACCTCCATGATTGGCTTACTGGTTTAAAGTTACGGTTTAGTAATCCTGTATTGTCACTGACTGAGCGTGCTGTGCACCATTCTAGCGGCTTCTGGGAATGAGCATTGCTTATGAGTGGGTTCATTAGTGTCCTAGGACCGCTGTGCTACTTGTGGTCCTAAAACAACACAGGTTTATTTTCTCGCAGTTCTGGAGCTCAGAAATCAACAATCAACATGTTCGTTATTTCTGCAGATCAGGGAGAATCTGTTCCACGCCCCTCTTCTAGCTTCTGGTGAAAACTAGCACTCTCTGGTGTTGCTTGACTCATAGAGGCCTTGCTCCAATCTCTGCCTGCATCGTTATGTGGCCTTCTCCTCTCTGCATTTGTGTCCCACGTCCTTACGCATTTTTGTAAGGACACCATTCATGGGATTTAGGGTTCACCCCAATCCAGTCTGACTGCATGTTAACTTGATTATACCTACAGAGACCCTATTTCCAAATCAGGGTTAGGGCCTCAACATATCTTTTTGGGGGACACAATTCAACCCATAACAGGCGGATACTTTATTATCCCTGTTTTATAGCTGAAGAAACCAAGGCACAGAGAGGGTAAGCAACAGAGTGACAGAGGCATGTTCACATTTGGGCAGCTGGGCCCGGGCACCCACACACGAGGCACCAGGCCGGTACAGCACAGAACTCTGGACGGTCCTGGAAGCTAAGCCCAGCCAACATTAGGATCGTCGAACGCTTACCCATTTGCATTAGCCCGTGCTCCAGGATGATGTGAAGCTGTCCGTCGGGACTCCCTCAGGTCTGAGGTGTCCCTTTGGACTCCTGCGGGGGAGAGCGATGAGTCATCCAAAGTGTCCCCAGGCCTCTATTCCTCCGGGGTCTCCCTCCCAGATAGACACGTAATACACATAGTGATCTCCCAAATTGCGTGTCACACACTGTGCTGGGTACTGGGGGAGGGGAGACTCAGATTTGGGCCACACCCTGGCCCTGGCATGCAGGAGCTCCCCCAGGGGTGTCCGTGGTGTGAAGGGATGCTGTCCCCGCAGAAGAGGGAGTGGCTGACTTTATCTTAAAAGTTTCAAGTGTGTCCTGCAAAGGTCAGACATGTCCCCGTGTCCCCGTGACTAGGGACAGCTACTAACTGTTGAGTGCGTGCACCAGGTATGCTAGGCTTTCTGCATGCATCGCTACTAGCCTCCCCTTGAGGGATTCGCAAGGAAGTCTTTATTTACTTCCCCGCTTGATAGATGGAGCTCTCTCTACCTCTTGAGGCTACAGGATGTCTTTTTTGGCCCCCCGGCTCCCTTGGCCTGTCGCTTCTTGAGAGAGTCGGTGATGCCCCAAATGCCAGCACTAGGTGGCGCTGTGGCCCGCCCCAACTGCTACTGATTCACAAAGGGTGGCAGTTCCAGGGATGGATGTTTCTGACTAAGTCGTTTGTATGCACCTTCCAAGTACCACTGGTACTTTAATCTACTTAGTATTTTTTCTTGGGGCGCCTGGGCGGCTGAGTCAGTTGGACTCAGACCATGATCTCATGGCTAGTGAGTTTGAGCCCTGTGTCGGGCTCTGTGCTAATAGCTCAGAGCCCAAAGCCTGCTTTGGATTTTGTGTTTCTGTCTCTCTCTGTCTCTCTTTCTCAGAAATACATAAACATTTAAAAAAAATTTACTTAGCGTTTTTCTTTAAACTCCCTTTTAAAGTGTCTATGGGAAACCATTACTTCTTTGCCGTAAATAGATGATGAGTGTAACTTCTTTTTAAAAATCCTGCTAACCGTTTAGAACAGTGTCTAGTACGTTGAAAGAAAGCAAATATAAAAATAAAGCTATTCAGAGGCGCCTGGGTGGCTCAGTTGGTTAAGCATCCAGCTTTGGCTCAGGTCATGATCTCGCAGTTTGCGGGTTCGAGCCCCGCGTCGGGCTGTGTGCTGACAGCTCGGAGCCTGGAGCCTGCTTCGGATTCTGTGTCTCCTTCTCTCTCTGCCCCTCCCCCACTTGTACTCTGTCTCTCTCTGTCTATCAAAAATAAATAAATGTGAAAAAAATAAAAAATAAAATAAAATGATACCAAGCTATTGGAACAAAACATGTTGGTTCGTGTGTGCCCGTGTCGCAGAGCACAATGCAGTGAAATGCTGTCCTATGCTTTGAAAACAGAACAGCCTCCTGTCATCTAGATGTATGGTTGGAAGGGCTCCTTCCTTTTGCAGGTGGTGGCCCTGACCCATGGTTGGAGCCAGGCCTGGGACCCAGGTCCTGACTTCCCCTCCACCACACAGATGGGAGAAGAACCTTAGGAAATTGGAACTGAAGTGTGGCCCTCTGTTTCTTGGTATCTTTGGTGCCTGAGAAAGTTCACTGTGGGGGATCCCCAACACAGGGAGCATCACCTGTTGGGCATATGGAGCCCTGGGATGACAGTCAGGGGTCGTGAACTTGCATGACAGCCAAGATGGGCAGTGGACTTCGACCAAATGGCTTAGCTTCTCTGGGCCCCTTGTCCTGAGGACCCAAAGCAGGGTGCCACATTCCCCTTTGGTCGGTCCACCCCCACTTACCTTCAGGCACATCCCAGCACCGTGCCCCTCCAAGGAGCCATATCCACCTTGGGATGGCATCTTGGGCAAGTGCTTTGATCCGTTTTTGTTCTCAGAGCTGGGAAATACCAGGGTCACCCTCACTCTTGGATTACCCATATAGCCAAATCGAGTAAGGTTCTAACAGGCCCAAGGGTTCTTTGGTGAAAGGCCAGTGGCCCTGGTCCTGCCCTCCTGCACCTCCTGGAGACCCAGACAGAACTGGGCAACTTATCCCCTGCTGGCCCCTCCCAGTTCCTTGTCAGATTGAGATGACCCTCATCAATTCAATGTTTAATTCTGCTTTTACGATCTAGAGTCTCCTGTGTCATTTTGCCCCAAATGATGACTGTATATCAAAGATAACCAGCTTCTGTAATAGTCCCCTGAAATCTCAGTGGATTAACACCACAGAAGTTCAGTCCCCACTTGCCTACAGTCTCGTTAAGAGCTGATGTGTATGAGGCTGCAGGATGCCAGGCACTGTGGTTGGCACTGGGACCCCCTGTGAAGGCGGCAGATATGGCCCCAACCCTCAGGGAGTCTCCTTCCGCCTGGCAGGGACACTCATCCAGAGCTTTTGTCATCTCTCCTCAGTACTGTACCTGGAAGGCTCGGTTCTTGTGTTTGAGGACATCTTCAGACTGATCGCGTTCTACTGTGTCAGTAGGTGAGTAGATCTGGCCCCACAGAAGGGCATCTGGTTGCAACCGACATTCATGCACCCTGGGGTGGGGGTGAGGGTCACAGGGGAGCCCCCAGAGGGAAGGAAAGGTTCGGCCCAGAGGAGGCACAGAGAGGGGACAGTCCCTGGTTTTGCCCTGGTAACCATGAGGGAGGTGTTGGCTCTGATGCTATCTTAGTCTGGCCGGTAAGGACCCCTCCCTCGTCACCACCTGCCCCCTGGCTCACAGCCCCTTACCCCAACTTCCTGTGCTCCAGCTTCCAGGACAGTCTGGAGTCCCATGAGGACCTGACCCGCCCTGTTGCAGGGGTTATAGATGGCACTTCCTGTGAGGACAACAGGAAGGGCTGATACCCCTCAGTGGGACAGAGCCTGTGATTATTAAGTAGCTGCTGGGTGGGGTGAGTGACTGATCACCACCCTCAGAGCTGCTCTGTTTCCTCAGAACTGGCTGCAGGCCAATAGGGATGTAAAAAGGTATTTTGGTGTCATAATGGCTTAAGCTCCAGGCCCTCGACGAGGGCTGGACAGGATGCCTCGGGCTCCAGGGCTCCAGGGCTCCAGGCTCGCTTCTCCATGCGTCCGAGAGACCATCGTTGCTGCCTCCCGTGAAAACCATGCTCAACCCAGTACTCCCTTCCCACCTGCCGGAACCCTCCTGGGCTGCGATGGGCAGAAAAATGTGATGCTGGGTGATAGCAGCCGCTAACAGCCAGCACCTGTTGAGGGCTCTCCGGTACCCAAGCACTGTGCTAAGAGTTTTTATATCCATTACCTTTGTAAGTCTTGCGAACAGTACCCTGAGGGAAGTTCCCATTTCACAGATGTGGAAGCTGAGGCTGAGAGAAGTAACTTGTTCAGGTCACATAGGTGGTAAACGGCGGGATGGAGATTGAAAGTAGGTAAATCTCCAAGGTCTATGATCTTTGCTACAACCGCCCCCGCCCCCCACACTGTGTGCCTCTCACAATAATTTCAATGATCTGGCATGTTCTTTCCGAGGCAGAGCGGCAGAGGCCCCCTGGCCCTCCATATGTTATGACCTGCCGAGCTCTCAGGGAGCTTTCTTGTTCTGAGAAGTTCCTGTCTTAGGAGAGAGTGCCCAGCATGGCGTTTGGTGCTTGGAATGAATAAATGAACAATGACATAATCGCAGAGCCCAGGACTTGCACTCGTCTCTTCGTCTCTCTGAGGCTCAACTTCCTCTTCTGTAAAATGGGAATGCTCATACCCGCTGACACATGCCAGAGAAAGAAAGCGGATAAAGGAGCCACCCAGCAGCTAGTAGGCGTTCTGGTTCTGTTTCCGTGGGTTGGGCCCTGGGAGGGTGTGCTGGAGTAGTGACTTTGTGTCCAGAGAGATCTGGAGCCAGAGTCACCAAGACACCAAGGTCACGCTGTCACCTGCCGACCTTTCCGCCTCTGGCTGCTGTTTCTCTGCGTTCCAGAAAAACAGGTGCCTGTTTGCCCACCCTCAGCTGCTCAGGGAACCCACGAGATCACAGGGCACAGAGCCCGAATGTCTCGAAGTCAACATTACTGTATTTGGTGTCAGCACCAAGGCCGTCTGTGAGGAGTGAGATGCTGTGGGAGGAAGAGCCCCAGGCCAGGAGCTGGAGACCCGTTACCTCGCTGTCACCCGGCCTCTCCTAGCTGTGGATGCTTTATCTCTCAAGAGGATGGTAGCCAAGGTGGCACAGCATAGAGCCAGCACTTTCCTTGGGAGCACACGCTCCCCCCTCCCTGTCCCCATGCGGGAAGACACGGGCCCCCGCTTCAGAGTGCTCACCCTAACGTTCCGGGCTGGATGGTCGTCTGGTGTGAGGGCTCTAGAGAGCCTTCCCAGACCTGCCTGGGTTTTGCAGTCGCCCAGGAAGCTGGTTAAAAATACAGACACCTGAGGGCACCTGGGTGGCTCAGTCAGTTAAGCATCCCACTTCAGCTCAGGTCATGATCTCACAGTTCGTGAGTTCGAGCCCCGCGTCGGGCTCTGTGCTGACAGCTGGGAACCTGGAGCCTGCTTTGGATTCTGTGTCTCCCTCTCCCTCTGCCCCTCCCCCTGCCTCTCTCTCTCTGTCTCTCAAATAAACAGGACAAAAATTTTTAAAACAATACCGACTCCTGGAGTCTACCCCAGAGATTCTGACCCAGCGGGTCTGGGGTGGGGCGCAGTCATAGCTTAGCTAGGGCTCTCCTAGAGGCACGTATACAAGTGGTGCTAAAGGACTTGCCCCCAAGGAGAGAGCAGCAGGGGGAGGGGAGGGAGAGGAGTCCAGCAGAGGTGAGATTGCAGGGGCCATCCCAGCCTCAGCAGGATCCCAAGGGCGGCTCTGGAGCAGAAGAGAGACCTCAGCGTTGTCCACCTTAAAGCCAGCGGGGCTAGGCTTTCGTACCCACCAAGCCACCCGACCAGCCCCCGTGACAGAGGCATTTGTGGCTCTCCGCGGGGTCAGTGGGGCAGGCAGTGAGGCCCCAGCATTCAGGACAACCCTCTGAGGGTCACAGGTGCCAGTCCCCGGGAGCAGACCCCGCTGAGGCTGGGCGATGGGTGGGCAGGGCTGGTAAGAGGCATCCGTGGGTCAGGCTGGGGCAGCAGCAGACTGTGCACACTGGCTCCCATTGATTGACCAGGCATCTTCTTAGAGTCAGGCTTGGTCTGCACTCTGCCCACAGAGTTCTTTCTAACCCCTACAGCTGGCTTGTGGGGAGGTGTTCTCATCTACGGACCCACTTCAGAGGCTGATGCCCCCTGCCCCCAAGTTGTGCTAAGAATCAGACACAAAGTTCCTTGTATGGGGCCCGCCAGAGGGCCTGGCGTGAAGTAAACACTCCGGGGGCCATCACAGGTGTTCTTACAGCTGTTACAGACAAGGAAACTGAGGCTGGGGCCGTCGCCCGCTCAGATCACACAGCTCAGTCCTGAGCCGATTTGAACCCAAGCTTATCTGGACCCCTGGACCCCAGCTGCTTCTCCCCGGCACACGATGCAGGGCCTGGGGCCTAGAGGGTGCATGTGCTGTTCCCCTGCAGCCCTCCCCTTCCACGGGTGGGAGGGTCCAGGCCTTCCTGTGGAACAGGTGACACTGGAGACCAAGCAAGGAAGAGCAGGGAGAGAGTTCTAGGTAGAGGACACCGCACGGCGGGGAAGACTGGTGGTGGGAAGCTTGGGAACGGCTGTGTGGGAGAGCTGGACACGTGGGTGGGGATGAGATGGAAGGCCTCGAACGCCAAGCCCGGGAGCTGTGGGGACATCCTTCCTCGGCTGCTGTGAGCCCCACCGCTGCTCCCAGTCGGGCCGCGCTCTAGCACACCTGCGTGGCCGCAGCAGACGGCAGAGGGGAGGAGGGGAGAGGGGAGACCAGCCCAGGGCCACCGCAGCCACGCAGTGCCTGTGGGGAGGCCCCTGCCCCAGTGCCGGCCGGAGGAACTGAGAGGGGGGGGGGGGGGGGGGCCCCCACAGCCACTGCAGAAGGGAGTCAGGGAACAGAGGAGCCAGGGGGACGCCGGGGCTGCTCTCCTGGGCAACAGGGCCGTGAACACACTGGATCTTTTCTGGAGCACTGACTGTGCTCCAGGCACTCTACCAAGCCCCTTACAAGGACCGCGAGGACAAATCCTTAGCGCACCCAGGGGCCAGGTGTCTAGCCTCGTGAAGTGGGTGCCGTTAGCTGAAATGAGGAAGGAAGGGTGGAGACCCTCGGGCCTGACTACACAATGTTGCGACTAAGCTACCAACCCTCCTTTCCCAGGGGGACGGGGTGGTAGGGCCGGTCCTCTTTGCCTCTGAAGAAAGCTGTTCCTGCCGTTGCCTTCTCAGCTTCCTCAGGAGCCGTGGTCTTACCTGGGGGTGGTGCCGGTGAGCGGCGGAGAGGGAGGGAGCCCGACCACGCTGGGAAGCACCCATGACCTGTGCTTTTAGGAGGAGGAATGAAACACACAAGCCCCCACTAGGTGCTGGCATGCGCTGCCGGCATTTTCTATGCCCCGGCTCATTGAATTCTCAAAACAAGCCCGTGGGAGGGCATCGTGTCCCCTCCGTCAGACCGGGAAGCTGAGAAGGAACTGACACCCAGCCAGGACTGGCAGAGCTAGGGGTTTCGCAGGGTCTGTCGAAGTTCATGCTGGTTTTCACCTTCTCCCTCTCTCTCACTTGGAAAGTTTACCAAAGTAGGGTGCGTGGGTGGCTCGGTCAGTTAAGCGTCTGACTCTTGATTTTGGCTCAGGTCATGATCTTGTGGCTCATGAGACCATCGAGCCCTGTGTTGGGCTCCGTGCTGACAGTGCAGAGCCTGCTTAGGATTCTCTCTCTCTCTGTCTCTCTCTCTCTCTCTCTCTACCTTTCCCCAACTTGCACTTTCTCTCTCTCTCTCTGTCAAATAAATAAATAAACAAACAAAAATGTTTTGGGGTGCCTGGGTGGCTCAGTCGGTTAAGCGTCCGACTTCAGCTTAGGTCATGAATCTCGCGGTTTGTGAGTTCGAGCCCCGCGTCGGGCTCTGTGCTGACAGCTCAGAGCCTGGAGCCTGCTTTGGATTCTGTATCTCCCTCTCTCTCTCTGCCCCTCTCTCTCTGCCCCTCTCCCACTCACGTGTGCTCTCTCTCAAAAATAAATAAAACATTAAAAAAATTAAAACAAAAATTTTTTTAATAAAAAATTTACCAAAATAAGATCATGTTTTTCTCTCTACAGTGATGAACTTTCAAAACCACAAAAGTCACCCAAGGGCTGTCAGGGGATGGAGCTGGGGGTGCCATGGGGGCATTGAGGGGACACATATTGTTCCCACAAGCCAGGACATTCCATGGAAATAAGTATTCCCCAGGTTACCCCAAGGCTTTACAGGAACTGGGCAGGGTTGCCCAGCCCTCAGAGGAAGAGAAAATTAGCATTAATGAGATAGTAGACTTGGTATGTGGTGTTTTTCCATCCTGTTTATTTTATTTTATTTTATTTTTTATTTTTTTAAATTTACATCCAAATTAGCATATAGCGAAACAATGATTTCAGGAGTAGATTCCTTAATGCCCCTTACCTGTTTAGCCCATCCCGCCTCCCACAAGCCCTCCAGCCACCCTCAGTTTGTTCTCCATATTTATGAGTCTCTTCTGTTTTGTCTCCCTCCCTGTTTTTATTTCAATCCTGTTTATACTCCCATTATAATGGGAGTATAGTAGAACACGAAAATATATTTGCTTTGGTCTTTGTCCCTGTTCCCAACACTAAGCTCCTAAAACCCTTGGGATTTCCTGAGTGACAGGGTGTCTTTTGTTAGTCATCATGAGCCCCTTTTAGTGATACCTGAGTTTGTGCCAAGAGCTGACATAGGCAGGACCCCCAGGGAGCCTCAGGATGGGCTGGTCACCAGGAAGACCGAGTGTTCAGAGGGCTGGGACTTGCAGCCCCACCCACCCACCTCCCACTTGCTGAACACACTGAGGTGCCAGGAGGGTGGCGCGCCCAGAGAGGCATCCAAGTTCAGCGCCCCTTCCTCCATACCTTGCCTATGCACCTCTTTGGGCTGTTCCTGAGTTGTATCCTTTATAATAAACTGGTAAATGTAAGGAAAGCATTTCCCTGAGTTCTGTGCACCATTCTGGCAAATGGTCAAACCTGAGGAGGGGGCTGTGGGAACCTGCAAGTTATAGCCAGTCAGTCTGGAAGTGCAGGTGGTCCAGGACTTGCAACAGGCTTCTGAAGGTGGGGCGGAGTCCCTTATCTGTGGGGGCTACACTACTTCTAAGTAATTAGCACCAGAATGGAATTAACTCGTGGGACACCCTGTTGGTGTGTGGAAAATTGCAAAATTGGTGGTTAGTGTTAGAAAACACCCTGGAGGGGATCATAAAATCAATCTAGTGGATCAGGACTGCTCTCCTTTTAAAGGAAAATTTAGGGGCACCTGGGTGGTTCAGTCAGTTGAGCGACTGACTTCGGCTCAGGTCATGATCTCACGGTTTGTGAGTTCGAGCCCCGCGTCGGGCTCTGTGCTGACAGCTCGGAGCCTGGAGCCTGCTTCAGATTCTGTGTCTCCCTCTCTCTCTGCCCCTCCCCTACTCATGCTCTGTCTCTCTCTGTCTCAGAAATAAATAAACATTAAAAAAAAAATAAAGGAAAATTTAAATGAAACTGGGAAATATCAGAATGTGTCTCACATAAGTTACAATAAGTCATGTTTGCTAAACTCTTGCTTTAGTTATGTGTGTGTATGAGTGTGTGTGAGGGAGAGAGCGTGTGCATGGGAATATACACTGCGTCGAGATGCCAAATGTGTTTCTTACTGGCGGTCATGGTCAAAACGTTCAAAAACCACTGAGTAGAATAGAGGCCTTTAGGGACGGGCATCTCCTACCCTGGGGGGTACACAGGCTGACCCACCCACGTGTGGGGGGGACATGTTGGAACATTCATGCTTATTCCATTGGAGCATTATTCCATTTTTCAAGTTTCTGTTTTTGTGAATGCTTTTTAAGGGACTTAATGGTACACACGTACACATACACACAACTGGAGAGGCGCTCGATTTTTATTTGTATGGATAGCTTTTGTTTTGGGGGCTGTGATTCCCATCCCAGGCTGTGTCCATCAGGATCCCCTTGAGAGCTGGTGAAAAATATGGATTCTTGGGGCTCCCGGGTGGCTCAGTTGGTTAAGCGTCTGACTCTTGACTTCAGCTCAGGTCATGATCTCAGGGTGACTGGGATGAACCCCACACTGGGCTCTGCACTGACAGCACAGAGTCTGCTTGGGATTTGCTCTGTCCCCCCCCCCCCGTCTCTCTCTGCCCCTCCCCTGCTCATGAGCCTGCACACACTCTCTCTCACTCTGTCTCTTGTGTGTGTGTGTGTGTGTGTGTGTGTGTGTGTGTGTGTGTGTATGGATTCATAGCCCACCCCCAGACCTGACCCTGGGAGCCCATGCACGTAGATCTGAGGATCTGCATTTTTAGCAGCCCTCCCATGGGATTCTGATCCAGAGTTAAGTAATACAAAAGTATTAATACCCACCCACATGCTGTGATACAGTCATCATCATCATCGTCGTCGTCGTCATCGTAATAGTAATAGTATCATGTGACACAAAGCCTGCAAACACCCAGCTCAGTACCTGGCACATAATAGTCACTCAACAAACACTCTATCCTGTGGGTGCTTTGCCTTGGATCAGAAGAGGCAGCCCCTGGGTGAAGTGTTGAGTTGGATCAAGTGTCAGGGAGTGGGGACAGATGAAGTCCTTGAACAACACTGGGTCATGGAGAAGGAGGGGCTCCATGGTACAGCCTCAAAGGATGTGTAGAATCTAAGTAGACATGGTCGGGAGGAAGAGGGGGCCTTCCCTCTATGCAAAACTTAGAGGTGCGGCATAGCAAAGCATACTCCCTACAGGAAAATGAGCATGCCCTTTTGGGAGGCAGCCAGGAGGCCCCTGAGTGCAAGAGAAGGGTCTGTGGTGCAGAAGCGAGGAGCTGGCGGGGGAGGCAGGGGGCAGAGCCAAGGCCAGGGAAGGCCGTGGACGCAGGGGTCCCAGGCTGGGGGTGGTCTGCAGCCACCACAAGGCATCTTGAGCAGCACACAGAGAAGGGGGGGGTGAGATTGTCCTGGTGGTCGGGGGTGGGCACCAAATGAGCTGAGGGACTCTGCAGGCCATTACGACATACACAGTGACCGAGGAGCCGCTGGAAACCCTGCTGGCAGGCCAGAGAGCCAACCGGGTAAACTGAGGCAACACAGGGATGAATTGCACCATCCTTCAAAGTTAGAGATTGGGATAGTGGTGGCCTGAGTTGGGAATGTGCACTGAGGGTGCAGTCTGGGTCTAGGCCCCGCCTGCCCGGAGGGGCCGACTGGTAACCTTCACAGGGGAAGCCCGACTGTGTGCTCACTGCCCATCTCAGCGTGGACCCACTATGGTTAGCAGGCAGGAAGGGGTGGGTCACTACCCAGAATAGCACCAGTAGAGGAAACTTCCTGGGCTTCCCACAGGCCAGGAAAACCAGGGAGAAGCCATGACCCACCCCCCCCCCAACTCCCAAGCACAGTCTCCCATTTCTCCAGGTCCCTCAGTGCTGGCACAGGACTAGAGCCGACTAGTTGCTCCCTCGGCCACAGGGCTCAGCTCCTGGGCCCCCAGGGAAGCTTCCAGTCTTCATGGAGACCCATCAGCCATCAGGGTTGCTTCCTTTATGGGCTGTGGGGCCAGGGAATGGACACATGGGTCCCTCTCCCCGACATGACCTCTGACCTTTCCTGTCTCCACAGAGATTTGCTGCCCTTCACGCTGAGGCTGCCCCAGGCCATCCTTGAGGCCCACAGCTTCACAGACCTCGAGACCATCTCCAACCTGGGCCTGGGTAAGTCCCCGCCGAGGTTCAGGCCAGGTGGCAGGGCTTTTGGAAATGGGGCCTCAGGACTGCTGCTCACCTATGCACAGGGGCAGCCCCTTCAGCTGAGGCCAAGCTGGATGCTGAGTTCCACCCAGCTCCCGTGGGACCACCCCTCCCCTGGCTGCTGAGCCCCCGTAGCCCGGAGACTCTCCGAGTTTCCAAAGTGGCACCTTTTACAGCTACCCAGAAGGTCTGATGCGCAGCCTTATTGGGTCTGGGGGAGCCGGGGCCAGTCAGGACCAGCACAAGCTGACCCGCAGTCAGGACGTGGCTCTGGGAAAGGCCGAGCCAAACTCCCAGGCCTTTGTCCGCTGACCAGAGCTGGGCACCAGCCCTGCCGCCCCCCTGGCCTCCCCCGCTTCGCCAGAAAGAAGAGCAGCATGAACATGACTGTGAGCTGAATGCGGGATGGGTAACAGGTTTGTAACTCACACATCCCAAGTGACGTCTCCTCTGAGGTCTAAAGTGGCATAATGACACTCTTCGGTGCTCCATACTTGCTTGGCATTGTCTCGTGTAATCCTTGTGTCCCCATTTCAAAGACACAAAATCGGGGCGCCTGGGTGGCTCAGTCATTTAAGCATCTGACTCTTGATTTCAGCTCAGGTCGTGGTCTCACTGTTTGTGAGTTCAAGCCCCGCGTCGGGCTGAGCTGTCAGCACAGAGCCTGACACCTGCCTCAGATTCTTCTGTCTCCGTCTCTCTGCCCTCTCCTGCTCATGCGCACGCTCTCTCTCTCTCTCTCTCAAATTAAAAAAAAAAAAAAAAAAAATACAAAATCAAGTCTGACTGAGCACAGCTGAGAAGCTTGTCCAAGGTGGCCCAGGCAGAAGGAACAAAGCTGGGGTATGTGCCCAGGGCTTTCTGACCCCAAGCACGACCTCTCCACTGCCCCTCACCTGCACCCCATGGCCTTCACAGTAGGTTTGCAGCAAGCAGTCAGGGGCCAGTCTGAGGCCAAGTCAGCAGGGAAAGTGAGACGCACGGGCTGCATCTGGAGAGGTTTCCTTCTGACGGGAGGGGTCTGCCTGCTCCAGCCCTCGGCCCCACAGTGGGGTTCAGGCCGTGCCGTGTGCGGGTCTCGGCCTACAAGTGACCAGTGTTGTGGCTGGACTGGCCCTTGTGGTTCTTATTACGTTTGCAAGACACCCTTCAGCAACAACCATCAGGAGACTTTGAAAAAAAATAAAGGTTTATTAAGAGACTCTCTTAAAGATAGAGAACAAATTGAGGGTTGATGGAGGGAGGGGGCAGGGATGGGCTAGATGGGTGATGGGTACTAAGGACAGCCCTTGTTGGGATGAACGCTGGATGTTGTATGGAAGTGATGAATCACTGAATTCTACTCCTGAAACCAATATTGCTCTGTACGGTAACTAGCTAGAATTTAAATAAAAATTTGAAAAGAAGAAAAAGAAAGGTTTATTGCTTACAAGACCTAGAAACTACATAGCACCCCTGGGGCCCCACAGTGAGGTCATGGGGAGAAAGCACATGTGGGCCGGGGGTTCTGCTTTTTTGGAGGTTGACAGTGGAAACCTAGGGTTTCACAGGCTCACTCTTAATTGGTGAATTTAAAACATGAGGGGGGATGGGGCGCCTGGGTGATTCAGTTGGTTAAGCTTCAGACTCTTGATTTCAGCTCAGGTCATGATCCCAGGGTCACGGGATGGAGCCCCACTCCCACTCTGGGTGTGGAGCCTGCTTGAGATCCTGTCTCTCCCCCTGCCCCTTACCTGCTTATGCATGCATGGGTGTGTGAGCTCTCTCTCTCTCTCTCTCTCTCTCTCTCTCTCTCTCTCTTTCAAACAAACTATGAGAGGGAAATTTAATGTGCAAGAAGAGAGAAAATAAAAGTGGCCCAAATGGTCAGCTGTCTAAATCAACCAAGATCTCTAGAACAAAGGAGCCTCAGTGGAGGAAGGCAGCCTGGCTGTTATCTAGTCTTGTGACTGGCGACGTGTTTATTCAAAATACCGTTGAAGGATGCCTCTTTGGAATGGATACCTCAGCAATTAAAGCTTAAGTCAGGCACTTAGATTGTGAAAAGAAAAGAAAAAAAAAAAAACTGGTAGGGATTACACAACAGGCAGGTGTCCAGGGGCTCCCCAAAGGTTTTGCTCACCTGGAGGAACATGGCTGCCCCCGCTAAACCCTAGACACACACTGTGTTTAAGAGAATCTTCTCCCCTGGGTAGAGGCACATTCCTTTCCGGAAGAGACAAGCCCTTCTGTCCTGGGAGTGCTCGACCTCGGGCACCTTAAGGAAGTGGAGAAGAGAGGTTGCCGTCTGGGAGGACAGTGGCATTTCAGATTCGTCTGTCAGCACCTGCTTCCCTGAGAAGCGGATTGATATGGAACCCGGGTGCGCGGCAGCCTGGGAACTGGAGGGTTCTGGTCAGACCTGGCGCCCCCTAGAGGCTGTAATGCAAAGCAAGGCCTCCAGAATCACTTTTCCCTGTGGCCAAGGAAGGGTTAAGTTTTCAGGCCATGCCCAGAATGGACAGAGACCCAGAGCCCAAAGTGCACATGCCTTCATAGGCCAGAGGTGCCTCTGAGATGGGCAGCTGTAGGCCTCCCGACCTTCACCCGTGACGATAATACCAAATATGCAGGGAGCAGCTTTGCCGAGAGCCCGGATGCGCCAGGCACTGTGCCCCCAGCATCTCATTGTTCCAGGCAAGGCATTCTCATGACAAAGACCTGAAGCCCCCTCAAACTGGCAGAGATGAAAGGTGACTTCGTGAAGGGACACTGGGGAGTCTCCAAGAGACAGAGCAAAAGGCCAGCCAGGCTTTGCGGGCAGCAGCAGCTGCCTCGGCTTCCTCCCTAACCGCGGGTCCCTGCTCCCCGACAACACCCCCTGCCTCCCCCGGGCCGGGCCCTGGTGCCAGCCTCATGCCACCCGCTGACCTTGCAGTTGGAAGAAGCTGTGAGGCTGTGTGTTTCCTCCTATCACCAAGTGTCTGCAATGTAATTTTTTTGGCATTCCACTCACTTTTTACACAGTGAGTAGAATGTGATAAAAATCCAATTCCCAGCAAAGCCCTGGTGCTCAGGCAGGGGTGATGTTGCCAAGACAGAGATATTTATTTGCAGGGTCAGCACCACGTGGTGGCCCAGAGCGGGTGCTTGTAGCTCATGAACTGATGTAAGAGAGCCCAGGTTTGGCCTTGGAAAGGCTGGCGTTTAATAGGAAGCCAGGCTGCAGAGGGGTTGTCTTGGGGCCGCAAAGCTGACATGGGGATTAAACTGCATGCATTTGATTCTTAGCACAAGGGGAACCTGGAGCAAGTACTTAATGGCAACCAGGGGTCAGATTTGTAGAGGTTCTCAGACACGCTTGCAATCTATATATGCTTAATATATTTTTTAAAGTGTATTTATTTATTTTGAGAGAGAGAGAGAGCACAAGATGGGGAGGGGCAGAGAGAGACAGTGGAGGAGAGAGAGAATCCCAAGCAGGCTCCGAGCTGCCAGTGCAGAGCCCGACACGGGGCTCAAACTCACGAACTGCAAGATCATGACCTGAGCTGAAGTCTGATGCTTAACCGACTGAGCCACCCAGGAACCCGCTATGCTTAATATTTTTAAAATATGTTTAGGGAAAGCACATGTTCTATAGCTCTCCCAAATTTGCATGTAATTTGCTTTTTCCTTTACATTATACAATGTGAAATTTCCTAGTTATTAAAAATTCAGTGAAAAGTCATGTGTGAATGACTGTCCAACAGCCTATCTTGGGGATGCCCCAAAAACAGTGATTCGCTAAACTCGGAGGACTTTCAGGCTGTTTCCATGACATCTGGACTGCTTTGCTGCATTTACTCATCCCCTCTCTGCCCTGCCACGAGTCCCCCCCTCCCCCCCCCCCCCGCCGCCCAAGGGTGAAACCTTCACCATCTTTGCCCTCAGAGCCTATAGCCCAGGACCCGGCCTGGCCTGGCCCAGCCCCTCTGAGGATCGTAGGAGTGGGCACCTGGTGAGAGGCGTCCCCGGCCGAGCTGTAGGATGCTACAGGGCCGGCAAAGCACCTGCCTCAGTCTGCAGCAGCCCAGAGGCCGTGAAGATGCGGGTGCTCAGGGGATCTCCGGCCGCTGAGCCAGGGCTTGGCAGGATGCCAGTGGGCACAAGCGCCCCCAGCTTTGCCAACCACTGGCATTGCACGACAGTGTTCCGGTTCTCCTCTGGCCTTGGCATTCTGCAGGCTACAGAGAAAGTTACCCACTTCCCTTTTTTTTTCCCAGCATAGACGCCTGTGCTGCTGCTGTGGTTCCCTAACAGGCCCCCAGACCCTAACATACAGATCCTCAGGTCCCAGCTTCCCCCCACCCCCAGAGTGGCCTTGGCTCTGAGGCCTCTGCTCTGCCAGAGAGTAGCCACTAGGCCTAGCTTAGGGGCAGGGGAGCAGTCCTTAGTCACCCAGGCCCGGGGCCCGTCGTTCTGAACCCCAATGTCTGTTCCTGCCAGAATCTACATCTGAGTGGTGGAAAATGTGTCCTTTTTTTTTTTTTTTCTTCTGTGCATGATGGACCCACCTTGCTACGCTGAGGCAGGCTGTCGACCTGAGTCGTGACAGATAGTATGAGTTTGCCAGGCGGGAGGTTAGGAAAAGAATTCAAGCAGAGGGCACAGCATTAGCCAAGACCTTAAGGTGGGGCAGCCCGTGACACATTCAGGAAGAAGCAAGTGGGTGAAGTTGGAAAAGATGCACAGTGCCAGATCCCACAGGCCTCGAATGCCAGCCTGAAGGGCTGGCAGTGAGTTCTTCAGAGAACTCGGTTAATGTCTGACTCTTGATTTCTGCTCAGGTCATGATCTCCCGGTTAGGGGGATGGAGTCCCACATTGGGCTCTGCACTGACAGCACAGAGCCTGCCTGGGATTCTCTCTCTCCCTCTTTCTCTGCCCCTCCCCTCCCTGCCCATTCACGCGCTCTCGCTCTCGCTCTCTCGCTCTCTCTCTCAAAATAAACCAACATTAAAAAAAAAGTAAAGGGTCGGCAGTGATTCTGAACAAAGAGCAACCAAGCCCAGCACGGTGTCCCAAGGAGGAAAATGGATGGGGCTGTGGGCAGACTATGGCCACGATCTAAGACAGCAATGATGAGAACGTCCAGGCATCGGTGACAGTTGTGTTCACCATCTAGCCTATGACCACCATCTTCACCCAAAGGAAGGTCTTCAGAGAACTTGGTGGTGAGCATCAGGGACCTCAGCTCACATGTGGGGCGGCTGCCAGTTCACCCTTGAGCCAGACTGGCTTCTCTTTGCTGGGAATTCTTCCAGAAGAGATGACTCTCTACTGGTCCTGTGTAGTCAGGGCTCGGCGCTTCCGATGCTCGCCTCTCGGGGCCAGAACATCTGTGTGCTTGGTATGAAGCACCCCGGGGGAGCGGATCAGTCACGGCGAGGTCAGTAGCTGCCCAAGAGAGCCAAGTGCAGGGCCCAGACGGTCGTGAGGAGCATCCCACCCCGGACGTGAGAGAGCCCAGAGGCTCCCGTCCACCCCGGGCACCCCATGTCCTCAGGCAGTGACTGTGATGTACGCAGGGCTTGGCAAATGGGGAACAGTCACGTGAAAGTCTGTCGCCCTTGTTACTGTGGAGACAGCTGGCCGCGACACTCAGGATGCCCGACACGGGGTCTCTGCCCAGGACGGGGCTGAACCGGGAGCCCCGCTCTCCTTCCTGATGCACACACTCGCTTTCAGTCAGTGTCCCGGCAGCCCCATCGTCCTGCCAGCCATCTTGTGGTGGCCTCTTTCTTTCACCCTCAAGAGGCTGTTGTGTTCTTACCACATCGCCAGTTCTGGGGTGCACTCCACCCTATCACTCTGACCCCGGGAAGTGTCGCAAGTTCCTACGAAGGAAGGCACATACCACGGGGGGTGAGCACACAGGCTTCAGAACCAGCCTGACCTGGTTCAAATCCCAGTTCCTCCACTCACCAACCTGTGACCTTGGGCAGTTGTTGAATCTCTCTGGGTCTCTCATCTTCGTGTGATATGGGGACAATATTAGGACTCACACCGGAGGCCTGTGGTCAGGCATCAGTGGGATGATCCGTGTAAAGCAAGTGGCCCACACAGCCAGAACCCAAGACGTGTTTGCACCTGTTATTGTTCTTGATGTTATTTTTGGTACTTTTCTTACCGATGAATCCCTCCCAGAAGGTAAGAGCTCTAGGACGGGAGGCTGGAGGCCTGGCCCCATCGTTAACAAGGGACGGTGCACTATCAGTGTCTAACATTAACAGGCTGAAAAAAAAAATTCTTTTTTGAAAAGAGGGGGTGCCTGGGTGGCTCAGTCAGTTGAGCATCCGACTTCAGCTCAGGTCAGGATCTCGCCGTGTGTGAGTTCGAGCCCCACATCAGGCTCCCTGCTGTCAGCACAGAGGCTGCTTCGGACCCTGTCCCCCTCTCTCTCCCCCTCGCCCGCTTTCTCTCTCTCTTAAAAATAAACAGACTAGAGTCCCCGCTGTTATCCAGGAGGAGCAGCTTGAGTGAGTCTAGCGTGGCCCGCAGACCATCTGAAATTGTGCTCAAAACATTGTGCCCCTGTGCCCTTTTTTGAAGGACCCCAAGCTTCTCTCAGATTCTCCACAGGGCTTGGTACCCAAGAACCCCTGAGCTAGCCAACCCCCCGTGCCCTTTCAGCTGGGACGTTCCAAGCCCGTTACCCAGAACAAACCTGGCGTGGACCAACCACATCTAGATCGGGCCAGGCCGTGGGCTGTCCGTGAGGGGTGGGTCAGGAGAGAGGCATGTGCTGGAAGCCAGCCAGCAGTGGAGGATCCCCTGCTTTCTGACCCACCCCCTTCACCACACACACACACACACACACACACACACACACACAGATACACAAATGCAGGGCGTGGGCCATTTTCCTATTTTAACACGGAGATTGACAGAAGCATTCTGCAGTCGGCCGGTGTCCCCCATTTGGATGGTCAGGTCTGAGTTCACAGGCCACGGTGCGTGCTTCGTTCTCCCTGCGCACAACCAGCCGCGGTGGCCGGGACAGGCCCAAAGCCCCTTCCCTGTGGGGACCTCCGTTCTAAAGATGACCAGGCAGAGGCCTGGTAAGGTCACGTCACCTGCCCCGGGGCACCCAGCTGGTCGGCTGCAGACCTCCTTGCCTTCTGTCCCCCCACCCATGCCTGCACCCCGATCCATTGGTGCCCTCCGTGGGGGGCTCCCTCACTCCAAGGGGCAGAACTGGAGCCCTGCCTGCCACCGCCGTGTCCCGGCCCCACCCCAGCAGCGCCTGGGAGGATCAAGCCGGGCTTCCCCTCTCGAGGCAGGAAGTGGTGGGAGAGGTTTAAAAGAGCCCAGGAGGGGAAACAGCCGTCGGAGCAGCGAAGCAAATGCTGTGACCGGCCCTGCCCCCCCACCCCGCCCACTGACGCCATCGGGCAGGTAGGGGGCCCGGCCTTGGGACTGACCAGCCTCTCCCTCTCTCGTTTCTGCAGGCTTCTGGGACTCCTCGCTGAACCCCCGGCGAGGAGGTGGGAGCCCAGCGGAGCCCCCGAGAGACCCCGCCCCCGGAGCACCGCCAGCCTCCAGCCTCAAGTCCAGCGCCCATTACGAAAACTGCTCATGTGAAATCGAGCTGTCCGTAGGAAATGACCGCCTGTGGTTTGTGAATCCTATTTTCATCGAGGACTGCGGTGGCGGTGCCCTGCCTGCCGACCAGCCACCCCCTGAGAGCTGTCCCTCACGCCCGTTGCCTCCCACCTCCAAGTGGGCCCCTCGCCGCCCAGCACCCCCTCCCCCGGCACCCCCTCTCCATCCCTCCGGCCCCCTCCGGCCTCCTCCAGCCCCTGCTCCTGCTCCTGCTCTGGCCTGTCCTTTGCCCGCTTCCCCCCCAGTGGCTGCTCCCCCGCCTCCAGAGCCCCTTCCTCCCACGCCCCCAGCCTCTGCCCCCCACCCTGCGCCCCATGCCCCAGGCCCCCCAGACCCTCCAAGCCAGCCACCCATGGCAGCCTGTGAGAGGTCTCCACACCCTCCCACAGGCCTGGGCCCCCTCAGGGAGGAAGAGGTGAAGCCAGGGCCGCCCCCTAGCCCCTTGCCGCAGACCCCTGCCCCTCCGACACCCGTGAAGAAGAACCTCCCGGCGGCTCCTCCCAGACGCCGCGTCTCTGAGAAGGTCTCCCTGGAGGACCAGAGTGCAGGGAAGGCGGACAGGGGGATGGCAGCAGAGGGGGACCAGCTGGGTCTTTGTAGGGCATCCACACTCAGCCTGCCTCCCCGGGGGACTTCAGACAGTCCTGGGGAGCGGCCTCCGAGGACCAAAGAGCAAGGTCAGGAAGCGGTGGCCAAGGCCAGTGATCCGGGCAGCATGCCAGAGCCGCCGAGGAAGATCCGGCAACCCCCAGTCCCGCCCCCCAGGAGGAGACGGATCTCCCAGCAGCTGGCCTCGGGCCTCGCGAGCCCCTCGGAGAGCACGGAGCCTCCCACGAAGGAGGAAGCCCGTGAGAAACCCACACCCGGTCCGTCCAGAGGAGGCCAAAGCCCCGACCCCCAGACCAGGACTCAGAGCCCGCACGCCCAGACCGGTGCCCGACCCCAGAGCTCTCCAGAGTTCAAGGGCTCCCTGGCCTCGCTCGCGGACAGTTTGGGAGTGCCCGCCTCGGCCACAGACCAGGACTCCTACTCCACCAGCAGCACGGAGGAGGAGCTAGAACACTTCGGCAGCTCCAGCGGGAAGAAGAAGCCCTCGGCGGTCCTGGGCAAGGCACGCCACCGCCTCAGCTTCGCGAGCTTCACCAATGTCTTCCACGCCTTCCTCTCCAACAACCGCAAGCTGTACAAGAAGGTGGTGGAGCTGGCCCAGGACAAGGCCTCGTACTTCGGAAACCTGGTGCAGGACTACAAAGTTTACAGCCTGGAGATGATGGCACGCCAGACCTCCAGCACGGAGATGCTGCAGGAGATCCGCACCATGATGACCCAGCTCAAGAGCTACCTGTTGCAGAGCACCGAGCTCAAGGCCCTGGTGGACCCCACCCTGCACTCCGAGGAGGAGCTAGGTCAGTCCCGGGCAGGGGGGCCGGGTGCGGGCAGCAGGGAGGGCCGATTCCAGACAATCCAACCCTTTCCGTGAACGAACCCCTCTGCCGTTCCAACTTCTGCCCTTGGGCCAGGTAGACGGTGGGAGAACCCCAGCCACATACGAGGCCGGCGGGACCTCCCCGCGCCCCCTGCCCGCCCAGGTGCTCCTGATTTTCTTAGGGAGACGAGTCACGAGGAGCAGTTGGAGGCAAAAGAGGTACAAACAAACGTGGCTGCGGAGGGCCAGAGCAGTCTCCGCAGGTCTGGTGGCTCTCAGAGATGCCGGGCCCCCAGAGGGCACGGGCCACAGCCCTCTCTCGTTTTGTGGATGTAGATGAAGAAAGGACTCGGCCCAGCTCCCACGGGAGCCAGAGGCTTCGGGGGAAGCTAACCGCCAAGTCCCTGCCTTCGGGTCACCGCTTCTCTAGCTGCTCTGCTCTGGGGCAGTGGGGTCGTGATGCGGGCCTGGAAGGACGGGCAGCAGTGGGCTGAGGTGGACCGGGGCGGCCGCGCGTCCTGTCGCACAGGCTGGAGAAGCAAAGGGGAAGAAGGAGGTGTGATGAGGAGGGCAGATAGCTAGGACCAGCACCAAACCCAGACATGGGCCAGGCCCAGGCCTGCATGGAAGGAAGGCGTTATCTGGATCTCTCCTGAGACTCAACCACGAGAGCGTGGGTCCCTCCCTTATCCCCCAGGGATAGGGCAGCTCAGGTGTGTTCTTAGATAGACAGGACCTGGGGGCCTCCCCTTACTAGGCAATAGTCGAGACCCTCCCCGCTCCCCGGGGATGGGGTGGAGCTAAAAAGACTTCCCAAGAACGTTTCCCTACTGTCACCCGAAGCAGCCACGGTGGCAAGTAGCCATGGGTTCAGATCCTTGCTCAGCCCCACCTAGCTGTGACCCACACCATCAGAGCCCGAGCTGGTCCATCTGCAGAGGGGAGTGGTCATGACGTGTAAGCTGCAGAGTTGCTGTGAGAGCAAAGCTGACTAAATCCCATTCCAGTAGCTGATCGGGATGCCTCTTGCATAGGATGACATTTGAACAACGAATAGGTCATGTAGATAGCTGTGGAGTGACTTCTCCAGGCAAAGGAAGTCGCAGGTGCTAAGGCCCTGAGGCAGGAGCAAGCCTGGCAGGTTGGCAGAAAAGCAGGGAGGCCGGGGGGGCTGGAGCAGCAAAAGCACAGGGAACCTAGCAAGGTGATGAGTGAGAACAGATCATGGGGGAGACTTCTAAGCCACGGGGAAGACTTTGGCTTCTACTGTGCATGAGATGGGAGCCGTTGGAGAGTTCCGAGCATGGGAATATCATGATCAAACATGCCTTAGCAGGATTATGCTGGTTGCTGTGCCGAGAATGGATAAAAAGGGGCCAGGGCAAGAGGCTACTCACATAACTCAAGCAAAAGATAGCCCAGGTTGAGGTGGTAGCCATGGGAGTGGTAAGAAGTTAGATTCTGGATATACTGTATTCTTGAAACTAGAGTCAAGTGGATTTGAGAATTCAAAGAGAGACATCAAAAATAATTCTACCAGGGGCACCTGGGTGACTCAGTCGGTTAAGCATCCAGCTTTGGCTCAGGTCATGATCTCAAGGTTCGTGGGTTCAAGCCCTGCTTCAGGCTCTGTGCTGACAGCTTAGAGCCTGGAGCCTGCTTCGGATTCTGTGTCTCCCTCTCTTTCTGCCCCTCTCCCACTGCCATTCTCTCTCTCCCTTCCTCTCTCTCTCTCTCAAAAATAAACATTTAAAAAAAAAAAAAAAAGAAGATTTCTACCAAACATTTACTGGGCACCCAGGTCCTCCGCGTACAACTGCACAGGTTGTATACTGCACAACTCCCATGTAAACAGTGCCCTTTGAAGTTGTACATTGGTAGGCAACCCTGTGAGAGTTTAATAAGTACCACGCCCTATGAAAAGTGTCAGGATATAAGGTTTCAGTCCCAGACACTGCGCCAGTGTCTTGGCAGTGTGGCTTTCTGTTGAAGGTACTACACTGTCCCATGTGTCAGAACTGCAGGGCATAACTTCTGGGGCATCGAGTGTGTCCTTCCAGGGACAAGGAGATGGGGACACCACACTGTTGAACACTAAAGCCTGCTGGTAGGATCCCGGCTGCTGGGTTCCTCACCGGCCCGCTCTTGCCCCCCCCCCCACAGAAGCGATTGTGGAGTCTGCCTTGTACAAGTGCGTCTTAAAGCCATTGAAAGAAGCCATCAACTCGTGTCTGCGTGAGATCCACAGCAAGGATGGCTCGCTGCAGCAGCTCAGGGAGAACCAGCTGGTGATCCTGGCCACCACCACCACCGACCTGGGCGTGACCACCAGTGTGCCGGAGGTGCCCATCATGGAGAAGATCCTGCAGAAATTCACCAGCATGTACAAGGCCTACTCGCCGGAGAAGAAGATCTCCATCCTGCTCAAGACCTGTAAGCTCATCTATGACTCCATGGCCCTCGGCAACCCAGGTAGGTGGGCAGGCAGAGGAGCCCGGGCTAGGGGCTCTCTCTAGGAACAGCACTATTGTTTGGTCTCTGACCCCATCCCCGTCAAGGACTCCGGAGCCCTTAGCAGGCGCCGGGGAGGCCTTTCCAGGTTCAGAGCCCTGTTGGGGCAGGACGAGGCATGGCGGAGTGGAACCCCGGGCACCTCTCCAGCATTACCTGGGGGTCAGGAGGGGGCCAGGATTAGCTGCCACGATAGAGCACGGCACACAGGCCATGCTCAGTGTGTGTGTTGATCAGGAGAAGGTGCTATATTCGTGTCCTATGGCTGCCGTCACAAAGGGCCATACACGAGGTGGTTGAAACAGCACCAATTGATGGTCTCATGGTTCTGGAGGCTGGAAGTTCAAGATCAAGCTGTGGGCAGGGTCATGCTGCCTCTGAAGGCTCTGGAGAAGAGTGTGTTCCAGACCTCTCTTCTGGTAGCTTCTGGTAGTTCTTGGCTTGTGGCAACACGCTCCAGTCTTCACACGACATTCTCCCTGTGTGTGCGTGCGTGCGTGTGCGTCCAAACTTCCCCATTTTGCAAGGGCATCAGTCACATTGGATTAGGGGTCCTCCCTACTCTGATATGACCTCATCTTAACTGATGACATCTGCAACGGCCCTATTTCCAAATAAGGTCACACTCCTAGATACTGAGGGTTAGGGCTCCAACGTACGAATTTTGGAGGGACTCAGTTCAACCCACAACAGCCACCTCAAGCAGTTAGCATTTATTGTTTGCTCACGAGGAGGTTTGGCAGTTATGCTGATCTGGTCAGGCGTGCCTGAGCTTGTCTGGGCTGGCTCATGGGTCTGTGGTCAGTGGGGTTGTTTGGAGGCTGGCTGGGCTAGGGCGGCCTTGCTCATATGTTGGGGGGCTGAGTGGCTGTTCACTGGTCTGGAATGCAGGTTACTGGGCCATGTTTCTCTTTCTCCAGCAGGTGAATCTGGGCCTGTACCCATCACTGTCACTGGGGTCCAAGAGAGCAATTGAAGCCTGCAGGGCCTCTTAGGATCTGGGTTGGACTGGCACAACACAATTCTGACATTTCACTGACCTATTTAGTCACAAGACTGGCTCAGATTCAAGGGGCAAAGGACTAAACTCATTTGATAGGAAGAGCTTCAAAGTAACATTGCAAGGGGGTACAGATGTAGGGAAGGGAATATTGGGACCATTTACAATCCGTTTACCACAGCACTCCTCTAGCAGACAAGAACAGGCATTATTGCGCCATGGTGTATGCCTTGGTGAACAGAACGATGGCTGGATTTTATCCCCTGATCACCTCTTCAGCTGGATGCCCTTTTGCAGTGAGCAACCTGTGTGCCCGTACATGACAGCCGTGGTAATGCAGAGCAAAAGGATTGTTACCTTTGTTGTCACACAGACGTGGGTTTAAATTTCTGATCTGTTGCTTACTCTCTTTGTGACCTCGAATAATTAACTTCACCCCTTAAAGCTCAGTTTCTTCACCCAAGGAAGCTGTTTTACAAAGGGGAAACTCAGACCCCTAATAGTTCAAAAGCCATACTCAGTCACTTATGAATATTAGAAGCAACATATAAAATGACATGTAAAATGTCAACCTCAATGCGCAGGACCTAACAGACCCAACAAATGGTGGCTGTTTTAGGGGAGGGATTCTCTCCATCTACCTTGGAGAAGAGCAGGCCCGTTTGGCCATAGGCCAGCAAAAAGCAATTGAGGGATGGTGCAAGGTCCCCTTCCCCTAGGAAAGCTCCCTCATAGGCCTGGTACTGGCCACCATTCCAGGTTGGAGTCACTCTTTGGGGTTAAATTGACTTGTGTCCCATTGCTGTCATTAGAACGAACACTGTTCCCTCTAAGCAGATACCATGTTCAGTTAGAGCCGTTGAGCCACACCTTCAGCATTTAGCGTAACGTTGGAAATGTGACTGGAAAAGAGACTCTGGTAGTGGGGACGGTATGGCAAAGTGGAGGTTTTCTTATCGTGGGGCGGATGTCAGACTTTGAGACCCAGCGTCCTGTGCAGTCCGGACCCCAGAGAGCAGTCCAGCATGTGAACTCCACAACCAAGTAAACTCCTTAAAAATCCCCAAGGAAATAAGGTGAGGGCAGCAAGCAGCCTTCAGAACCCCGAGCTCTCAATCAGAGTTCGACGTGCTTGGTCCCGAGGGTGTGGGGCCCTGGGAAAGTATCCGGTGTGGCTCACGGCAGCAATGTGGAACGGAAGGTTAAGACCCTGTTGTCAGGTGGCAAGGGGCCGGCCAGGACCTTCTCAGTCCTTCCCAGAGCCAGGCTACCCCAGATGTGCAGCAGCTGGGGAGGGGAGCTCGGGGTGTCCTGCCCAGTGTGGGCAGGGAGCAACAGTACAACCGGATCGAACCAGAGAGGAGCCAGAGCCCCGCAGGACCCTTTGCTGGGAGCAGCCTCAGAGAGAGAACAGAGAGGCTGGCCTGGGACCTCAGAGGCATGTGGTCGGGAAAGATCCAGGTTTCCTTCCCAGCTATGTGACTGTATCCTGGCTACATAGGTGCTTGGAGCCTTAGTTTACCCTTACCCCTGTGTTAAACGGGCACAGCCATACCCACCTTATGGGGCCATCACGAGATGTAATTAAGTCTGTAAAGTTGCATCTAGCCCAGCGGCTGTCACTTAATCAGGGCAATTACCTTCCCTGTCTGAACTCCTCATTTGGGGAATCATTTCTCCCGGGGCCGCGCCGAGGCTCGGGGTAAAATCCGAGCTAAGGACTCTGCAGACCCTGAGACGTTATCAGGGAGACGGTCTGGGGCCTGAAGGGGACAGTTCCATTCCCAGTAAGTCCTGGTTTACTCAGAAGCCTTGGGCTTTCTGCAGTTGTTTTAAACACCCTATTTCTTGCCAGTGACTTCAAACACCATGATTCTTGCTGACGGTGAATTTACTCACTCAGACCTTACCAGAGACCAGGGAATGGGGGAAGGAATAGCTGATGTCGAGGGAGAAGGAAAGGAAAGAAAGGCAGTCGCTGGAGAGGATGTGCCCAGGCGAGGCACATGAACGAACAGAGAGGAACGAGGACGCTCAGAGTTTCCCTGTCCTCGCGGGAGGGAGGCTGGACTCTTCTCTGCTGATTCAGAAGCCAGCTCCAGGCAGGGAAACTCTGAGCCCAGAAATTCAGGCCAGGGCCGGGGCTCCGTGGGAAGATTTCCCCGCTGGGAACAAATGAGTCTCTCGTCAAGGAGCAGTGTGTTCCCCTCCCGCTGCTGGGGGAGCACTGGGCTGTGAGCCCGCGGGCTTCCAATCTCACCTCTGCCATTAGCAGGCTGGGGCTGCCCCGCTCCGAGCCCCGGCTTCTTCACCTGGGAGGAAGCAGCTTCTGCCAAGAAGAGCGGGGGCTTTGGCCTCGTTCATAGACCTGGGTTTGAACTGTAGCTTCAGTGCTGTAGCCTTGGACATGAATCTCATGGGGCCTCTGCATGCATATGAAACAAGGATGATAAGACCTGCTAATCAGGTTGTCATGAAGGAGCGGGGAGAACACCTAGAAGGCATCTGGATGTTTTCCATCCAGGAGGGACTAATCTCCTAGGGACTAATCATCTCCTAGAACCTTGGTTTTCTCACTCATAAAATGGGTCTGGGAATGCCTCTCAGGGCTGTTTCGAGGACCAGATGCAACCAAATACTTGTGTGAGTGTCTGACATGTTAGGATGCGGGAATGGCTGCTGCCTCCCCACCACTCAGTGGTCTCCATGCTGGGTTCCAGGAGGCACCCCAGGGGCCACCAAGGGGACACAACACAAGCTGGGCCACGACCTTGTTTGTCCCTGTTTTACACATGGAGTCCCACATGGGATTTTGTTTGCAATAACCAGTTCTGCTGCTAAATATTTTAGCTTTTAAAACTTCCATTTGGAAATGGGTTCAGACTTCACAAAGCTTGAGAATAGAAATACTACATTAAAATAAGAACATCCAGGGGTGCCTGGGTGGTTCAGTCAGTTAAGCGTCCCAATTTGGCTCAGGTCATGATCTCCCGGTTTGTGGATTCAAGCCCCTCGTCTGGCTCTGTGCTGTCATCTCAGAGCCTGGAGCCTGCTTCCAATTCTAGGTCCCCCTCTCTCTCTGCCCCTCCCCTGCTCTCGCTCTGGCTCTCTCTCCCTCCCTCTCTCCCTCTCTCAAAAATAGATAAACATTTTTTAATAGGAACATCCACATACCCTTTGTGGATTGTTAACATCTTGTTTCATTGGCTTTATCACTTAAACACTCTCTCTGTGCATACATAATGTTCTTCCTGAATCATCTGAGCTTAAGTTACTTACATCTTGGCCCTTTACCCCTAGATACTTTTCTAAGAACAGGGACATTCCCTTGCATAACGACGGTAAAGTTGTCCGCTTTGTAAATTCACGCTGATACAATATTTTTACCTCGGCCACTCTCTGTATTCCGGGTTGTCACTGGAGCTAATAAGGTCCTTGCTGGCTTTTCCTCCTCCCGTTCGGGATCTGGTCAGGAGTCAGGTATCACAATTAGCTGTCATGTGTCTCTTACCTCCTTTAACCTGCAACATTTCCACAGCCTTTCTCTCTTTGCTTTTTTATGACATTGATGTTTTGCAGGAATACGGGTATCCCTCCCACCACCCCACCCCCTCACCGTTGGTTCTTTTTGATGAAAGTTCCTCATTTTGTGTTTGTCAGATGTTTCCTCATGATTAGATTGAGGTTATGCACTTGCAGCCAGATCCCGACTGACTCTTAAATTCTCTTCTGACTTCGACATTCTGCGATCTTAGGACCCGGCCCCCTATCCCCAGACACTCAGCCGACACCTCCCTTCTGCCAGATGCTTCCAGAGGCTTGCTGCTCGAAAGTGTGGTCCGCAGACCAGCAGCCCTGCATGGAAGCTCTGGGAGCTATCGGTGACCCCGTGAAAAGGCACACTCCAGCTTGGGTCCCGTCTGAGTTAACTGGCCGGGCCGTCTTTCCCAGAAGGGTATTGTTCTTTATGTCCAGGGTTCAAAAGGACCAGGATTTGAAGCCAACAGCTCCTCACTCCAAAGCCTGTGCTTTTGTGACTATAGGCAGCAGCCAGCCTAGAGACAGATCCCAAGGTTCCTGAATCCCAGTCACGTGCTTCCTCTACGGTAGCAAGTTTAGGGGCCCGAGTCAGGCAGAGCAGGTGTTCGTGGAGACAAATGGCTTTGGGTAAGCTTGGCCCTCCATCCTGCAGCAAGGAGCAGACTGGGTTGCTCATGGACTTCATGAGGCTTGGGGAGAGCAGCCAGAACTTCTAGAATCATTTCTCCTGTTGCTTCCACAAACAAGCTCTTCCCACCTTCTCAAAGTCTAAGAACCTTCTCAGTGTCGAAGAACAGGGTTGGCCCCGCCATTGAGGAGAAATAGATTCAAGCCTGAGAGCCCCGCCCCAAAATGCAAGAGGGAGGAAGGGAGGGAGGAGTGTGGTGTGTACGTATGCGGGGCGCTTCCTAAAAGAACAGAAAGAACCTTCTTTTGATGGAGAGCAGGCAACAGGAGGGGGGCAGTGACGGCCAAGAGGTTGCCTTTTTTCTGTGCCTTCAGTAGTCCGTGTAAACACCCAGATGCCATGCCGCACGAGATGGAACCTGGCCCCTGGCCCTGGGGGAGGGGTGTCCAGCAGCCAGGTGTTTGGATGTAAGGGCCAAAGGGGTGGTGGTCTGAGGGTCCTGGAGCCCCTCTAGCCCCTCACCATTCACCCCACTCGCAGACATCGCAGAGCCAGCTGGGAATCTATAGCTGGTTCAGGTGGGGGCAGAGGCTGCGAGGGCAGACCCCGGGGAGCCTGTGACATTGACCAGGGGTCAGGGGGACACAGAGGGAGGTCAGGCTCTTGGGTTTTTTTTTTAATCTATGTTAAAAAAAAAAAGTCTCCTCCGATTTCTGATACAGAAGTCACTAATAATGTTTGTTGTTGAAAAAAGATGATGAGTATCTTGTTGGATTTCTTTCTGGTCTTGAAAGAGATATAGATAGGTAGATAAATAGGTCATTAGTTAAGGAAAATACTTGCTATATTTGCTAACATATTGATATATATTATATATATATTGCTATGTATTATAGCTATGTTGCTAATCCCCGCAATCTCTTACCCAATAAAAGTGCATTTCTCACTCATGTAAGTCCAAGTGGATGGAGAAAGGGGGTGGGGCTCTGCTGCATGGAGTCATTCAGGGATCCAGGCCGAGGGAGACTGTCTGAATCCTCCTGGGCATTGACATCCAGGTGACAGAGAGAGAGAGAGAGAGAGAACACAAGGGCCAGGCCTGGAAGCAAAGCACAACCTTGCTTTTACGCCCCGCACCGCACAACAGAAATGGCGCTCGGGCCCTCTAAGATGTCGTGCTCTGAGCATCAGAAGACACGTTGCCCTCCTGGCTGGCATTTCTCACATGCCGGTAGCCCGACGGGCACCGTGTTCATCACTGCCCACCTGTCTTGCCACCGAATCCTCAGAACCCCTTCTTGAGGTGTAGACACTATTGTTGCCCCCACTTTAGAGCCGAGGAGACTGAGGCTCAGCGAAGCTGGGCAGCACACTCAGCGTCATCCCCGAGCAGGCGAGTGGAGCCAGGTCCCGCGCCCAACCGTGCGCTGTCCTCCCTGTCTGGGGTGTCCTGGGGTCAGCGAGGACCTCAGAGAAGTCAGGCCCGAGTCAGAGGAGGCCTCGCGCCTTTTCCAGCCAGGCTGGGACTTTGGGCCGCAGGGCTCCGAGCCCGCGGCCTGTGTGGCTGGACTGGCTTGCGGGCTGAGCTCTCCGAAGAGGAACCTGGTGAGCTGGAGTAATTTCCTCGGGGATGCGGTGTGGCTCAAAGCAGAACTGAGGCTTAAGCGGCGTCTGCAGAAAGCCCACATGACCCAACGGGGCAGCTTTGGAGGGGGGTTCAGTGGGCGGAGGGCTGGCTTCTCATCCCACGTCAGCCACAGACTGCGGGGAACCCTCCACCCCTCTTCCCTCCTCCCTGGGCTCCCGCTCTTTCAGCCGCGCAGCTGGGAGTAGTTCAGACTAGACCAGTGGTTTTCAAACTGGCAGCCGAGAGCTCCCCAGAGGCCACAGACATAGCTGAGGGCCATTTGCAGGGGACAGTGGAGGGAGAGAAGAGCAGGCCAGCCCCCACTGTGAATCAACCAGAGAAGCCAAGTTCTTCCTAAAATACCCCTTAATGAAAGGCTTCCCTGGGCGCCTGGGTGGCTCAGTCAGTTAAGCGTCAGACTCTTGATTTTGACTCAGGTCGTGATCTCACGGTTCGGTGGGATCCAGGCCTGAGCCAGCCTCTGTGCTGACAGTCGGGAGCCTGCTTGGGATTCTCTCTCCCCCTCTCTCTGCCCCTCCCCAGCACACACGTGCTCCCCCCCCTCAAAAATAAAGAAACATTAAAAAAATGAAAGTCTTCCACTATAAAAGTAAACTGAAAACCTCCTGTTACAGGTGCTGCTCTCTACTTCCTACCATCCCGTGTGTTTGTCAAATAAGTGCATTCATTCAACAGTGGGACTAACAAGAAATGACAATATGGATGTTAACAGGAAAACCCAGTCCCTGTTTTTAAGATGGTCACAATTCAAGTGGGATAACGGAGCATTAAACAAGTGACAGTCATACCGTGTGACAAATGGTATCCATTCATTTAGCAGATATATTTATTAAGAACCTAGTGCGTGGGGCATCTGGGTGGCTCAGTCAGTTAAGCGTCTGACTTTGGCTCAGGTCATGATCTCGAGGTTCATGGGTTTGAGCCCTGCATCAGGCTCTGTGCTGACAGCTCAGAGCCTGGAACGTGCTTCTGATTCTGTGTCTCCCTCTCTCTCTGCCCCTCCCCCGCTCACACTCTGTCTCTGTCTCTGTCTCTGTCTCTCTCTCTCTCTCTCAAAAGTAAATAAACATTAAAAAAAAAAAGAACCTAGTGCAGGTCAGGCACAGTGGAAATACCGGATATGAACAGTGAGCACGATGAAACCCTTGCCTTCACAAAGCTTTCATTCTATGAGGCGAGGCAGGTAATCAATAAGAAACCAGAAGCATAAACTATGTCATTAGATGCTGAAACGTGCCAACAGGCTGAATCAAACACGGAGAAGGGTCTGGGGAATGTCAGAGGTGTTTGCCGCTCTGCGTTGGGTGGTCAGGGGAGGCCTCTCTGAGTTAATGTACAGTATCCGTTTTCCCATTCTGCAGGGACAGGGCAGGGGAAACCCATCATAAGGGCATTAACCTAGTTTGTGGGAAGTGGGGGTCTTCAGTTAATACTTCCTGGAGGAAGGAAGTGACTTGAAGTGGGAATCATGGTGGAAAGTAAGAGTCAAAGTACATCACAGTCCTGTACCTTGTCTGCCCCAGGACTATTGCATCAGCCACCACTTTCAGTAAGAGCCCGGTCAACAAATTTGGAGGGACAGTTATAGTAAGATGATACACCCTTCCTCTATCTAGATCAGGAGTCTGCAAACTATGGCCTGCAGGCCAACTCTGGCGCCCTACTTGATTTTGTAAATAAACTCACAGAAACAGCCACACCCATTCATATACAGTATCTGTGGCTGCGTTTGTTACAACTGCTGAATCCAGTAGTTGGGATAGAGACCACATAGCCCTCGAAACTAAAAATAACTACTACCTGGCCCTTCACAGAAAGATAGGCCAACTGCTCATTTAGATCATTGACAAATGATCTAAAACCTAATTTTTAACCCAACCACTCACTTGAGGTTCACAGCAACCTGGCATGACAATCGGAATTAATTTTTTTTTTAATGTTTATTTATTTTTGAGAGAGAGCAAGAGACACAGAGTGTGAGTAGGGGCAGAGGCGGGGCAGAGAGAAGGCTCCAGGAGGAGCAGAGAGCAGGCTCCAGGCTCCGCGCTGTCAACACAGAGCACGGGCTTGAACTACGAGCTGTGAGATCATGACCTGAGCTGAAGTCGGACGCCCAACCGACTGAGCCACCCAGGCGCCCCCAGTCTGAAGTCTGAGTGAGTTTTATCATCAGCCTGTTTTCACATGAGAAGACTGAGGCTCAGAGTGAGCGGCCCCAGATCACACAGTGAAGGGACAGAGTTGGGGGCTTCCTGATGCAGTACTCACACGGTCTGCACGAGGCGAGCGCATTCAGCGCCTTTTTATCAGAACTCTCCTCGAAAACCTGCCCGCGGATGAAATATGCATGAGGCACCGAGCCAGCCCTTTAATGTGTGATTGCCCACCGCCCCCCACCCCCCATACCTACTGATGGAAAACAGATGTGACTTTGGCACGAAAAGAAAGCAGAAATCACCAGGCACTGCAGGCTGTGGCCCAGCAGGGCTCTGGGAGGCACAGCCTGATGGACGTGGTCTCTGACCCGTGCAAGCCAGATGTTCTGATCACGGAGAATTACTTTGGAGCTGTGCCTCTGTATCCCAGTGCTGCTGGCTGAGGCCCCCTGTGCACAGGCTGAGCTCATGCCTTGGGCTCCTGGCTTCACGGGAAGGAGACCGCAGCCCTACCTAGCCCTGGAATATCAGAGAGCTGGAGCATTTAAACAATGCTTGTGGCTTATGTTTGTCTGCAAGTAGCTATCAAGTCAGAGAGTCTGTGTGGGCCTTTCCCACCTACATCAGCGAAGAGAGACCCAGATTCTAGTCATAGATCCATCACTAACCGGCTGTGGGGCTTTGAGCAAATTTCTCTGGTCTCTGAACCTCGGCCTCCTCACAGTGAGATTGGGCTTGATGAATCCAGGGCCGCTGGTGTCCTGAGTCAGCTGGTCATGCCATGAGAGCTAATCATGTGCCTCTCTCCCATTCCACGTTCATGTCGGTAGCTTGAAATGGGCCGCTGTGGAAATATTTATACCACAGAAATTGGCAAACCCTGCAAATCAGAGCTTATTTTTCCCTTCGGAGAGGCAGTTGTTGGCCATTTCCCAGCTCACCACTGTCTAAGACCCACAGAGGATCCTAGTATCCTTGACCATGGCCCCAGCCCTGGACAGGACAGAGCGGAGGCCAGTGGGAGCACACATGTGGCTCCATTCTGTCCGTTGTCAGTGTCCAACATCCCAAGCCCTGTGCTGGGGACTGGAAAGGCAGTGATGGGGCAGAGGCTCAGAAAGGTTAAGAGACTTGCCCAAGCTCACCCAGCCTCCGTCCTGGCCCTCGAGGAGCTCATAGTCCAAGGAAAAGGGCAGGCTCTGAAGTCGAGGTGTTTGGGAGCTGGAGCAGGAAGTGCTCACCTGTGCCTGAGGATGTGGGAGAGGGCAAAGAAGGAGAAGTTTGTTCGGGAGAGCTAGGGAAGGTGTCCCCCGGGAGAGGGAAATGGGTGTGCAAAGGCACGAGGAATGGAGTTCGGGGAATGGCCCATGACTCAGCACGGAGGAATTTGTGTGAGAAGGTGATGAAGGCAGCATGTCGTTCTGAGCTGGAAGTTGGAATATAGAATAAGCAGTGGTGGCTGGGGGCAGTCTAGGAGGGCTTCGTGGAGGAGGTGGAACTTGAAGGAAGAATGTTGAAGTACCAGGTACCTGGGATTGTGGGTAAGAAAAAGTTGGGTTCAAGTCCTGGTTCACCACATCCTAGCCATGCATCCTTAGGCAAGTAGCTTAACTTCACTGGGGCTCACTTTCCTCATCTATAAAGTGGGCACAATGGATCTAACCCACCTCACAGAGTTGTTTTAGGAATCCATTGGTATAATATTTATAAAATATGCTTTGCTTTTAGAATGGCCCACAAATGTTGGTGCTGTGTGGGAGGGGGAAGGTAAGGACAAGCCATGCCTGATAGGTGACTGTGGCAAATACCAAGGGGCCAGAATGCAGGTGACTTGTTCTCAGGCCATCAACTAGACAGTGTGGCTGGAAGAGAGTAATCATACTGGACAGGTGTTTATGGGCCCAGTTGTGGAAGGCCTTGAATATCAGGGTAAGAGATCCAGACCTGATTCTCTATGCAGGGGGGAGCCATTGATGGTTCTTGAGAAGAGAAATAGCATGATCAGAGCTATACTCGCAGGAGATGGGTTAGTGGACAGAGTGGATCAAAGCACAGAGACCCTGCTGGGAGGGCAGGCGTAGGGAAGTAGGGCCGGAAAAAGCAAAATGTGAGTGCAGGGAGCAGTTAGAAGGAAGATTCGTCTGGGGCTCTGACCTGCCTGGCCACAGGGAACAGAGAACCCCAGAGGAAGAAGGGGACTCCCAGGCCTTGCACCCTGGGACGGGGGGCAGGGAGCCGTGGGCTCCTTGACAGAAATGGGAAAGTTTGCAGCCAGGGCTGGTTTCCAGGAAATGACAAAACACTTGGTTTGGCCCCTGGTGAGGGGAAGGACTCGTGGGGTGTCTGTAAAGGTCCACCGGAGCCTGGGGAACTTGGGGAGGCACCCCTTCCTGCTCACCGCTGCTGTGCCCTGCTCTGTGTCCCGGGGAGACAGAAAGGGGATGTTCACGGGTAGCTGGAGGGACAGTCGTGGGATCACGGGAGCCCTTGCAGTAGGTGGCTAAGCAGAATGTGCTGGGGACTGAGGAAGTGGGCCCCAAAGCCCTTCCTGAGCATTGGCCAGGCTTCTCAGGGAGAGCATGGGGAGACAAAGAAACACATGAACCACATTCTATCCCCCACGAGGCACAGAGCCGCAGTCCGGAGGGCCTCTGAATCCTAAACTTAGGGCCAGAGCTGGACCATCCTTGCTGAAAGTCACTGCCCCCGGAAGCAGAGCTTCTGGCCCTTAGAACTATAGACATTTGGGGCTGAGTAAATCTTTATGATAGAGGGTTGTCCTGGGCATCGCAGGTGCCAGTAGCACCCCCACTCTGATGTGACAACCCAAAAGGACTCCAGATACTGCCAAGTGACCCCTGAAGGGCAGAACCACCCTGGCGGAGAACATTGTATCCCTTGGTGAGCTATTAACACAATACCAGGACGAAATCGGTGTTCTAGTAAAATTCAGTAAAAATTCAATCAGCTCTAGGCCGGTGCGTGAGTTATAGGTGCATTCCAAAAGGCACAGGACTGTTTCACATCAGTTCCTAACTCGTAACTCAAACAAGAAAAGAATCTCCTGTAGGCCAGGATTCTAATAATTAAATTATCAGCATGAAAAACATCTCCCGGCACAAAATCTTTCCCCAGGAACTCGTTGGTTGTGTCTCTGGCTTATAAAGGTTTAGGGGAGAGCTTTCTCCAAAACAGACTAATTTTGTGTAGGGACGGGACAGGAATTTTGAAACAAATAACCAGAGAGCCTCGGAACACAGAGCTGCAGGGGTGCCTGGGTTGGCTCAGACAGTTAAGTGTCCGATTCTTGATTTCGGGTCAGGTCATGATCTCATGGTTCGTGGGTTTGAGCCCTGCACCAGGCTCTGTGCTGACAGTGCGGAGCCTGCTTGGGATTCTTGCTTTCCCTCTCTCTCTGCCTCTCCCCCCCTCAAAATAAGTAAATAAACATTAAACACACACCTGTGC
Source organism: Herpailurus yagouaroundi (assembly GCF_014898765.1). NCBI lineage: Eukaryota > Metazoa > Chordata > Mammalia > Carnivora > Felidae > Herpailurus > Herpailurus yagouaroundi. The sequence continues at coordinate 65,047,867 of NW_024412396.1, forward strand.
GCGCACACACACACACAGAACTGGAATGGGAAGAAGGCATTTCCATGGGAGCATGTGGGAGTGCTATGGGTAAATCCTTAAATCCTTGTATAGAATTCTCACCAAAATCCTATGGGATGTCGTGTAATCTGTGGCACATCATGCATGACTAGAAATACAGGCTCAGAGAGGTCAAGCAGTTAGCCCAGGTCACACAGCTGGTAAGAAGTGCATTGAGGCTCACGCTCTGGGTCCGGCTCTGCTTTTCAGTGCTGTGTGTTACCAACCCCTTCAGCCTGTTTATTTCACAGGTGGGAAAACGGAGGCCCCTTGAGACAGCAGAACAGAGACGTCATAATAGCTCACTTTTCCGTAGCACTTTACAGGTACCAAACACTTTGCTGTTTTGCTCACCTTATTCTCTCAAAAATCCCAAAAGGCCATCAGGGCTCGTGCTGCTGGCCCCATTTTGCAGATGTAGGAACTGAGTGTGGCCAGGAAGCCGGCCACAGGGCACACTGTTTTCTGGGAAACCGACCAAGGATGGGTTGTAAGCAGAAGGGGCCCCCATGGGAGAGACATCGTCAGAGGCCCCCGCGGTGCCAGCACTGTACCGTGGGGAGCGTGGAGGACATAGGAGGAGCGCGCTGGCCTGTGCTGGAGAGGCGTGGACACACGGAGCCCACGGAAGCGCGGCTCGATCGTGCCTCCCGGCACCCAGGGGTGGGCGGCCTGTGCAGGCATGGGCAGCGGGACACAGGGCCTCCGGAGGGGCTGCTAAACTCAACACTGAGCTTCCACTCTTCTCAAACCTCTGTCACACCATCTCCTTTACTCACATCTTTCTGGTCCCTGCTGGAATCCAGAAAAAATCAGATCTTATTACCTGGGCAGGTGACACCCAAGGAATACGAGGGCTTAAGTGAATGAATGAATGAATGAATGAATGAGCGAGTGGGTGGGCTCTTATGAGCAAGACTCCTCCTGGGGCGCCTGAGGGGCTCAGTCAGTTAAGCATCCGACATCGGCTCAGGTCATGATCTTACAGCTCGTGGGTTCGAGCCCCGCGTGGGGCTCTGTGCTGACAGCTCAGAGCCTGGAGCCTGCTTCCGATTCTGTGTCTCCCTCTCTCTCTCCCTCCCCCACTCACGCTCTCTCTCTCCCTTCAAAAATATATAAACATTAAAAAAAAGAGGGGGGGGGAATGCCAATGTGCCAACTGAGGGACTCCAGGGGATTCTGTCCTTGTAGGAATTCTTCCCTCCACATCCAGCCCGTGCCTTTGTATTGCCAGTCAGTCACCAGAGCCATCCCGGAGCCCAACAGGGGAGGCATCTCATAGGCCCACTGTCCACCCTTGTCTCTTCCCCAAAGCATCTATTATTGTCAAGATCCTCTGAGCCATGAGAACATCTCCCACAAAAGCAGAAGTGATGAGTTATTCCTTTCAGAGGTATTTACGTGTTAAAAGAACCCCTCAGGACAGGGCCCTGCTTAACCCAATACAGTGAAGGTTGAATGGTGGGATTTCCAACCACGTAGTACTGATTGAGGGAGGGCTTTCTGTTTTGCAGATGCAGAGGGAGATGTGGTTAAAAGGGACAGGGGATCCTCCCGAATACATCACTGTTAGACAGCTGCTTCTGGATGGCTTCCTGAATAAGTGTGACATGAACTTGACTGTCAAGCAAGCAGCGAGGGTGGGAGGCACCTGGCTGGCTCTGTTGGTGGAGGGTGCAACTCGTTCTCAGGGTTGTGAGTTCGAGCCCCACGTTGGGTATAGAGATTACTTTAGGGATAAAAATCTTAAAAAAAAAAAAAAAAGTTAGCAGCCAGGGGCATTGAGGGGGAAGAGCTGGGGAAGAGGGAGGGGCTGGGACTTGACCACTCCAGTGGAGGGTGGCTCTCTCAGTTCCTTCTTCCTAACCCTGGGCTGTGTCTCAGACATCCCTGAGAAGGCTGGTCCCAGGTTGCCCCTGTCCTGAGTCCTGAGAAGGCTGCAAGGTTCCTCTTCCAGGGGAGACCAGCCCCCACCCAGCGAACCGCTGTCCTCTTCCCGAGGGCAGAGAATGGCTCACAAGGAGAACCTCACACTCACTACTTTCTGCATCCTTTCTCCTCCCAGGGAAGCCCTATGGGGCAGATGACTTCCTGCCCGTGCTCATGTACGTCCTGGCCCGCAGCAACCTCACGGAGATGCTCCTCAACGTGGAGTACATGATGGAGCTCATGGACCCTGCCCTGCAGCTGGGCGAGGGTGAGTCCCCACCCCAGGCCCCTCTCCAGGCCGCCAGGGTCCGCTGCACGGCCCAACAAGCAACTTCCCGGATGCCAGATTCCACTGAGCCCCGAGGACAAGACACAGGGCCTGGACACGGGCCCTGGCCTGCGGGAGCTCACAGACCAGCAGGGGAGCTGGGCCAGTAAAGAGACCCTGTCACCACTGCTTGACGGATGCTGGAATGATGGGAAGTCCACAGTGTATAGGCGCGTGGTGCCCAGGCTGTGCAGTCAGGGAGGGCTTCCAGGAGGCGGTGGTACCTGAGCTGAGTGTTGAAGGCTGGAGAGGAGCCAGACCATGAAAGAAGTGGGAGAGCCATTCTTCACAGAGGGAACAGCATTTGCTGGTAGCATAAAAGATAAGGCTGAATCAGTGGGTGGACCCATCAAGGGAAGGAGTCTGAGCAGGGAATAATGATCAGTTCTTAGACTGATCCCCGGGGTGGCCCTGGGAACTGTTGGCCCCCTCCTCATTCAGCCGTGGCCAGGTCCTGTGTCCATGAGAGAAGGTTGATGCTGGGACATGGAACCTGCACTCCCGAATAGGATGATGGCAGAGGTGTGTTTGCTCACCCCATGCTCAGTTTCCCTTCCCCTTTCCTCCTTCCCACCACTTCCCCCCCACCCACTTTGCCTTGGCCACTCCTCCACCAACAATCCTTGAGGTGCAGACAGCCCGGATATCAGCTCTGACACGTCAGCCACAAAGGACGAAGTGAGACTCTCGGGGCCCGAGTGTCCTCTTTGGGCCTTGTGGTTCTTGAGATAAGCTGGCCCACTTTACATCTGTTTGCATTTTTAGCGTGTGTTGGCCTCTGGGGTGACAGTGTGACATGGGTGGTTCTGTGAGTTCTTGGAAACTCAGGGGAGCGTGTAAAGCCTTGAAGTTTGCTGTCCCGTATAACTTTGACTAGGGCCCTGGGACCTCCGGAACTATTTTTTCTCCTCTTCAGTTAAAAATGTTCTGCAGTTAACCCTGTGTCGGGCTCCACTCTGGGCATGGAGGCTGCTTAAGATTCTCTCTCTCCCTTTCCCTCTGCCCCTCCCCCACTCGTGTGTGTGTGCACTTGCATGGGTTCTCTCTCCCCCCACCCTCTCTCTCTCCTCTCAAAAAAAATTCTGCAGTTGTAACAACCTGTCTTCCAGAGGGTGTAGGAATTCAGTGGAAGCCAGGCTTCCTTAGGCAGTGCTTATCTGCTGTCCAGTACATCCATCCATCCCTCCATCCTCCACCCACCCATCTATCCAATCTATCCATCCATCCTTCCATCCATCTATCCACCATCCACCTATCCATCCACTCACCCGTCCACCCATCCATCCATCATCCACCCACCCATCATCCACCCACCCATCTGTCTATCCATCCATCCATCATCCATCCACCCATCTATTCTATCTATCTATCTATCTATCTATCTATCTATCTATCTATCCATCCATCCATCCATTCATCTACCCATATACCTACCCACCCACCCATTCATTCATCTACCCATATACCTATGCACCTACCCATCCACCCACCCTTTCTTTCATCCATCCATCCATCCATCCATCCGTTCCATCCACCAACCCAACTATCCATCTTTCAAATTTTCCACCAAGGGCACTGCTGCTGATGTACGTGGGAAGAAATCACTTACAAATCCTATTAAAGAACTAGCCCCAACCCCATAGGTTTTTCTAGTGTCTTAGAGACAGTGTTGGAGAAAAACACTTGAGGGGTGGAATAATGGAGCTAGACCATGGGGCTCTGCCATGGTCTGAGTCCTGGCTTGCTCTCTAGCAGCGGTCAGCCAAGCCTTGGCCACTATGACACCTACTCCCTTCTCAGCCTGAATCTTTATGGCCAAAGGAGGCTCCAGGCCAGGCATAGCAGCTGAACAGGGAGAGGGCAGGGACGTCCTTGGCCCAGCTACCCTCTCCTAATGGGCCTGCGATCCCCACCACAATCCTGCCATGGCCTCCTAGGATCCTTCTTTCTATTCCTGAGGCTACCCGGGGTTTGGGTAGGAAAGCAAAGGTCCTTCAGGCGGGAATGCTGGTCTATTCTGGGCTATGTTAAGTGCTTTTGAGACAAGGCAAGTACCAGTAAATACATAAAGGTCTTAGTTTACAGTTTCTGACCCAAGGCTGCCTGAATACCCTGTACCCTGCCCTCTTTCAAACTGAAGTAGTCAGTCTCTGGCTCCATGGGAAGATTTCTTTTTTTTTTTTTTTTTTTTTTAGAACCTAGATCCTTTTTTTTTAAGGTTTATTTTTTTATTTTTGAGAGAGAGTGAGCACAAACTGGGGAGAGACAGAGAGGGAGAGGGAGACACAGAATCTGAGGCAGGCTCCAGGCTCTGAGCTATCAGCACAGAGCCCAACGCGGGGCTCGAACCCACGAACACTGAGCTGAAGTCAGATGTTTACCCAGTGGAGCCACCCAGGCACCCCCATGTGGGAAGATTTCTAAGGAATCCTTGAGGTGTTTGCTGGAAGTAGAGAGGCGGGCAGGGCACACACAGCCTTGCCATGCACTGTATACGGCCCCTCCCAGCATCCCTTCCCGGCCCCCACCAACATTGGTGATAGAGCCTGCCCATGGCAGCTCTGAGGCCCAGAGGACCAACTTTACATCATGCTGCATATACCAAGAGGCCTCCCTGTACCTCTCTCTGTTCCTACTCTGATAGTCAAGGTGGGAAGTCCCAGCACCCAGGACAGGCCCAGCCTCATAGGCGAGGCCTCCGGTAGTGAGATGATGTGGGTGTCTTCAGCTTGGGCCGGGGAGTCCACCCTTCAAGTCTGACAGCCAGCAGACCTTCATCTAGAAGTAACTGGGCCGAGGGGCAGAGGGACAGAGCACGAGGGGGACAGCGTTCCTGCGTTTCCCCAGCTTTGCAGCCTGTCCTAAAGCTCCGTTCCCAAAGCCCCTGAGGCTCAGATACAAAGAAGAGCCTGCCTTACAGGGGGGTGGGTGCTCTGAGGAGCTCAGAGATGCCTGGGACGGGGCAGGCTCTCAGGGAGCCCCCACTCTAGAGAACGTCAGTTCCTCCATCTTAAGAGGAGAACTAATACCAGTGTAGTAAAAAGAGCGGTTCGCAGGCTGGATTTCGGCCCCGGTTCTGCCTCTGATTGGCTGGAGACCTTGGACAAGTCCCGTAACGTCTCTGGCTTGGGAAAGCACATGTGCTGGGCTAGATGTGGGGTTTTCACACTGTCTGGGTGCCCCAGCATCCTGCATTCAACCAAAGGCCTTGAGAGTCTGACTGCATTCTTTGACACCCTCATGTTCTTCCAGCTGGTTCTGAGTGCTGCTAATTTGGTAAAAAGACCAGTTATTGGGTCCTGCTTTCGTTGAAGCAGGCTTATCAGGCATGAGAGATCAGGGACTTCCTATAAGAAGTAGAGAGCGCCTGAACATTGGGCCGATCGGATCCCAGCCTCCTTCTAGCCTCTCTCTCTGCAGCTGCCACAAATCTGGGCAAATACGGGCAGACGGGAGACCCTGGCAGCTGCTGTGCACCTGGCTGGAGCCAGCTCAAAAGCCAAACCTCTTCTAGAAGCACCCCCATGGTCACCTTTGCCCACATCCCCTCTGCACTGATTGACATCTGGCCATGCTGTGCCAATATCTTTTTTTTTTATTAAAAAAATTTTTTGGGGGGGCGCCTGGGTGGCTCAGTCAGTTGGGCATCCGACTTCGGCTCAGGTCATGATCTCGCGGTCCATGAGTTCGAGCCCCGCATCGGGCTCTGGGCTGACAGCTCAGAGCCTGGAGCCTGTTTCGGATTCTGTGTCTCCCTCTCTCTCTGACCCTCCCCTACTCATGCTCTGTCTCTCTCTGTCTCAAAAATAAATTAAAAAAAATTTTTTTTTAATTTTTTTAACATTTTTAACATTTAATATTTTAACATTTTTTTTTAATTTAAAAAAATTTTTAACATTTATTCATTTTTGAGAGACAGAGTGTGAGTGGGGGAGGGACAGAGAGAGAGGGAGACAGAATCCTAAGCAGGCTCTATGCTCTGAGCCGTCAGCACAGGGCTTGATCTCACGGACCATGAGATCATGACCTGAGGTGAAGGTGGACGCTTAATCAACTGAGCCACCAAGGTGCCCCTGTTTAAATATCTTAAAAGGGGTAGTGAGTTTTCTCCATCAAAGGACAACACTCTCCCCAAAGGGAACAACCAGCTCCCAAACTCACGGTGGGAGGGGTTGCCCGCCACCTAGTGGTCCTGGCAGGCACTGCATGGCATGGCCCCAAGTCAAGGGGAAGTTGTCTGGGAGAAGGTGAGAAGCCTCTAGAGCATCTCCCTTAGGTCACCTAACTACCTACATTACTCACATTCGATTAAGCCCTGCACTCGACAGTATTCATCTCATTTACTTTTTACAACATTCTGGGAAAAGTAAATGAGGAAACTGAGGCATAGAGAGGACAGTAATTCCCCCGAGATCACAGGGCTGGCTGCTGAAGGGCACAGACCTGGACTGTGCTCTCTGACTCCAAACCTGAACGCTCCCAGTCAGTGCACTGCACTCAGCTCCTCCGTTACTAGCCAGGGAGACATGATCACTGGTGGGGACAGTGCCTTGGAGGCATGCCAGCTAGAGGAGATGGGCTCTCAGGGCAGCGAGGGCTGGGGCCCCAGGGAAGGGGGCCCGGCACAGTTGGCTTTAAGCTCAACTACAAAGGGATGCGCATGCGTGGTTTATTGGCTCTTCTCTGATACGTGATGCCAGCCCAAGTTCTGTGTTCGCCGTGACATTAGCTCACAACCTCCCCAGCCAGGGTGTGGACTTTTTCCATATTGGTGTGGAATTTGTAGACACGTGTTGGCAGCTTCATCCAATGCAACAGGCATGCCTGGGGCTGCAGGTGACTCACGGTGTAATAATAATGGTGTGAATCAGAGTAAGGGGCTGGTTCCTCTCTTCAATCAAGAAGTCCTGGGAGGGCCTCCTGGGCGGCTCTGTGGGTTGAGCTACAGACTTCAGCTCAGGTCATGATCTCAGTTCCTGAGTTCCAGCCCTGCATCCGATTGCCGCTGCCAGGGCAAAGCCCGCTTCCGGTCCTCTGCTCTCTCTCTCTCTCTCTCTCTCTCTCTCTCTCTCTCTCTCTCTGCCCCTCCCCACTCACGCCCCCTCCGACGTGCGCTCTCGCTCTAGCGCTCTCTTTCTCTCTCTCAAAAATAAATAAACATTAAAAAGATAAATAAGTTCCGTCTGAAAGGGAAGCCAAAGACAATCTTTGAGCAGAGCCTGACAGCTGGGACGGGGTTGGGGAGGGGGAACGCTGGACTTCAGGGAGCGTGTGCATTTGCAGGGGTGAGCGCAGGGCTGCAGCTCCGCAGGGGAGGGTGCTGCAGGTGCGCCCCAGGCGGCGGCGGTGGGCGGAGCTTGGAGAAGCGGGGCGAGGGGTCCCAGCTCAGCCTCCACACCCTGGTCTCTGCAGGTTCCTACTACCTGACCACCACGTACGGGGCCCTGGAGCACATCAAGAACTACGACAAGATCACGGTGACCCGGCAGCTGAGCATGGAGGTGCAGGACTCCATCCACCGCTGGGAGCGCCGGCGCACGCTCAACAAGGCCCGGGCCTCGCGCTCCTCCGTGCAGGTGATGCGAGGGACTCAGGGTGGGTGGGGGCCGGCGGGACCGTCCCGCAGACGCCAATCCCATGGCCCCCCAGCTCAGGAGCCCGACATCGACGGGATACTTTAGAAAAGTCTCTCCAGGCAGCATCGGTGTTTTAGTTGAGCAGGCAAGACAGGATGGGAGAAATGAGACTTTTGTCCAACACTCCTTAGTGTCTGCAGTGTCCTAATGTCCTAGTGCCCAGCTGGGCCTGGAGATATGGACATAGTCTTGCCAGTCCCACTTTGGGGAGCCCACGGCCTGATCCACGGCCTTGCCCCTTTTGTTTCTGGACAAATGCTGCCAAGGTGCCTCTGCACCTAGCCTGCCCCTCCAATCCAGCCACCATCCCTCCCCACCTCTCTCTAGACACACTCAGTATTCAAGCCATGGACGGCGGGAATCCTGCCTCCTACACTCTCATCACCCCACACACCCCCACGCTGCGTCCAGTCAAGCTGCCCCCGATACCCTGAACGTGCGGAGCTCCTCTCCCTGGCACTCAGCCTCTGGCCCCACACTGCTGCCACAGCCTGTCCTCAGTTTCACTGAGAAGTCTTCTTTGAACGACCTCCCCACCCGTCTCCCACTCCCTATGGCCCAGGTTAGATGCCCTCCTCTGTGTTTCTTGCTGCTACTTCCCCCATTATATCCCCATGGCATATATCACACCATGTTGTGACCATCTGTGTATGAAGCCATTGCCCTGGAAGGGAGGGCCCGTGACTCACATGTCTGAGGGGCCCCAAGCCCAGGGCCTGGGACAGATTGGGATAGGGGTGTGTGCAGAATGAAGACATTAAAACATCAGGCCAGGCAGCAATCCAGAGCTGTAAACACTCTACCGTCTCACTCCCTTGGCACCTGGAGCACACTAGACCTGAACCCCACCCCTGGCTCTCAAGATGGCCCCACTGTAACAGATAGAGCCCAGGCCTGGGAGGCAAAAGCCTGGAGGTCTGGACCCAGCTCTGTACTAGCTTGCTATGTGGCCAGGAGCAGTCCCTGCCCCTCTTCGGGACTCAGTGGATCAGATGAGCTCTGCCTCCCAAGTACATGTTCTAGGCTGCCAAGATGACATCCCCCCACCACTTATCAACGGTGTCTTGATAATATTTACCAACTGGCTTCTGGGGAGAAAAAAGGCAGCTCTGATTTTAGCTGCTGTCAATTTCCATGGTGCAAATACTCCCATCATGGCCAATTTCAATCTACTAACTTGGGATTGCCGAACTTGGAATTGGAAAGAGATGTATGCAATTGGCTTTCTCAAGCTGGATATGAGCCAGCATAAGTTGGTACAGGCGGCCTCCAGCACATCACTGCTCCCCATTCCCTCCTGGAACGCCCGTCTCTCCACCAACTCTGGCAACAGGGGCTCTGCTGGCCCATGTCTGACCCATGGCATTGCTCACTTCTTGCTTCTACTTTGTAGGTTCCCAGTGCTAAAGCAGGCAGAGCATCAGTGCCTCTCACTGGGGAGGTAAAGCTTGAGAGGCTTGGATGGGGGATGAGGAAGCCCCCCAGCACTATTTCCGGGGTCCAGGGAGGGCACCACCCCCTGCTTCCTCTCAGCGCCTCGTCTGCACTCACCACCCTGTAACCATAGTTATCATCACTCTTAAGTCGCGGTCGCCTTGTTCCTGCTCATCATCTTCCCAATGGTCAGACAGCTGTACTGCGACCAGCCTTCCACAAGGGGGCAGCCCCTCACACACCGCTTCCTACCTGCCCTCAAAGTGCTGGGGGGAAAGGGGACTCTTCCAGGCGCTGAGCTAGTTTGTCTGCTTCCTCCCAGCCAAGGTTGTAAGGGAATGGTGTCATCCCAGTTTAGAGTTGAGGAAATGGAGGCGCAGAGAGGTCAAGGTCACACAGTGCATGGGAGCAGATTCAAAGCCAGGCAGGAACTCAAGGGCCCATCCTTCCACCATCTGGTTCCTCCTCTGGGGCTCTTGGAAGGTGTAGATGCTGTTCAGGTTTGTGCGTGTGTTCCTATACCCAGCCCCACAGGCATCGCCTCACCCTTGCCCGCCTAGCTCGGGCGGTGCCCCTCTCCCTCCGTCCTAAACCCGCCTTCAGGCCCAGCTCCCCTACCCTTTCACTAAGCCCCCCTCCTGCCCCTGCAACGAGGAACCTCCACCCCCCAGGCTGAACTGTTTCCAGCCTTAAGGACTGAACTGTTTCGCCAGCCTTAGTAGCTCCAGCTGCACCGTGAGCTGCTGGTCCTGCGGTCTGCACATTCTATTTTATTTATGCCAGCCTCGGTGCCCCAGCGTCGGGCCTGGGGTGGGAATGCAGGGGGAGCCTCGGGAGGAATTGTTGAGGAACTGAGTGACAGATGAGCCCGCGGACTGGCCACCAGGGGGCGTGCTCACTCCTCATTGCCGAGACCCGCCCCGTCTGACTCCCCCAGAATGGTCAGCCCGTTGGGAGGCGAGGCTCAGAGAGAGAAGGACCTTGCCTTGCGGAGGTCACACGGCAGGGTCAGCCGCAGATGCTCCTACTTCCAACCCCCCGACTTCCAACCCGCCCCTGCAGTCCCCTCTCTGTGTAGAGAGGAGCCGGGGGCCCAGAGAGGGCATTGGACTTGTCCGAGGCCACTCAGCCCCTCGGCGCCTTGCAAGCTCCCAGCGTCGGGGTGGGGGTGAGACGGGATTGAGACGGGATGCCCCCCACCCCCGGTGACGCAAGACCCCTCCGTCTCCCTCCCGCAGGACTTCATCTGCGTGTCGTACCTGGAGCCCGAGCGGCAGTCGCGGACGCTGGCGTCGCGGACCGACACGCTGGCCGAGGCGCTGTGCGCTCAGTGCGCGGAGAAATTCGAGGTGCTGCAGCCCCAGGACTACCGGCTCTTCGTGCTGGTCGACGGGCGCTGCTTCCAGCTGGCGGACGAGGCGCTGCCCCACCGCATCAAGGGCTACCTGCTGCGCAGCGAGCCCAAGCGCGACTTCCACTTTGTGTACCGACCCCTGGATGGCGGCGGAGGCGGCGGGGGCCCGCCCTGCCTCGTGGTGCGGGAGCCCAACTTCCTTTGAGGCCGGGGCTCCCCCCGCCCCTCCAGTGGCAGCGTTCAAAGCCTGGCTGGCGCGGAAGCGGGCAGACTGGGCTCCGGCTCGCTCACCAAGCCCCCAACACGTGCATGCAGGAGCCCCCCATCTGAACACGCGCACACTCCCAACGTGGATGGGATGCCCACCTGGCACACTCATTTGCAACATACCGAGCATGCGTAGGCCAACACAGCAGAGAAGATCCTGTGAGGAGCGCTCGAGGGGCCAAGTTCTTCGTTAGACACAAGGGGAGACTGAGGCTCAGAGAGAGAAGGGACTCTCCAGCCAGCTGCGGCAAACAGAGCCCAAGCCTGGCCCCCTGTTCACTCACAGCCCTTCAGGCTCCTTCTGCTCCAGCCCCGGCCCGCCCAGTCCTGTCTTTTGTGGGAAGGGCTGACTTTCCCCAGGACTGTCCTTAGGAGGAGCGGCCTGGCCACAGCTGCCCACCGCGCCCCCAGGACGGAGCTGGACGTTTTGGCCCCTCCCAGCATCTCAGGAGCATTTCTCAGGGTGTGCGTTGAGACAAGCCCCCCCATCCCTACACCGACCGGAGACTGCCCTCAGCTACCAGTGCCCGCAGTGGCCCTCCCGCCCCCCAGGTTCTGAGTCCCTCCGGAAGCAGCCAGACAAACACCAGGTCCACCAAGTAAAGGCCGGCTCAGCGTCTACAAGGACAAGTTCCGCTTCGGCCACAGGAGAACACTGACAGAGCCCTTTCCCTGGTGGGCACGCCCCAGGGCTGTGGCAATGTGGCCAGAGACGCCGTGTGGGGAGAATTTAATAAAAGCCCTTTTAAAAATGGCATCTTTTTTCCTCAAGAGGCTTGAGCCCTGCTCAGCCGGCCAGACCGCCCCCCCCCATGAATGCCTAACTCCCTTCCCAGATGGGGTTCGGAAGACCTCCCCCTCCTTTCTCCCGAAGGCCCTGTCTTTTGACAGAATCTGCAGTGTGCTATCAACCATCCTCAGCTCCCATGGCCGTGGCCCCTGTCTGCCCCTCGGCCTGGTCATCTGTTGCCTCCCCCACCCCACCCTTGGTTCCCGTCATTCCCACCTCTGTATCATTTCAAAAATGATCTCACACCTTCCTGCTTCTGCTTCTTATCCCTGGAATACCATTTCCTGGAGTCACTGGTCAAACTCCTATTCATCCTTCAAAGCCCATCTCCTCTAGGAAGACTCCTCTGACTTCCTAGGCTGGCAAGAGAGTCCTTATACACGTTTCCACAGCCCCCCAGGCTCATCTCCTCACGAGAGATAGCAAACTGCTCTTGTCTGTTGATACTTCTGCTCTGTCCTCCAGATTCCAACCATTCACATCTGTGTCGTCCACGCTGATTAAAAATATGTATCTGTTGAGTGCCTGTTAACTGTCAGCACTCTTCTAGGCCTCGGGAAACAGAGAATAAAACAGACAAAGTTCGAACGGAGCCCCAGCGTGAACGGCAATGAGCAGTGTGCCCAGGGAAGGATGGCTGGACTCGCCCGAATTAAACCCCTGGGCATCAGCCAGCTCGTTTAGCCAGTCAACAAACAGCTGTTGGGCTCTGGGCTCTGGCTCCAGGCCAGCCCGGTGTGAGATACAGGATTGCTTCAGGATGCTGCTGGCCGGCAGGACTTTCCAGGCTGGGGGTGAGCGTAGATGGGCAAATGTACAGAAACCGAGGGTAGCCAGGCACGGTCCCAGGTTGCCCCTCCCGTCCCCTTCCTGGGGTTCCAGTCCCCACAGCCCTGAGCTGAGCTTGCGATGCGGCCTTGTACCCCCAGCTGTAAGTGCCCACCGCCTCCGACAAGGCCCGAGGCAGTTGGGGAAAGTAGAGGGAGCCTTTTGCCCAAGGCGGGGCCTCAACATGGGGTGGGTTTGGGATTCAGAGGGTGGATTGGGTCCTAGCGCAGCCCTGGGGTCTTATGTCCAGCTCCCAGGAAGGGCAGAAGCAGCCAGAGAGTTGGGCTGACGGGGCCGCTGTAAGATCAGTGCGAGTGTGTGTGTGTGGGTGTGTGCAGGGCCCAGCATCCTCAGGCCAATGCCGGGATTCACCCAGGAGAGGCCAGAAGGCAGGAGGGGTGGGGCTGCCCGGACTCCCTGTTGTCTAGATGTCTCTGCCCACAGGGAGGTGTGATCGGACAAGGACAGGGGTGCGGGCCTCATCCAGGGCGTCACACACGCTGAGCCCTCAGGGGAAGCCTGGCACTGGTTAGTGATTCCCCAGCATTCTTTTATTTAATCTGCAAACAGCCCCTGCAGGGAGGTATTTGCAGATGAGGACATCGAGGCTCGAAGAAGGGGGCAAGTGAGTCTGCTTGGGCTGCATAGCAAAATACCACAGACTGGGGGGCGTAAACAACACATTTGTTTTCTCACAGTTCTGGGGGCCGTAAGTCTGAGACCAAGGGGTCAGCAGGATTGAGTTCTTGGCTCACAGATGGCCGCGTCTCGCCGTGTCCTCATGTGGCCTTTGTTCTCTTGCATGAGCCCCCCTCTGTCTCCTCCTCTAAGGACACCAGTCCTATTAGATTAGGGACCCACCCTTCTGACCTAATTTACATTAATGCCCTCTTTTCGTGTATATATATATATTTATATTTTGGGAGAGCACAAGCAGGGAGGGGCAGGGAGATGGGGACAGAGGATCCGAAGTGGGCTCTGTGCCGACAGGCTGACAGCAGTGAGTCCGATGCGGGGCTCGAACTCACAAACCGTGAGATCAGGATCTGAGCCAAAGTTGGACGCTCAACCGACAGAGCCATCCAGGCGCCCCAACCTTACTCCCCTCCTTAAAGGCCCTGTGTCCAAATACAGTCACTTTCTGAGATACTCGGGGTTAGGGCTTCCACATAGGAACTTTGGGAGGACACAATTCAGCTGATAACAGGGTGTTGTACCCAAGCTTGTGCAGTCAGAGGTTTGAACTCAGGGCTGACCTACCCCAAAACCTAAGGCTCTTTTTCCTGACCCACACAGCATCACAAGTGACTTGTTGGTAGAAAACCAGTCATCAAACCTTGCCTGTTAGGTCCCAGCTCTGGGTGAACTTGCCTCAGGCAGCCAGCCATGGTGAGTGTCACAGGGTGGCCCCGAGCAAGCGGTCAGGAGTCCAGAGCTGTGCATCAGTGTGTGTGTGTGTGTGTGTGTGTGTGTCCAAGGGTGACAGGGACAAAGAATGTGACAGGGGCTCATCTGTCTCCTCTCTGGCATGTGTCCCCTCTCCCCTTGGCAGGCTGGCTCCCTCTTCTGCTTTCACTGGCCTTCAGCCTGAGGCTGGAGCTGGGGCCAGCCTTGGAGAAAGCAGCCACCAGCTTTCTGCAGAGAGACTGAGTCACGCCCGGGTCCTGCTACTCCTGCTTCTCCCAGGCCTCCCAGTGACAGCTGGGTACAAAGTCCTGCCCATCGAGAAAAAATCTCAAACAGGCCCTGAAGATGCCTGGCCCGTGATGGCCTCACAACACCTTAAGGTGGCGTATCCGATTTGCCCAACTATGAGCTGGAGGGACGAGGGGCGGGCCTACAGGAGAGATGCGCAGAGAACAGAGGCCCTGAGAGGGAAGAGGGGCAGAGAGAGGGGGAGAGAGCCGTCTGGCTGCAGCAGACACCCCCCCTCCCCGGTCCCCTACTACAGACACACCCATCTTCCCACTTGGCAGGCCGAGGCTGTGTCCAGAAGTCTTGGCACACATTTGCAGACGCGATTGCTGTGTATGCCCTCAGTTGGCCTGGATTCCGGGACTGGAGCTGCCTCCTGCTGGGCAGTGTCATCTGGGAGGAAGTGGGCAGCAGCTGTGGCAGGAACCAGGCCCTTCCTTCGCAGGAAGGCTATATAGAAGTGGGTTCTGGGGACGAAAGTGCCAGCTCACAGCGGTGGCTTCCCCTCTTCCCCAGGCATCACGCGATTTGCCGGGAAACATTCTTTTCTGTGGAAGGCTCTCCAGGAATCCTTTCAGCCCACGCAACCCTAAGCCAAAAGGAAACTCCAACATCTGTTTGCTTTCAAAGTCAGAAAAACCTGCTGAGCAGTAAGGGTGGGAAGAACCTCAGCTGCAGCCAGGAGACCTGGGCTCCAGCCCAGCTGGGAGCCCTCAGCAAGTCACGGAACATTTCCAGCTCCCTCTTTTTTTTTTTTTTTAATGTTTATTTACTTTTGAGAGATAGAGACAGGGCACAAGCGGGGGAGAGGCAGAGAGAGAGGGAGACACAGAATCTGAAGCAGGCTCCAGGCTCCGAGCCGTCAGCACAGAGCCGGACACGGGGCTCGAACTCACGAACCGCGAGATCATGACCTGAGCTGAAGTCGGATGCTTAACCGACTGAGCCACCCAGGCACCCTTCCCTGCTCTTAAAATGAGCGTTTATATCCCGATTTCCCAGGCTTGTGGCAGGGACCACACAAACTCCTGCCGGGGGGGTCCGGGGCCGGGAGGACAAGCAAGGGAAGCCTCAGATCTTTTTGAAAAGGTAAATAAATTGAGGGCTTGCATATATGGGCCGGGAGGTCATTCACGGCCAAGGTTGCACAGCTGAGGTGATTAAGTGGACTGAAATTCAATCTGGACTCCAAGATTGGCTACTCCTTGGAACAGCACCATGTCCGCTCAGAAGAAGAGATGCCTTTTCCAAATCTATACGAAGGCACTCTATGGTCTATAGGGTAGAGGTGAGCTCAAATCTGGGGGTTGCTGAGCCATGCACTGATTTTCAGCTTAGTGTGACCAGTTGGATGACAGCAGTAAGCACAGGATGCTCTGGGGCCTGAGGGAGTGGAGGGTAACCCACTTGGATGAAGCAAAGAGGGCTCCCTGGAGACAGGGATATTTGAGCTGGGTCTTGAAGGATAAGGAGCTGGCCGAGGGCAGGAGGGACTAGAACTGCAACATCACCAGGAGACAGTCCGTATGTCCCTTGCATTTCCACATGTCTAGTGACGGGTCATTGACAGCTTTTATTCTAGTCATCTTTTTAAGAGTATTTGAATAGCCTTGAATTATATAGTTTCTCCCTCTGGGGAAGAAGGCAGATTTTTTTTTTTTTTTTTCCTGACCAGGAAAATGAAATACTCTCTCTCACCTTGGAAGACAGTGTCTCCCTCCAGGGCAAGAGTTGCACAGGTTTGCTAGCAGCATTTTTGAAAAGATCAGGGAGTTTTCCTAAGCTCAAGATTTCTCAGCCATGACCCAGACCCCACTGTGTACACAGCATCCGCCTGGGCCCACCTTGGCCTCCGTACACATGGTGGGAAGGGAGGATGGAAGCAAATGTGAAGCTCATGCAACCTGAGTGTGGGGAGTAACATAAAGTCCTTTGTCTCTGCCCCAGGGGTCTCCTATCTTCTGCCAGCACCTATGAAACTGCGGCAAGTGACCTTGTTAGCTTGCAAGTGGGGTAAATTCTCAGACCCACAGTTCTTTTTCCTTTTAATGTATTTTATTTATTTATTTATTTTTAAAATTTTTTTAACGTTTTATTTATTTTTGAGACAGAGAGAGACAGAGCATGAACGGGGGAGGGGCAGAGAGAGAGAGAGACACAGAATTGGAAGCAGGCTCCAGGCTCTGAGCCATCAGCCCAGAGCCCGATGCAGGGCTCGAACTCACGGACCGCGAGATCGTGACCTGAGCTGAAGTCGGATGCTTAACCGACTGAGCCACCCAGGCGCCCCTGTATTTTATTTATTTTTGAGAGCGAGAGAGAACGTGAGCAGGGCAGGAGCAGAGAGAGAGGGGGATAGAGGATCTGAAGCAGGCTCTGTGCTAACACCAGAGAGCCTGATGTGGGGCTCGAACCTACCAACTGTGAGATCATGACCTGAGCTGAAGTCAGACCGAGGTGACCCAACCCAGACAGTTCTTGACAAAGATAAGAAAATTAAAAACCTCAGAAAAAAACGAAACTGAAGAATGCTGTATGCAGGGTAACCGGTCATTTCAAGGTGGCCTGAGGCCAGGGGAAGTGCGAGATGGAGCGGGGCCCAGCCCTGAGTAATCCTGGTTGGCACCACAAGGAGTGTGGGAAGTTTCCACTCTCCTGTAGCGGCACTGGAAGGGGGCCAGGCAGGAGGCAGGGGGTCTACAGAAGCCAGCCGCAGGAACCTAGGGCAGAGGTGAGGTCTGGACTGGGAGGGGGTTGGGGACGGGCAGGTTAAACCTGAGAAGCATTGAGGAGGCAGCGGCAAGCAGGATGCGCTGGACGGTGTGAGGGAGAGGAAGGGTCCTAGGTGGGCCTCTGGATTCCGGGCTTGCACGCAGCGGTGGAGGGATGTGCTCTCCACTGAGCTCGAGGGGCACACAGGCTTGAGGGGGTACCCGACTGCCCCAGCTTCAACAGAGTACAGCGGATTGAAATCCATTAGATGTGTTTACATCCATGAGTTCAAAATATTTAGAAAGTTTACTGGGTCACCTTTTGAGGGGGAGAGGGAACCAATTCAAACACACATAGCAGAGAAGTTATTGCAGCTAATAAAGGAGAAGAAAATGATAGAATTTTACCAGTTTGCAATCCTCTGATGAATTAATGGATAGAGTCACTGAGCGTCAACTACTATGAGAAAGGAGTAGGGGCGCCTGGGTGGCTCAGCCAGTTGTGTTCGACTCTTGGTTTCGGCTCAGGTCATGATCTCACAGTTTGTGGGTTCGAGCCCTGCATCGGGCTCCATGCTGGCAATGAGGAGCCTGCTTGGGATTCTGTCTCCCTTTCTCTCTGCCCCTCCCCTGCTTGCTCTCTGTAAATAAACTTTTTTTTTTTTAAAGGAACAAACTTCAGCCGGCGTGCCTCCTGAGCAAAGAGCACAGCCTGCTTTCATCCTTTGCCAAAAGGAGCCAACCTGAGCATGCTTGAGCTGCTGATTTGTAGGGGACACGGAGGAGTGAGCCGGGAGCATGCTTAACACCATAGCATGCAGTCATCAAAACCCAGGCTGAGAAACTCTACCACTCAATAGCCTGGGTTCAACAGAAGCTGGAAAGAGATGGGGAGGAAATCTGTAGGTTAAAGGAGCTGAAAAGACATTTACCGTTTTTGTTAAGTGGGCAAGAGCGAACAGTGTCTGGGGACGCACATGTGTGAACGCCACAAAGAACACAGGAGAGTGGTCATGGTGGGGGGGGGGGCCGCGGGGCACAAGGCCGTGACCGGGATGGAACAGGAGGGGCTTCTGGATGGCTGGTGTGGTTTATGCGTCGACGTGGAGTGAGCCACGGCGCCCAGATATCTGGTCAAATGTGATTCTGGATGTTTGTTGCCAAGGTGTCCTTTGGATGTAATGACCAACAGGGAAATTGGTAAGACTTTGAGCAAAGGGGATCGTCCTCTGTAATGTAGGTGGGTCCCATCCAATCAGTGGAAGGCCTGCCTGGAGCGAAGTCTGGAGCAAGAAGGAATCTACCTGCAGACAGCTTTTGTACTTACGCTGCAACCCCCCCCGCCCCCCCACCCCGGGTCTCCAGTCTGCTATTGGTTCTGTTTCTGCAGACGACTTTGACTACTACAGCTGGTAAAGTTCAGTTTCTTGACTTCGGTGATAGTTACAAGGCTGTTCACCTTATAATTCACTAAGCAACATATTTGTTTTGCATGGTCTCCTATACATTTCTATAATGAAAAGGTTAAAAAAAAAAAGTCTAATTTGCATATAGGTATGTTAATAGAGAGGAAGGGGATTCTTGATGAATACCAAACTGCTCTTTGGGATTTATGGGGAGGAAAAGAGATGGCCACAATTTGCTCTGAATATTTTTGTGTTATGTGACTCTTATGCCAGAACATGTCTCTACGTTTTGGATGTAATTACAAAAAAAAAAAAAAAAAAAAAAAAAGGCTGATCTTAGTTGTGACACACATGGAAAGTTCAACCTCATTAGAAATTGAACAGAAAATTACAATATGAGGCACAGAGAGCCCATTTCTACTGGGGGCCTGTGGAACCACAAGAGGAAGGGAGAAAAAAGAAACCAAAGCACTGTGAACTATGCAATTGCTGTTTATTTCAGAAACAAAATATAGCTGTTCTTAACCCTTAGGACCATGAATGCTGTTGGAGTTTCTGTATTTATTCAGTAGATAAAACATATTTTCATTCTCCAGAGGACAAATGGAGAACAAGAGTATCACAGTTCGTGGAAACAGAAGAACAGAGCTTCTTCCCACCTGTATCTTGAGGCCTTTTTAAAGTACTCCTTTTAAAAGTTCTCCTTTTCAGTGCTCACGTTTCTTTGAACATCAGCCAGCCCTCCGTTTCCCCCATCACTGACCATTCGTGACGACACACACACTATGCTTCGTGTACTTGTTACCTAACACCCTAGGGCTCCCCCAAATCTGTAGGATGGTAAGAGTTCGTTCTTTATCCTGAGGTCCTTTGATAGCCGGAGGACAACCTCGCTGAGAAAGGGTAATCTGTGCTGATAGAAAGTGGGCCCATTACAGACAAAAGTTAACACCTAGAATTTGTCACGGGCATAACCCTTCTGGCCAGTGTCCCAACGTCCGATCCATAACTCCAAACTTTAAAGGCATCCGTCAGGGGTGCCCGGGTGGCTCAGTCAGTTAAGCGTCCAATTTTGGTTCAGGTCTCATGGCTCGTGGGTTCAAACCCCACGTTGGGCTCTATGCTGACAGCTCAGAGCCTGGAACCTGCTTCAGATTCTGTGTCTCCCTCTCTCTCTGCCCCTGCCCTGCTCACGTTCTGTCTCTCTCTCTCTCAAAAATAAACATTAAAAAAATTTTTTAAGGGCATCAATCACTGTTAAGTAAGACAGGTCTCACTTCATAAAGACAGGTGGTCATGAATATCGGGGTTTACTTAGTGTTTCGCATTTGCTTTCTCTCTAGCTAGCTAGCTACACAGCATCTGGCTATATGGCTTGTTTTTAAAAACAGCATCACTGAAATGTAACGAGTAAACTGCATAATTCCACTGAACGTGTACAATTCTGGGGCTTTTTTGTATTTTCAGAGTTGTGCGAATATAAAACATTTTTAGTCACCGCTAAAAAGAAATCTGCATAGCCATCAGCTACAGCTCCTTTCCCGTTCTCTGCTCGCCCCACTGCCTGGCGCCATTCACCCACTTTCTGCTTCTATAGACTTGCTTATTCTGGACAAATAGATACGAATGGAATCGTGTAGCACATGGTCTTTGGTGACTGATAACTTGGCTTAACTTTCCCACATAAAGAGCTTCGTTCCGTTTTAATGCTCTGTGATATTCCGCTGCGTGGATATGGTTAGTGTTACTTACGTGTCTTTAGCGAGCCCGACGTTGGGTACCTCCCAGTGTGGGGCACTGGGCCAAGAAAACAACAGTAACTTGGGCAGTCTCCGCCCTCCAGGAGCTGAGACACCCCCTCCCCAGTAAAGGCAGATCTTGATAGGTGCTGTAAGAGATACAAATCAACACAGAAAGGGGAGAGGACCTTCGAAGAGGGGGTCAGGGGGCCATGAGGAAGTGGAAGAAGGTTCAAGGGAGACATGGCACTTCAGATACACCTAGAGAACCTACCACACGCAGGAAAAGGCACTCTGGGGCAAGAGGACCAGTAAGTAGCAAAGGCACAGGAGGCTGAGAAATCCGAGAAGTACAGAGGGGCAGGAAGGGCAGAGCCGTGGGAAGGGGTGAGGGAGCTGAGGCCCAGAGCATACACTAACCAAGTCAGGGGCCTGAAATTAATACTCAGATTCCATTATAAAATTTTATTTTTTGAGATTTGCCCATTATTGATAAATAAGATACAAAAGCAATCAAAAATCATGAGATTTCCTAAAAATAGTTTTCCATTTGGGGCATACATCCCTCTTCAATAAAATCACCCTACCTGCTTCAAATTCCGCAGAGCAGACTTTCACTGGCTACAGAGGCCCCAGTGAACTTCCTGCTCCTTCAAACCAATGAGCACAAACACCTCCCAAGAAGCAATTATACTCAACAGAGCTTTCCCCACACCAATCTGTGGTTTTATCGGAGCATCACACGGGACCTGCAGGAGGCTGGGGAAGTAGGCAGCGGTGAGCAGGTCTCTGTGCAAGGCCTAGAGGGTGGCCCGGGAATGTCCGCGCTCCCCAGGAGGGCCTGGGAGGCTGGCCTCCCTCTTGTTCTACCTCTTCTGCCCGGATTAGCACGCATTCTGAGCGGCAGTGTTCCCACGTGGAAACCCATCAGGAAGGCAGTGTTTCAGTAGTAATGCAGGCACACCTTGTCCATGGACAATTTTATTCTGTGCAAAACAGGAAGAAGAAGTTGGTGATCCATGTCAACTCTGAAGAAAATTAACACAAACCTAATCCAACCTGGAACAGGTCATCCTTTATGACGGACCCACCCAACAATTATCTCACGGAGGATGCATCAGTTTTGGATTCCTCTCCCGTGAGAGGGGGTGGCTGGCAGAAGTCAAAGTGTCCACTTGCAGAAAAGGTTTAGCAATGCTGCTTGCTTCTGCTTTTGGACTGACACTGACCCCGCAAGGCCCAGGGCTGGCTCACCTGTCAATCGGATAAGGTTTTTCACAAAGGTTGACCAGCACGTACAGATGTCTCAAAGCATACTCGTACTAGAGGAAAACACCAAAAAAGACATCGTCAAACACCGTCACCACCACACAAGCACCTTCTAACCTGGGAATATCCCACTGTTGTGGTTTTGGGGGTAAAGCACCTCGATCTGTGCCTCTTGAGCTTCTTCAGCTCATGGATGCCCCCCTCCACTTTTCGGTAATCTGGAGAAGATTCATGGGCTCCCTCTCCTGTGAAAAATGCAGCGCTGCCTGAGGGCTGGCGAGCCTCCCGGAGCGTTCTCGGTGCCGGGCCAGGCCTCCTGACTGAAGAGTCCACATGGCCCTGCTCCCTTCTATTACCTAGGACCCCCCCACCCCGCCCACCTGGCTTTTGGTTCTGGGAACCTCATTCTGGGAGGGACGCACTGACGAGAGAGGGATGGGGAGTGGATACCAAACTGGATGGCACGCAACAGGTAAGACTGAAATAACCGGGATGTTTATCTTGAAAAACCTTCAGGAGAATCTGAGAACTCGCATGGGGAAGAAGGAGCAGATTCATTTGGTGTGATTCCAGAGCACAAAAGAGTAACACCACCAGGGCTCAGTTGGTTAAGCGTCCGACTTCGGCTCAGGTCATGATCTCACAGTTCGTGGGTTCAGGCCCCGCTGAACAGCTGTGCTGACAGCTGGGAGCCTGGAGCCTGTTTCAGATTCTATGTCTCCCTCTCTCTCTGCCCCTCCCCTGCTCACACTCTGTCTCTCTGTGTCTCTCAATAGTGAATAAACGTTTAAAAAAAAAAAATTAAGAATGGATCTTGAGAAGTAAAATTTCTACAAACTTGTAATACATTTATTTTTAGTAAAGTTAAAAAGTATTACATATAAGCAGGAAGGTGTACAAATCAAGGGCATAGCTCAGTGAAATTTGAAAAAGTGAATATATGTGTATAACCACCACAGATGGTCCATCATCCTAGGAACCCGAGAACCTCCTAGAAGGTCCTTCCCAGTCATTAATTGTACTCTTCCCCAAAGGTAAGCAGTAATTACCAACACCAAAGATTCATTTTGCCTGTTTTTGAATTTTATGTAAATGGAGTGATGCTGTATATACATTTTTGGGTCCGTGTCTTTTGCTCAGTATTGTATTTGTGAGGTTCATCCATGTGGTATGTTGCAGGAGCTTGTTCATTTTCACGGTTGTACAGTATTTCATTATATGAATATACCACATTTGTCAGTGCTGTTTTTTTTTTTTTTTTTTTTTTTTTTTTAATCAGTGCTACAATTGAGGGACATGTCTGTTCTAGTATTTGGCTATTTCGAATAGTGCTATTAGGAATGTACTTGTACTTGACTCGTAGTACAGAAGTGTGGACACTTCTGTTCAGCATATACTCAGGAGTGGGATTGCTGGGTTATAGAGCAGGCCTAACTACAAATCTACCATAAATGGTACCAGTTTTCCACAGACGGTGACCAATTTCCACTCCCAACAGCAACGAATGAGACTTCCATTCGCACCTCGTCATGACCGGGAGTCATCGTTTGCTGTCTTTTTCATTTTAGCCATTCTGTTAGATTTGCCTTTTTCGTCTTTTGTTTTGTTTGTTTGTTTGCATTTCCCTGATAAATAATGAGGGACTGCGCCTGTTTTGTTGTGTGTGTGGCTATTTGGGTATCTTTCTTTGTGAAGTTTTTATTTAGCTCCTTTGCTCATTTCTCACCTGGCTGTGTTTGTGTCTTTCATAAAAATTCATTAGCATTAAAAATACCTATATAAAAAAAAATTTTTTTAAAAGAGTGACACCACCAGGAGACAGTGCATTTATTAAATGAGGGGGACATTTTTAATCATTTAATAGGTAAGAAAAATACTTCCTTTACAAAGGTAAATAAATGAAAAAATAAAATCGAGAGCTTCCAAGTAATGGAGAGCTACATCCGAAGTGCCAAGGACTCTATCTCTGGAAGCATTCAAGCATGACCAGGTGTGCCCGTCACGGCCCGACAAAGCTTTCTACGAGGACGGAAACGTTCTACAAAATTCTCCAGTTCGGCAGCCGCCGGCCGCCTGTGGCAACTGTACAACTGAAATGTGACCGATCCCACTGAGAAACTAAGCGTTACATCTCACTGCGTTTGAATTAATTTAATTCATTTAAGTTGAAATGTAAGTAGCCATACGAGGCTGGCAATTACCGTACCAAAGAGCACAGCTCTAAAGCAGAAGTCGGCGAACTTTTTCTGTAAAGGGCCGGATTGGAAATATTTCAGGCTTTGTGGGCCGTATGAACTACTCGATTCTGCTGCAGTGTGAATGCAGCCATAGACACGATGCCACAATCAGAGCAGGGCTGTGTTCCAATATAACCATTTATAAAAATGGGCTGCGGGTAGGATCTGGCCCGTGGGCCGGTTTGCTGACCCCCTTCCGTAGGAGGATCCCGGCATCACGTAGCGCTGACCACAGGCGCCTTCCACCTGACGTTCTACAATCTGCAGAAGCTTGTTACCTTGTCCTCCACGGGCCAGCACCTGACTCCAACAATAAGGCTTGGGGAGGGGTCAGAACAGACCCGAAAGGGAAAAAGCCTATGTGACCGGTGTTTGGCCGGGACAGCACAAGTGTACAGAGAAGGAATGCGCCTTCAGTCAAATATAAGTGGGAGTTGAGTCATGACTGGTAAGCTCCTACCCACAAAACAACTGAGTGTGTCTGGGGCCAGGATTTATGGTCAGTGAATTTGGCTGAACTTCCTCCTCTTGTCCCCATCAAAGGCCTCTGAATGAGTCCATTGTTTCCTCAGCCTGGATGGAACCTTCTACAAGGCAACGCATCCCACGTGATTTCTAGTGGACAACCTTAATTTAGCTTCAGGGGTTGAAGACACAGGGAAAGGCTAAGTTGACCCAGGGGAGGCAGGGTGCAGCAGCCAGCGGCCGCCGGGGGTCCGGGCTTACCGTGGGTGAGTGCCAGTTGAAGCAGCGTGTGCGGAAGTGAGACACGGCTGCCTGGTAGCAGTCATGCGCCGTGAGCTCGGCCCTCTCAGACAGCAGCCCCTCTGCCTCAGCACCGGACCTCGCAATCAAGGAGACGATCTTTTGCACTGACTTCTCAATGACATGCCTAGCCTGTGAAGAAACACATCTTTTCAAAATGTACCTTACTTAACGCAGTTTCTCTTGGAACCCTGGATCAGGTTAGGAGCCCATTTAAAGGCTTCTCTTCGTGCAACTTCTAACCCAGGATGTCGAAAGAGATGCCAACAGAGGCGTCCTACAGAAGGCAAGAGGTTGTGCACGTGAGGCTTCTGGAACAGCTAGAAGCCTTTAGAAATACCCTGCCTTTCCGATGTCTTCTCGCACAACGTTAACATTTAAATCTAAATACCTGAAGAGCAGGCATGGCCCACTCTGAGAAGAGGAGGGGGACGTAGCAATTGTGTCAAAGTAGACTGTTGTCCCACAAACGGTGCAGTGTGTTCACAGGCACTTTGCCTCTTCCAGAAACCACCAGACAGATAGAGGGGCACAGAGCAGGGCATCGTTTCCTTCCCAAATGATGAATAAAAAAAAATACCTTCGCACAAAATGAGTTTATTACTGCTATTTCTAAATCGGTTAATATTTTTAAAATCTCAGTGTTCAGGGGCTCCTGGATGGCTCAGTGGGTTGAGCATCCGACTTTGGCTCAGGTCATGATCTCATGGTCCGGGGGTTCAAGTCCCACATCAGGCTCTGTGCTGACAGCTCGGAGCCTGGAGCCTGCTTTGGATTCTGTGTCTGCCTCTCTCTCTGCCCCTCCCCTGCTCACACTCTGTCTCTCTCTCTCTCTCAAAAATAAATAAACATTAAAAAAAAATTTTTAATCTAGTGTTCAAGTAGCAAAATAAAAATGTCTTCTAGGGGAGCCTGGGTGGCGCAGTCGGTTAAGCGTCCGACTTCAGCCAGGTCACGATCTCGCAGTCCGGGAGTTCGAGCCCCGCGTCAGGCTCTGGGCTGATGGCTCAGAGCCTGGAGCCTGTTTCCGATTCTGTGTCTCCCTCTCTCTCTGCCCCTCCCCTGTTCATGCTCTGTCTCTCTCTGTCCCAAAAATAAACGTTGAAAAAAAAAAAATTTAAAAATGTCTTCTAAGCAACTAGGTATAAAAGGGAAACACCCACATGCCATGACTTCTTGGCAGGATACAGGACAGAAAAAGAGGTCAAGGTCAGCTTACTAATGAACAATGAAGATGAGGACAGCCGCTGCTCACTCCTCTGTTACAGAGCACAGACTAGTCTCCTTTCCCACATACCCCCATGTGCCAGGCGGAGTGGCCCCAGAGTGCTGTCACCTGGCTCCAACAATGCTGGATAACTGTCAGGAGGCAGAGACCAAGTTCATACATGCTGCCCGGTGAGGCTGGGAGCAGTATCCGGAGATGGTTCCTTTAACCACTACTTACGTCCAGATGTCTGTGGATCTTCTCCACGAGCTTCCTGGACTCCTGAAGATCATTGGTGCTCATCAGCTTCCTTTTCATGATGGTGAGGGGCACCTCAGGGCTTGGGGTGAGGTCAAGGTCCTTGACCGGAGGCAGGGAGATGGGAGAACTGGCTTTGTGTTTCATACCCTGAAACTGCATCACCTTCATGGAAGAGATCGACTGAGGAGAGAGGGAGAGAACCAGTCTGAGTGGGAAGAGTGGATGTGCCACACATACCCTGGGTCCCGCCTCTCCGTGGGAGGCTCACAGTTCACACCACGTGGTTTCAGGACCACCGAACAGCCACAGTTGCAGCCGGAAAACAGAGGCTTGGCCCTCAGCAGTGAGCAACGCAACACATTTGAGCTCCTGAAATCCACCGATGATGAACTTCAAAAATACCCAGCATCTAGGAGCACCTGAGTGGCTCAGTCAGTTAAGCGTCCGACTTTGGCTCAGGTCATGATCTCATGCCTTGTGGGTTTGAGCCCCGCGTCGGGCTCTGTGCTGACAGCTCGGAGCCTAGAGCCTGCTTTGGATTCTGTGTCTCCCTCTCTGTCTCTGCCCCTCCCCCATTTTCACTCTCTCTCTCAAAAATAAACATTAAAAAAAAAAAAATAAAATAAATATCCAGCATCCTTTGGAGGAGAACTGCTAATTATTTCATATATAGACGATCCTTACTCCACAGTCATGCAGAGCTGGGGCCAGAGTTGTTTCAACCAGTGACGACCTGGGTTGTGCTCCCCTATCCATGTTAACCTGCCTGTCCCTAGAGACCAGGAATAGGAAAGTGCAAAGCGTCCATTCAGGTTGCAGCTGAGGCCTGGGTCCACTGAGATGGACAGAGCTAAAGCCACAGAGGGTCCGACTGACAGTCGGGGCCAAACAAGCACGATGGCCAGACTCTGTTTGCCTGCACAGGTCACTCCAGACTGGATCCCAATCAGAGGGAGAGAAATGCTACAAGTATTCTTGTTCCTAAACCAAGCAACAATACTCTAAAAAAGTTCTAAGACAAAAAAATAAATACGCAGAAACATGTAACATTTGGCAAAGATCCATCATACCTCTTCGACCAAGACCAGGAAGGGCCAGCACCGAGGAAATCACAAAGTGAACAGGAAGCCAGGGACAAGGAGCTGTGGCTGGGTGCCCTCTCCCCCGTGAACCCCCCACACGGCCAGGGCGGTGCCACGTCTGACCCTGCCTCGTCCAAGTCACCTCCCACCTTGCCTTCTCTCTGCTCCCCACTCCGGAACCCCCACTCAGAAGCCCGGCCAGGCCCGTGGCATCCTGAAGGCCTGTCTCGTGGCCTCCAGGCCCCAGTCCACACTCTGTGAGGGACGAGCTGAAGGCAGCTGGCCTGACCAGCTCACAAGTTTTTCTAGAAGGCCCATGCTTGGATCAGAGGAACGGGTCTCAGCCGGCGAGCACTCAGATGGCGGCAGGCCGCTTGGGGAGTGGTGTCTGGTCACATGGAGAGGTACACAGACCCCCTCCTCCTCTGCGCATCCCAAGGGCTGCCCCCCCCTCCCCCACGCCTGCCCGTGGTGGCACGTAAGGCCCAAGCCTTCAGCAGACACCTGCTGTGACCTCTGTCTAGGCAGCCCTGATCATCTTACCCATTTAACCACCTAGGTCCCTTCTGGGCAGTGGCGGGGAGGGGGAGGGGGGAGCGGAAGTCCCTAAGTTCTAGCCAAAGGGTGAAAGTAACAAGTGCAACGTACAGGATGTGGGGTCCTAGGAGGCAGAAGCTTTCAATCCAGGGACCTCTTAGTGTGTGCCAGCCCTGTTCAGTGCTTTGGGTGCACGACCTTCTTTAATTGTACACTGAGGCTCTGACCAAGGAGGAAAGGGAGATTCAGTGAAGCTAAGGAGCTCGCCCTGAATCTCACAACTCTGCGAGTTTGAGCCTGGTAAGGTCCGACTCCAGAGCCCGGGCCCGGGGCCCAGGATGCAGTTGGCTCTGAGAGGCAGGGACATCGCCGCCTTGGCCATTTCTCCCCTGGGTCCCCATCTCTCTTCGCCAAGAGATCGACGTTCCAGGCGAGTCACCCTGAGGCTCGGGAATCCATGGGGACCAGGCTGCCCTTCTCACCTTGTTTCCATACTGCATGACGTGGCTGGTGTTGGTGTGGGATTTCACCAGCTGGTACTGCTTGTGGAGGGTCTCTTTGGTCAAGTCCTCCTGCAAAGATGCAAACGTTGAAGTCCTCTGACAAGTCAGAGCTGACGGCTCAGCCTCAGCTGGACGGCCGGACCCTCGGGACTCACCACATCCGAGTCCTCCATCCAGTTGACGCTGTACCAGTCCCCCAGGTACGTGGACCTCTTCTCATCATAGTAACAGGCATAGGACGACTCGGTGGGGTTGGCAGCCGTGGTCGCGTAAACTAGTAGGAGTCAAAGACATCTTTTAATTATGTTCTCCTCTCTGCCGTGGCTCCCACCCGATGCGTGAGCCTCTTCCTCCCGCCCGGTGTGATCAGAGCTCGTCACCTGCCAACAGCACGGGCAGGACAGAGAGACACGGCCGTACCCAGCCCTGCTCACTTGTTTACAGCAACTGCCTAAGATGAAATGGGGAAGACAGAGAAGCTGGCTGACAGACGCGGCCGGCGGTAATAAGCAGCCCACGTGCTTGTTAGGATGTTAAGCGATTCTAGAATAATCTGAACCATTTCAATAGCTCTGGAAACTTGAACATGTACCTAATTTCATTTCTGGAGAAAGCTAACATTTACCAAACAAACGAACACTTTGAATATACACAATAGCTACCGTTTACTACCCAGCTGCTATGGGCTCAAAATCGTGCTGGGCAAGTGGTATCACTTAAAATGCAACTCTCCCAACAGACAGCATCTTCATCCCCATTTCACAGACGGGGGTAACTGAGGGCCAAAGAGGGTAAGTCAACTGCCCAAGATCAGATGGCCGGCAAGCAGTGCATCACAAAGGGACCGAAGCTGGTCCAAAGGCTATGTGATCTTGGACTTAAGTAGCTTTACTAGAACCTGGAAGAGCACCATGAAGCTCACATCACATTCTTTATTGTTTATTTATTCTTTATTCCTGCCCACAGTAAACCCCTCACCCCCGCTTCTGTGCACCAGGCTGCCCTAAGCCCCTTCTTATACACATCGCCCGGTTCTTCACGTCGGCAGAATCAATGACCAACTGCGCCACTGAGCAACCTGCCCACCCAGCCTGGCTCAGAGGCCAGCACGACCACCACATACCATTGATGTCGGAGGGCAGGTGGCGCATCATGGACCCAGACTCACAGGCTTCGATGTAGAACACCATCTGTGAGGTGAAAGAGACACATGACCTCACACCCTGGCCAGGCACGGACCTCTCACAAATGCGGGCTCTGCTCACATTCCTGTCCCATCCTTAAGGGTCTTTTAACTCTTGCTTCTGGGAGAGATCTCTGCCGTGAGAGGCTGCTGCTGGAGGCTACAGAACCTGCTGTCATGCAAACCGGAAGGACTCAAACCTATTCATCGCTAACAGACGAAAATGATCCATTAGTTGAAATGGTGCAGAGCGAATGGTGCCATAGATAATGCTAAGGAAAACTGTTCCACCGTCCAGTTCAGGGAGACGGTGCGGCAGGCCCTCTTTCCACATTTCTATCACGTGCATGCTCGAGCTGGTCAGTTTCTATAAAGGGTGCTACAAGGGCGAGCGACGGCCAACGTGAAAATAAGACGATGGCGTTTTCCTCCCCGGCTGCTCCCAGTTGAAGTCAGTGCTAGAACAGTGGTCTTCAAAGTGGTCCCTGGACCATCAGTATCCATGTCAATTCAGAAAGGCAAGTTCTCAAGCCTCTCCCCAGGCCTCCAAGTCAGACTCTGGAGGTGGGGTCCACACTTTGTTTTAACAAGAGCTCCAGTGATCCTGATCTAACAGCTAAAGCCCTAGAATTACAACAGTTTAATCCCGGGAAACCAGCGGTCAAGACCGATCCCAAGGAGACTCCCCAGAAAACAGCCATTTGGGGCTGGGGCAGTCACGGTATACGGCAGGTTCTGTGTCTACTGCCTTCCTCGTACTCCTCCCCGCAGGCTGCCCCAAGCGCTGAAGTTACCTTTTGGTACATTTTGTGTTTGTACATGTACTGGATGGTCTTATTCAGATCCTTTACATGAAGCTGAAACATAAGAATACGGACATTCAGACCAACATCTCCAGAGAACCCCCCTAAAAAAGTCCTAATGATGCTTTGTAAATTGTTATTTACCGGTCCTTAGAAAGAATCACGGTGAACAGCACTATCCCAAAGTGGCATCTCATGTGTTTTATTCAAATATTTAAAAAGGGGAAGAGAGGGCCACCTGGGTGGCTCAGTCGGTTAAGCATCCGACTTCAGCTCAGGTCATGATCTCACACTTCGTGGGTTCGAGCCCTGCGTCGGGCTATGCTGACAGCTCGGAGCCTGGAGCCTGCTTCGGATTCTGTGTCTCCCTCTGTCTCTGCCCCTCCCCCGCTCATGCTGTCTCTCTGTCTCTCTCAAAAATAAATACATATTAAAAGAAAAAAAATAAAAAGGGGACAAGAATGTGCTCTCTCTTCCATCACTTTGTCTGAAGCGTTCAGAGACCGTGTTCTATTACCGCCTCTACTGCAATGCACCCAGGTCTGGAGACCTTTTACTAAGGCTCAGATACGAAGACAAACGTAGGCAAAACTTGCCAGACAGATTTCAAGCCGCTACGCGTGTCCCCCACACTCACCTGCCACACACAGAAACCAACCCTGGCAGGACATGAGAAACACACATCCCAGGTTTCATGTCAATGCCAAGGTTTTGTTTGCTAGTCTCCTACTTTGCATTTATAATTTTAAGGAAAACTCACGTCGTCATTAGGAAACACCAGTATTCCAGTAGCTCCATGATCAGTGAAGTAAACGAACACATGATCCCGGGGGCCGCTGCCGAGAGAGCGGGACACACAAGGTCAAAATTTCCACTATTTCACTTCGACTTCTCTGAAAAGTTGCTCCATCAAAAAAGTAAGAAGATGCTCCAGGACTACGGTCTACTGTTGGGTGGTGCCCTCTGCTCCTGCTGAGGGTGATCCTGAACCACAAGGCACATCCCAGAGCCTCAGAGCTGTGAGTTACAGTCCAGGAGGAGACATCTGCCGGGTGGCTTGGCTTATGGACCAGGTATGATTCAAACAGTGAGGTCCTTGGGGCGCGTGGCAGCTCAGTCAGTTGAGCGTCTGACTTTGGCTCAAGTCATGATCTCAAGGTTTGTGGGTTCAAGCCCCACGTCAGGCTCTGTGCTGACAGCTCAGAGCCTGGAGCCTGCTTAGGAGTCTGTGTCTCCCTCTTTCTCTGTGCCTTTCCCGCTCATACTCGGTGTGTGTGTGTGTGTGTGTCTCTCTCTCAAAAATAAATAAATATTAAAAAAAAATTTTTTTTTTCAAACATTGAAGTCCTTTGGCAATCGGGCCTCATGCCAGCGGCCATACTCTCCAACCAGATTGCCCTAAGATGAAGGAAAGAGGTCAGCACACACAGCTGAACGCAGTCCTTCAGCTCAGACTTCTTCCCTTCCAGGCCCCTCAGCCTGCACGCAGTCTGCCCACTGTGTGCCCGGCCCACCTGCCCATCCTTGTGCCCACTGTTCCCTGCTGGCATGAAAGGAACAGCACCATTTGCCAAGGATCTGAGAGAGTCTGAGGGCATGTTACTGAAGTCCCTGACATCACTTAAAGTGCTACATCAAGAGATGCTAACAAGCCATCGGTCACGGTCACCCAGGGCCGGCAGCAAGCAGTGGGGTGGTTTTCCCCAGGACGAAGGTGAGAGCTGTGTATACGCATGTACGCCTCTCCCCCACTGGGCTGACCTCGAACACAGCACAGAACTGGAAGGCCAGACCCTACAACCTGACCGGCTGCAGGGCTTCCCGCCTGTCTCAGTGTTTTGTGCTGGCAGTGAAAAATACCAGCCCTAGGATCGTGGACAACAAAAAGCAGTCGCTTCAAGTGACAGAGAACATTTCATTAATGATAATGAAGGACCCTGGCTCCTAGGGTTAATTCAGTACAGAAATACGCTCCCCAGTGAAGCCATCACTTCCGTGCGGCCTGTCATAAGTCAGGACAAAGCTCCCGCTCTGTTACTTCTCATGAGTAAACAGGACAGGAGCAAAGAACAACACCTATTTGGGGGCCAAGTCATTAGGAAAGTGTGGGAGCCTTTATAAAACAGACATTACCTCTTCAAGACCTTTCCAGATCCTTTGCCCTTCACTGCTTCTTCATCACCTCTTAACACAGCAAGGAAATTTTCTGGGGTCACATCCTACAGAGAATTTGGAAGTCAAAATCAGACATAGGTGTCATTCTCAATCAGAGCATTTGCTGAGTCTGTAGCTGCCCTGAGCCAGCGGTCCACAGATCTCCGAGGCTCAAGGTTTAAGAGCAAACACTTTGGAACCAAGGTAGACCCAAAGCAAGGCCAGTGTTTCTGGGGCCTGTGCATGACCTCTTCTCAAATATCATCTTGCCTTTGGCTGATGGCAACTCAGCAAGCCCGCCTTTCCTTCCTAAACATCCCAGAGTCCATGTGCGGAAACCCAAAGATGCTGGTAGGTAGGGACACACAGCCAGGGAAGAGCAAAGCACCTCAGAGGCACAGCAGAAAGGGAGGAGAAGCACCAGCACTGGGCCTCCCTTTGCATCCAACTTGCTGCCTAGGAGGTCAAATCCCAAGGACACTTGATGTCCTTAAAGATTTTATAATGCTGATGCCTGATCGTTTAAAAAAGCAATACAGGGGCACCTGGGTGGCTCAGTCGGTTAAGCATCTGACTCCTGATTTCAGCTCAGGTCACGATCATGGGATCAAGCCCCAAGTTGGGCTCTGTGCTGAGTGTGGAGTCTGCTCAAGATTCTTTCTCTCTCCCTCTGCTCCCCTCTCCTGTACATGCTCTCTCTAAAATAAAAGATAAAAATAAAAATAAAGAATACAGAAAAGTAAAAAGGGGGAAAAAATCACCAAAAATCCTACCCCCTACCACTAAGATTCCAGGTATTTGTTTATCACACTATATAAAAACAATTTCATAAAAATGAGACCATCTATGTTACAAGCATGATGTGTTCAATTCAACTGTGCTGGAATTTAAAAAAAAAAATTGAAAGAATTGCTGAATTTCAGATAGATGCTCCTTTATTACCAGGAATATTAGTTCCTAAGAGATCCCTCTACAATCCGGAAAACCATGCGGTGGCAGTCATTATGGTATCTTCAAAAATGTGTCAATTGATAAAGCCTCAATCAATTGGGAGGGACAGAATTCAATCGGGAGCGATATAATTCATAAGTGATACACAATTACAATTAACGAAAAACTATCTCAGCAAAATCCAGTGATGCTTTCTTTATACCAGGGCTGGTGCTGAGAAAATCCATTTTCAGAAAAGAGCACAGCTCTATAATCAGATTAGCAACAAGGATCTCTGCTAAGATCTCAAGAAAATCAGGTATCGTTGAAGGAAATCCATTATCAGGCTTAAAGTAGAAGACTAGATGGGGCACCTGGGTGGCTCAGTTGGTTAAACGCCTGATTCTTGATTCCGGCTCAGGTCACGATCTCAAGGTTTGTAAGTTCAAACCCCACATCAGGCTCTGTGCTGACAGCGTGGAGTCTGCTTTGCGATTCTCTCTCTCTCTCTCCCTCTCTCTCGGCCCCTCCCCCACTCACGCACGCACACTCTTTCTCTCTCAAAATAAATAAACTTACCAAAAAAAAAGACTAGAAACTAAAGATCAGTAGACTACAACTTACTTCTAGCTTTTTTCCTTTTCTTTCCTCAGCTTTCTTTCAAAACTCTCAGAAATTACTCAAGTGCAAATCTTAATACCAACACGAAGCACCGCCCAGAAATCAGTGTCGTGAGGTTCTGATCCCGGAAATGCGAGAACGAGGGGCATACTGTCACTGAAATGAACACAAGCCCTGCTGGCTCCAACCTCGCACCGCTCACCTCGCCGGTGTAGTCCTTCAGGACCCCCGCGTACACGTCGGAGCCATTGGGTCTGTTGATCACGATTCCTGGCGTGGGGTTGCTGAAGAAAACAAAGAAACCGAGGGACACATTTGAAGCACGCGGTGTGATATGGCTCTGAAATCTCTCTTCAAAACTATGCCCCCATTACGTACAAAAACAGTGAGTGACCACGTTTGTCAGAGACATTTCTCATCACCCGCACAGCCGCCCGCCAACGTGCTAGTGACTTTAGAGCCTGGGGATCTCAGGCAGCCCACAGTTCTCCGGTTCTTGGTGGGAGCAGTGAAGGGCTGTCCTGAAGATGACAGGTGTGGCTGGCCTCCTGCGGGAACCGTACAGCCTTCTGGGGGCAAGACCCGAGCGAGAGAGGTCTCAGAGCAAAACTCTTTACAGAAACAGATGGGACGGAAGACAAGACTTTAATACAAGAGCTCAGGCGAGAAAGCTCAGAATGGATTCTGTGCTGTCGTGTGATCAGCCATCCTTGGCCACAGCAGGGAAAACAAGGAGTGGGGGAGACTAGCACCGGGGCAGTTTAGTAGCCATAATGCTGCTCCTGATCTCAAGACGGCAGATAAGCAGGCATGAGACGACTACTTGTAAAGCTGAATTCAACAAACAATAAAAGCAAATTAGCACGGAAAGAAGGGCAGTAGGATCCAGCCTATAAATAAGAGTTTCCTGCGCACAGGGCCACCGAGGCAACCCCTCTGTGCTGCCTGCCCCTGCTCGGAGGTCGGGAATGAGCACTGCAGAGCCCAATGGTGAGTTCTCCAAGCTGAGAAGGAACCTACACTTTTTTTTTTTTTTAATTCTTTTCTTGACGTTTTATTTGAGAGAGAAAGAGAGAGAGAGAGAGAGAGAGAGAGAAGTGCAAGCGGGGGAGGGGCAGAGAGAGAGGGAGACACAGAATCACAAGCAGGCTCCGGACTCCAAGCTGTCAGCACAGCGCCCGACATGGGGCTCGAACCCACAAACTGTGAGATCATGACCTGGGCTGAAGTCAGACGCTTAATCGACGGAGCCACCCAGGTGTCCCAAGAAGGAACTTACACTTTAAACTCTCCCAAAGCCACCAGCCCCAAACACCCTTCAGCAGCTCCTATGCCAACTGACACTGCCAGGGTGCCCCCCCCCCCCACAGTTGTGTTCAAAGCTCTACATGAAGCAGCCCTGTGGGATTTCATCTGCCAGTCTGTGCACGTTCTAATGTTTATATTCTAATATTAATTCTAAAGATTCCTTTGAGCGGGTATGCATTTAAAAAAAAAAAAAATCCCGAATTCATCACCAAGTTCAAAAACACTCCCTACTTACTCTTCAGAGTTGGCAATGTCATCATACATCATCACAATGATCTGTTCATCAGGAATCCCGTTTCTGTGAACAATCTGGTAGGCGTGGCATGCATCCGCCTGGGAGAAAGGATTTTGTCAAGTTTTAGATTCTGCCCAGAAGGAGGTCAATTTTGGAGTTCTAAGGAGCAACACAGTTCTTTCTCATGGAACACGTGTTATAAATCACTCCTTATTGTTCGAGTATTTAACTTATTTTAGGGGAGCCTGGGTAGCTCAGTCGGTTAAGTATCTGACTCTTGGTTTTGGTTCAGGCCAGGATCTTATGGTTCATGAGTTAGAGCCCCAGGTCAGGCTCTGCGCTGACAGTACAGAGCCTGCTTGGGGTTCTCTCCCTCTCTCTCTGCCCCTTCCCTGCTCGCACACTCTGCCTCTTTCAAAAAATAAATAAAATCAAAAAAATTAAAAATCAATTATTTTAAACCATATACATTAGTCTTTTTTCAATTCAATTTTTAATTTTTTGAAATGTTTTTATTTATTTTTGAGAGAGACAGAGCGTGAGCAGGGGAGGGGCAAGAGAGAGAGGGAGACACAGAATCTGAAGCAGGCTCCAGGCTCCCAGCTGTCAGCACAGAGCCCGCTGTGGGACTTGAACCCACAAACCATGAGATCATGACCTGAGCTGAAGATCATAACCGATTGAGCCACCCAGGCACCCCTTAACTCAATTTTTAAAACTCCCCACCTCAAACATTAAAAAAAAAACACTTTTTTTTAAGGGAGGTGACACCTGGGTGGCTCAATCCATTAAGCGTCCAACTTCGGCTCAGGTCATGATCTTGCGGTCTGTGGGTTCAAGCCCTGCGTTGGGCTCTGTGCTCACAGCTCAGAGCCTGGAGCCTGCCTCAGATTCTGTGACTCCCTCTCTTTCTGCCCCTCCCCTGCCCGTGCTCTGTCTCTGTCTCTGTCTCTCTCCCAAAAATAAATAAACATTAAAAAAATTTTTTTCTTTAACTCCCTACCTCACACCCATTATCCAAACTCTCATTCACCTGGTAGCTGGCATATATGTGGGTTACACACACACACACGCACAGCACCACCACTATGGATAACAAGGGCCTTAAAAAGTCTTGAAGAATTTACTTTCATTTTTCCACACCACATAAAAGTCTCCCAAAAGCAAAGAATTAGGTCTGAAAAACAGAATGATGAACCACAGGTTAAAAACTTAGTTTTGGATCAGACAGGATTCTTCCAATTCAAGTAATTTTGGCTGCCATCGTCGCTGTTCAGGGAATTGAAAACTCAGAAGGTCAGCTCAGGTATTGAAAGGAGGAAATGTACTCTTTAGTTAAAAAAAGAAAAAAAAATAGCAAGAGTGACAACATTAGGGCTTAAAGAAAAACTCTGTTAACGTGATTCCTTGTCCATAAAAGGGTGAAGACATTCTTTGCTTCCTTCTTCAGATGACACGTGGTCCACTCCGGAACCTGGGAATCATTTGAGGTCAGTGAGGAAAAACTTCTCTCACTTTCTGCTCCTGTGTGTCTTTCACGAACAAATAGACACACATGAAGAGCATAGTGAGCCCAGCTCTCTGCCCCTCTGAGGAAGGGAGCTCTAGGAACTGGACCTTCAGTACACATCACATTCTACACAGTACGTAGCACGGCAATAAAGCTTATCGAGCATTAAAACCCGGCGGTGTAGATGCCTCACAACAAATGGACTTCACAGCTAGCGATGGGTGTTAAATACACAGTTCTGAATGTTGGGCGAGTGAGTCCAGGGTCTGGCACTCCGGAGCTGTTGCATGAATGGGTGACTGAATCAATACATAACAAAAGCTCATACATTTACTGACTTTCTAGTACGTGTCAGGCACCGTGCTGAGACTTTCTAGGCGCCACCTCATGTGACTCTCATAGCAATGCTACGTGACTAAGGTAATGATCCCTACTTTATAGGAGAGGAATCTGGAGCTTAAGGAGGTAAGGTTACCTACTCAAGTCACCCAGCTCATAGCGAGATATCCCAGGCACTCTGCCTCCAGAACTTGACGGTGCTTCATGCAGGGACAACAGAGAAATCGGAAAAATTAGAGAAGCCCAGAGAGGGGGAGGAGCTGAAAATCTGAAGAGGTTGTTTTAAGATAGTTACTAAGATAAGTATTTTATACATATACAAATTGCTAAAATGTTTAAATCCCCGTTTCTGTGGAACAAGGAAGACCTTCAATACTAACAGTCGTAGGAAAGAAAATAGCCCCCACAGATGTCCACCTCCTAATCCCCAGAACTGGTGACCATGTTGCACTACCTAAGAAAGGGGAATTAAAACAGACGGATTTAAGATGGCTCATCAGCTGACCTTAAAATAGGGAGGTTATCCTGCATTATTCCAGTGGGCCCAGTGTGGTCACAGGGGTCCTTGTGTGTAGAAGAAGGAGGCAGTGAATCAGTGTTGCAGGGATACAATGTCAGAAAAGACTCAATTGCGCCATTGCTGGCTTTGAACATGGAGGAAGGGGCCATGAGCCAAAGAATGAGGACAGCCCGTAAAAGCTGGAAAAGGTAAGAACATGGCACCTCCTTCAGAGTCACGAGAGAGGAACACAGCCCTTTTGACATCTTGATTTAATGTAGTAAGACCCCCCCCCCCCCGTTCAAGTTTCTCACCTCCAGAACTGTAACATAATAAATGTGCATTGTTTTAAGCCACTAAGCTTGTAGTGATTTGTTATAGCAACATTAGAAAACTAATCCACTGATGGTGGAAGTTTAGTGTGATTGGCATTCTACTTGGGAGCATATCTTGCCATTACCCAATCAACTTGAATCACATTCCCTCCAACCCAGGGATTCTGCTCCTAGCGAGACCCTAAAAAAACTCTAACCTGTGCAGTAGAGGATTATTCATAGCAAAAGAAAAAAAAAAGGAAGAAAGAAAGAAAGGGGAAAAGAAATAACCCAAAGGACCATCAGTAGCTGGAAAAAATAAACTGTCATATGCTCATATAATGGAATACCATAAAGTTCCGATGGATGGATGGATGGATGGGTGGGTGGGTGGGTGGGTGGGTGGATGGAAGGAAGGAATACAATCCATGTTTCAAATAGATGAATCTCAGGAACATAATACAAACAAGAATAAGTCACACAAAAATGCATTCACTATGATTACAGTTATATAAAGGCCAAAACAGGCGAAAGTAAACATTTTGTTGTTTATAGTTAAATACACATATGGTAAAACCAGAAAGCAAAATGAAGGAATGATTGACAAAAAATTCAGGAGCTTGCCATCAGGCAGGAAGGGAGGGGGCATAGGGTCTTAGTAATGTTTTTTGTTTTTTGGTTTTTTTAGTCTGATACAGGTATTCATCATTATTATTATTATTATTAATATTCTTTAAATTGCACACACAGGTCATATAGATAGTTCTTTGCTTTCCTTTTCATTAAAAAAAAAAATCAAACCAATATTATGTCAGATTTAACTTATTCTTATGATGAAAGTGAAAGTGACCAGGTATACCCACCCACTCCCCTTGGTGACAACCATCCTATTATTTATTCCTTTTGTCAGAAGCCAGGTTCATTTAAAAAAAAATAAAAATAAAGACACTTAAGAATAACTCTAACAAAAGTGTCAGACTGGTACACTGAAAATCTGAAAATGTTGAGGGAAATTAAAGAAGATCAAAATAAACAGAGAAACACCTCATGTTCATGGATGAGAAGACGTAGTTAATTCTATTTAAAAAATGTTTTTAAATGACCAGCAGGCTTTTTTGCAGAAGTGAACAAGATGATCCTAAAATTTATAGGAAATTGCAAAAACCCAAGAACAGCCAAAACAATTTTGAAAAAGTTGAAGGACTTTTACTTCCTTTCGCATACTATATGTATTATGTACTGTATTCCTACAAGAAAGTAAGCTACAGAAAAGAAAATGTTACTGAGAAAATCATAAGGAAGAGAAAATGCCTGTATAGTACTATATCATATTTATTGAAAAAGATCTGCATATAAATGGATCTGTGCCGTTCAAACCTATGTTGTTCCAAGGATCAAATGTACATCAGGGACAGAACAGTCTTTTCAACAAATGGTGCTGGGACCATATGGAAATCCACACAAGAAGATGAACTTGGGCCTTCATTTCACACCACTCACAAAAATTAACTCAAAATGGGTCATAGGCTTAAATGTAAGGGCTACAACAATAAGACTTTTGGAAGATAACTTAGGACAAAATCTTCAGGACCTTGAGTTATAACTGCAAAGATGTTGTAGATATGACACCTAAAGTAAGGTCCATAAGCCAAAAAAATTGATACGCTGGACATCGGCAAAATTAAATACTTGAATGCTTCAAAAGACACCATTAAGAAAATGAAAAGATAAGCAACAGGGTAAGAGAAAATATATACAAAACACGCATCTGATAGAGAATTTGCATCTAGAATATGCAAAGAACATTGATAAGTACAATCAACCCAATCAAAAGTGGATAAAGGATTTGAATTAACATTTCACCTAAGATACACAAATGGCTAAAAAGCACATAATAAGATGCTCAATATCATTAATTATTAGGGAAATGTAAATTGAAAGCACAAGACACCAATTCACAGCTAGACAGACAATAACAAGTGTTGGTGAGGATGTGGGAACCAGGAACCTCCTCCATTCACTGCTTGTGGGAATGTAAAATGGTGCCGCCATTTTGGAAAGTGAT
Organism: Herpailurus yagouaroundi; assembly: GCF_014898765.1. Lineage (NCBI taxonomy): Eukaryota > Metazoa > Chordata > Mammalia > Carnivora > Felidae > Herpailurus > Herpailurus yagouaroundi. Next base: position 65,087,845 of record NW_024412396.1, read on the forward strand.
TCAACAGTTCTCAAAGGTTGAACTTAAAGTTACCACATGACCGAGCAATTCTTTCTGCCCAAGAGAAACAAAAACATTTATCCAGCCAAGATTTACAGACCAATGTTCTTAGCAACACTGCACATAATAGGCAAAAAATGGGAACAACTCAAATGTCCACCAACTGGTAAGACGACAGATAAAACGTGGTCTATACATACTCTTTAATATTCTTTGCCAATAAAAAGGAACAAAGTACTGACATGCTACAACACAGACACATCTCAAAAACATTATGTTCACAGAAACAGAAGACTACATGTCAAATGGCTCCACTGATATGAAACGTCCAGAAATGGCAAATTTATAGAGACAGAAGGTGTATTTTCAGTAGTTGCCTTCTGAAGCTGGGGGCTGGGGCTGCAAATGGGCTGGAGGGAATCTAACTGGGTAGATGGAAATGTTGTAAAACTGATTTATGGTGATGTGTGCACAACTTGGTAAATTTACTGAAAAAAATCATTGAATTATATACTTGAAATGGGTGAATCACATGTGATATGTACAACATGCCTCAATAACGCTATGTATTTTAGAAAGGGCAGGTTCAGCGTGTCCCGTTTTGGCACTTCTCCTACACGATTTGGACTCCTCACCACCACCTTGGCAGGCACATGCTTTCATCCCTGTTTTGCAAATGGGGACAGACTCAGCACAGACTCGGCAATTCAAACACAGGTCTCCTGACCCCGACCATGCCTTGTGCCCTTCTTCCACAAGAAGCAGTCTCACAGTCAGGTCATGGGTCTCTCCGAGGTCCAGAGGTACTTGGTTGCCTCTAACTTTGTTAACCTAAAGGGGCTCCTTGTTAGACTCAGTATTGACTGCTGCTCAAAACAAGTAAGAGTAGGGTTAAACCAAGTCAAATACTTGAGAAATGGTGCTAAAAGCCACTTGAATAACTTCCTTTGCACTGTCTGGCCCATATGTTATTTTCCCCTGAAAACCAGAAAAGCCTACAAAGCAGTATGTGAGGACGGTATTGAGCAAGATTCTCTAAAGAAGGCAAGGCCCTCTGGGCTACTGAGCAGACACTGCCATGACTCAGCTTGGTTCACAGCTTGTGTTAGGAGTTCTGACGACAGGCCTGTAAAGCATCCCGTGATTCCCTGATGCAAGCCACTGTCCGACAATGCCTGCCTGTGATGCTGCCACCTCAGGCCAGCTGTGAGCCAAATGAGAACCACCGCTTTAGAACAAAGGTTAAACTCAATTGGCACATTCCGGTCATGGTCAGTGTAAAGGGGTCCACTTGCGAGCCAGGTAAGGATCTGAGAGAGGCGCCTCCTGGTCTGCTCATTGCCGGATGTATGCATATTATCACTTCCTGGTACATACTGTGTGCTGCCTGGGTGAGGCAGTCCCTGGGTCAGGGACTTTGCAGAGTTGCCTCACTGAGCCCACCACCAACTCGAACTTTCCAGAGGAGAATCAGAGGTTTAAAATGAGATGGCAGGGGAGTGGGTGGTAAAGTTGAAAAAAAAAAAAAAAAAAAAAAGAAAAAAGAAAAGAAAATAGAGACAGAGAGCAATGGTTGCATGGGGCTGGGATGGGAGCAGGGACTGACAGCAAACCGGCATGAGGGAACTTTCTAGAATAATGAAAGTGTCCTAAAAATGGACTGTGGCCATGCTCGCAGGGCTGTATAAATTTGCTGAAACTCACAGAAAGTATACAATTATAACAGATGAACCGTAGGACATGTAAAGGTATGCCTCCATAGAGCTGTTTTAAAAAGTGGTGATTGCACCCATTTTTTAAAAAATCTATAAAATCAAGTGCTCCTGCATGGCACAGTCAGTTAAGCAGCCAACTGATTTCGGCTCAGGTCATGATCTTATGGCTCGTGGGTTTGAGCCCTGCGTCGGGCTCTGTGCTGACAGTGTGGAGCTTGCTCTCTCTCTCAAAAGTAATAAAAACATTTTTTAAAATCTATAAAATGAAAACTGGTCTTTTTTTTTTTAACTTTTTAATGTTTATTTATTTTTGAGAGCCAGAGCATGAGCAGGGGAAGGGCAGAGAGAGGAGACACAGAATCTGAAGCAGGCTCCAATCTCTGAGCTGTCAGCACCGAGCCCGATGTGGGGCTCGAACTCACAAACCGCAAAATCATGATCTGAGCCGAAGTCGATGCTTAACCAACTGAGCTACCCAGGTGCCCCTAAAGGTGGTCTTTTAGAAACGTGATGACTCTGTCGCTTGGCCCTCTATCACACGTCTTTCTCCCAGTTCCAACAAAAAGAGTGAGTTCTAGGCTTCTCCTTCTCCCTCTCTGCCTCAACTGAAACCCGCCTATCTGCCTCCCAGCTCCTGGGACAGATGCTCTTAAAGCTTCCAGGAGGAGGTGGCGGCCCCCTTTCTCTCCGCCGCCACCCTACTCCAGACCAGACCAGCGGAGTGGGGGGGGCGTCTGCCAACACATGGCAAACCTTGGAGCCCCACTGCCAGCAATGGCCTCAAACCCTCCCAACCCCCATCCTTTGAGTGACACATGGTCACATGTCCCTCTCAATTCCTGTCACCCCCAAAGTCCCCAGGGGGCCGTGAACTCCGCCAGCAATCTATTTCAACAGCCACCCCCACGGTTCCACCTGAGGTCTTCCTCCTCCACATGCTCAGACCTGTCCTGAAAGAAATGCTCCTCCAACCCCAGTTCCTCCTGTAGTGGCCCATTCCATTCCCCTTGACAAGCCTGTCCCCGAGTGCTGTTTGCACTTCTGGACCTCTCCCTCTCTCCTCCGCCCGGACACTGCAGGCACTTGCCCTGGCGAGGCCTTACCTCCCCCCTCTCCCCCGCAACTGGCTGAGGGCACCAGATGCAGACCTTCCACCCACCTCGCCTCAGATGAACCCCCTCGAGGCCATCCAGTAATCCCACCCCAAAATGGAAACCAGAGAAACCCAGTTTGTCAAGACAAAATATGATTTAAATAACCATCATCACGCACACAGCAAAGCACTCAGCAGTTATTTAAATTGTGCCTGGTGTCCCCGTCCTTCCGCAACAAAAGGAATTTGCGGGAACAAGCGCTGTGTCAATCCAAGAAGGTAAACCTCCATCAAAACATGGGTTGAGGGGCGCCTGGGTGGCGCAGTCGGTTAAGCGTCCGACTTCAACCAGGTCACGATCTTGCGGTCCGTGAGTTCGAGCCCCGCGTTGGGCACTGGGCTGATGGCTCAGAGCCTGGAGCCTGTTTCCGATTCTGTGTCTCCCTCTCTCTCTGCCCCTCCCCCAGTTCATGCTCTGTCTCTCTCTGTCCCAAAAATAAATAAAAAACGTTGAAAAAAAAAAATTAAAAAAAAAAAACATAGGTTGAAAAGTCTGTGTAGGTTCTAGGAGGAAAGTTCTTTCAAATGCTCTTTTAATGATTAGTCTCCAAAGCCAAGAAGGCCAATGTTGGCAGCGGCTGAGGACAGAGCCAGGCCAGTAGTGCTAAGTGCTGAGTTCAGCGATGACTCAGCGCTCGCGTTTCCTCCGCTCGCTCGGCCTCTGTCCTCTTTACTCAAGGATGAGTGTTTTTCACTCTTTCTTTTGGGAAGCGAGTGCTTCCCTTCATTCTGTTTCGATATTATTTTACCAGGGGAAACTAGCACCGTTCAACAACAACAACAACAAAAAGCGGAAAGGGTTTTCTCAGAGGAAAGGGTCATTGGAACCCTATACTTTATAATGTTTAACCAATAATATTCTTTCTAAGTGGGTTGTACAAAAACCAGCGTGGCAAGGGGTGCTTGGGTGGTTCCGTCGGTTTTAAACATCTGACTCTTGATTTTGATTCAGGTTATGATCTCATGGTTCAGGAGTTCAAGGCCCTCATCAGGCTCCATAGCATGCAGCCTGCTTGGGATTCCCTCTGATTTCCCTCTCCGTCTCTCTCTTTCTCTCTCTCAAAATTAAATAAGTAACATTTAAGGGCCGCCTGGGTGGCTCAGTCGGTTAAGTGTCTGACTTCGGCTCTGGTCATGATCTCAAGGTGCATGAGTTCGAGCCTGGGATTCTCTCTCCCTCTCTCTCTCTCTGTCCCTTCCCCCACATGTGTGTGTGCGCTCTCTCTCTCTCTCTCTCTCAAAATAAATAAACTAAAAAAAAAAAAAAGGCTGACTGATGAATCATCCTGTTCACCATCGGTGACCTGTATTTAACACCTTATCTTTCTCCTGCCTGGGAGAGGGAGGAGAAAATTGAGAGACAGATCAGCCATTTACTCAGGTTGCTTCTCCGTAAATAGGTCAGGTCTGTGGTTAAGTACTAAGATGTTAAAAGGGATCATCTTGCCATGACAACAACGTTTCAGTCAAGCCAAATTTCTTGTTCGGCAAACACACAAAAACACTCATGAAACAGGTCATTCAATAATCATCACGTTCCAGAGCTGGTAGGGAGGTCTTCTAAACCAACGCCCTGCCTAACAGATATGAAAACAGACAGCCCCGGAGGGTAACGCGCGAGCAGTGCTGCCCAGGCCGTGGGTGCACAGACTCCAGGCCTGTGCTGTCCCGTACAGCAACTCCCGGGGCAACCGAACACTTCAAGTACGGCCCGTCCAAACTGCATAGATCGTGAATGTAAATGCATACCAGATTTTGATGATATAGCGTAAGAAAAAAAAAAAGGTAAAATATCTCATCATTAACTTTTTATATTGATTACAGTGCAATGATAGTTTGCATATATTGGGATAAATAAGATGTAGCAAAGTTACTTTCATCTGTTTCTTTTTATTTCTCAAAAATGTGGTTGGGGCACTCGGGTGGCTTAGTTGGTTAAGCATCTGACTTCGGCTCAGGTCATGATCTCACGGTTCGTGAGTTCGAGCCCCACATCGGCTCTCTGCTGTCTGTGTAGGGCCCGTGTCTGAGCCTCTGTCCCCCTGTCTCTCTAGCCCTCCAGCATGCACATGCTCTCTCTCTCTCTCAAAAATAAACATTAAAAAAAAAAATGTGGCTACTAGAAATTTTACCACAACCCACGTGGCCCTCCTACTAGACGGCGCTGTTCAGAGCTAGTCAGCCCAGGTTTGATCCAGGCTCAACCACCTGCCATCAGTGCCTCACTGGGTGGAGGACTGACTTTCTATGCCTCAGTCCTCTCGTTCACAAAGAGGAAACAAGAACTGGGCCTACTGTGCATTGCTCCACGACGACGGGGTGAGATGAGTTCACTTGTGGAAGCTCTCTTAGACGAGAAGCCAGCACAGCCTGCATCCTGTTTCTGAGAATTGACAGATTAACTGATGGTTTAAGCAACAACTTTACCGAACTCTAATTCACATAAAAGTCAGCTTTATAAAGTATACAACCCATGGTGAGCCACAGTCGGTTAAGCATCTGACTTGGGCTCAGGTCATGATCTCCTGGTTCACCGGTTCAAGCCCCGCGGTTGGGCTCTGTGCTCACAGTTCAGAGCCTGGAGGTTGCTTCGGATTCTGTGTCTCCCTCTCTCTCTGCCCCTCCCCTGATCATGTTCTATCTCTCCCTCTCAAAAATAAATAAACATTAAAAAAAAAAACAAAACAAAATATACAACACAGTGGTATCCAGGATATTCACAAAGTTGTGTAACCATCACCCTCTCGAATTCCAGAACATTCTTATTACCCCAGAGTCACTCCCCATTCCCCCCTCCACCCAGACCTTGGCAACCACCAATCAACTTTCCATCTCTACAGATTTCCCTATGCTGGCCTTTCATATCAGTGGGATCCTATGTGGTCCTTTGTGACTGGCTTCTTTCACTCAGCATGTTTTTACGGTTCATCCACGCTGAAGCCTGCTTCAGTACTTCATTCCTTTTTGTGGCCAAATAATACCCCTTGTATGGACGTACCACATTTGTTTATCCACTCGTCAGTTGATGGACATTTGGACTGTTCCCACTTTTTCACCAGCATGAACAATACTGCCATGAACATTCATGTACAAGCATCTGTGTGGACATATGTGTTCATTTCTCTGGATGCATACCTAGGAATGGAACTGCTGTGCCATGTGGTGACTCAATGTCTCACCTTTTGGGGAACTGCCAGTGATCCAAAATGGCTGCACCATTTTACGAGCCCCCCATTTCTCCACATCCTTGCCAACACACATCCTCTGGCCAGCCTTTGGGAGTGTAAATGACTTTTTAAAAAGTCTGTTCTATTGACAATGTGCAGGATTGTTTACAGAATACCAGGGTCATAAAGAAAAGCATTAGTCATGGTCTTACCTGGTGCCTATAATTATACCAGCCATTTGAACCTGCGACAATCACCACCCAGTGCTTGCCCCCATCCTCGGGATCATCCATGGGAACAGCACCGATTCCCAGGACCACGCTGAGCAACACAGCTCCTTCCCAAATCATTCTGTGCCTCAGAGTTCAACGGCAGGAACCTGGGGAGAAAAAAGCAGAGAGTCAAGCAAAAAAGGAATGACAAAAACAGAATATTGTTGGCCCCTGAGGAAATATCACAGCAAATGGGTCAAAAAGATAAGACCAGTTAGTCATCAGATAGAACAGGCTAAGGACAAAAATGATGACTGAGCAGAATTTTATCTTTAGCTCTGTGGCCCCTTTCCCTAAGGGGAAAAAGGTCTACTCATATCTCCCTCACTATAGGTTGAAGTTATGGGTATAAACCAAAGAATACTGTGAAAACTCTTTAATAAGTTTTTGTCATGGGCGCCTGGGTGGCTCAGTCAGTTAGGCGTTTGACTTCAGCTCAGGTCATGATCTCGCGGTTCATGAGTTCGAGCCCCGTGTCGGGCTCTGTGCTGACAGCTCGGAGCCTGGAGCCTGCTTCGGATTCTGTGTCTCCCTCTCTCTCTGCTCTTCCCCTGCTCTCGCTCTGTCTTTCTCTCTCTCTCTCAAAAATAAATAAACATTAAAAAAACTTAAAAAGTTTTTATCACAACTTGGAAATACAGCAGATAAAACTCACCACCACCACCACCAAAACTCACTGTATTAGAAGAATGTCTACCACACTGTATGAAATGTTTGCAAGGAAAGAATACATATGTAATGTGTGCGTAGAAAAATGTGGAGGGCAGACATAGAAATTTAACAGTAGATAGTGATTGGTGGCAGGTAGAATTCAGGATGATTTCCTCCTAGCTCTCTTTTTATTACAATTAACAGATATTATTATGCAATAAAGTTCGTAAAAATTCAAGCACTGAGGGGTAATTTATAAGTTTGAGTGAGTTACCTGGATAAGCTATAGTCAAACATTGGCAGCTCAGCTCAATGCCTTTGTACAATATTTACAACCATACACGAATTCAGTAAAGCAGGCAGAGCAAATATTTTATTCCTTGTTATAGGAAGGGGAGATTAAAGCAAGAGAAGTGACTTGTCCAATATCCAGTCAGCCAGCTCTGGCCAGAGACCAGAACCCATGCCTTCTGAATTCCTGGTTCAGGCTTTCTGCCACACAGTTCTACATTGAGACTTTATTCTTTTTTTTTTTTTTTTTTTTTAATTTTTAACGTTTATTTATTATTGAGAGACAGAGATAGAGCATGAGCATGAGAGGAGCAGAGAGCAGGGGAGACACAGAATCTGAAGCAGGCTCCAGGCTCTGAGCTGCCAGCACAGAGCCCAATGCGGGGCTCGAACTCACGAACTGTGAGATCATGACCTGAGCTGAAGTCGGACACTTAACCAACTGAGCCACCCAGGTGCCCTGAGACTTTATTCTTAATGAAGTACATGCCCAATTTTATACTGCACGGCCAAAACTTTAAAGTTTTAACACATAAGAGGCAGTACCCAGGCCGAGTCCCGGCCACTTTGCCTTACTCAGATCAGACACTGCCCTATGTCCTCCTGAATGTTATTCTAAAACAACAGCCTTCCTGTGACAGATACCAAGCCTGTCACACTAAGAGAAGAGGAAAACCAGTCTCCGAGATGTAGGGATTCGGCAGAACAGTCTGCAAAGCTGACCTCTGACACTTATGCCATTTGTCAAATAGGGCTCACTCACCCATTCACTTACTCATTCATTCATTCACCCAGTTGGCCAGAGTCTCCTGGACACCCACTCTGGCAAAAAGCATGCTGGATGCTCTGAACGCAGCAGGACAGGACAAAGCCTCTATCCTTGGTGAGCATGCTGCCGGCTAAGGGATGAACCACCTAAAAAAGCCTAAGAAACCACCCTTAGCATTCTGTACCTAACACTGCTAAAATTCAAAAATGGATTGAGTAGTGGATTTTCCCCCAAAAAGTGAGGAAACAGGAAGCCCTGAATCCAATAAAAGTTTAAAAACCTAACAGTGTCTTAGTCCAGTGCTTCTCCAACCTGACTGTGACCCACATCCTCTGGAGATCTTGTTAGGATGCAAATTCTGATTCAGGAGGCCTGGGCTGGACCTGAGTCTCTGCATTTCTAACGAGCTACAGGTGATGTCTAGGACTATATTTTGATGCAACAGCGTTCTTCATTAACCTTGGCGGGCTCTAGTTCACCTCTGGCCCAAAGTCTCATGACCTGAGGCTACTCTTTCCCCGCCACCCCCTCCAGGGTGATAGCCCCTCCAGGAACTCAATTCTTAACGTGTAACCCGAGTTGGTCCTAGATCCGCATTTCTTTAGCACCACGCAAGGTCTTCCACAGATGAACGGGGAACCACGATAAAATGCCCCAGATTTGTGTTTAAGCTTATTCAGAAATGGCCATGCTTTTTGTTTGTGCTTGTTTTAGAGTGAGAGAGGGCAGGAGCAGAGGAGGGGGATGGTGGGGGGAGGGAGAGAGAGAGAGAGAGAGGGAGAGGGAGGGAGAGAGAATCTCAAGCAGGTTCCATGCTCACTGTAGAGCCTAATGTAGGGCTCAATCCCACGACCCTGGGATCACGACCTGAGCTGAAATCAAGAGTCGGATGTTCAACTGACCGAGCCACCCAGATGCCATAGTTGGTCTGTTTTTTAGTATGGTATATGACAGATGAAGTCAGAGAACAGATGAGAGCAGCAGACTGCCCAGGCGGCCATCCTGGTACCCAAACCAGCTGGCCTATTAATGTATTAATGTGCACATGAGGACACTCTCCCAAGTCCTCTGGACCTGATGGGGGCTCGCCACAGGGCTGGGAGGTAACGGCAGAGGTGACAGTGACGACGGAGATGACCCCCCCCAGGAGCTCTTTGACCCCAAGCTTGCCAGGCGGCCTCCTCACTGCAGTTAAGCCTCCCTGGGAAGCCTTCCCCCGGGCCAGCAGCTCGCACCTTTCTTCTCTAAAAAGCTGGACAGAACTATTTTACCTTGCAGATCGCACCATCTCCCTCAAAACTGTCCGGCTCTGTCGCTGTCCTGTGTGCACAGCCAGAAACCATACATAAACCAGTGGGCATGGTGATGTTCCAATAAAACCAGGGCCAGGTCTCTCTGACCCGCCCCAGGGAGCGAGAATATACTCCCAGCCAGGCCACATGACGTGACGGGCACAGCGGCCGGTTCTTATCATCTTCCATCGGCAGTCATTAAGCGGGCTCTCTGGTGGGCACACCAGTCTCTTCCAAGTTTGGTTCACGTGACTTAATCACAAGGAGGCTCATTCCTCTGGAGGCCCTGCCATGTGACTTTTTCCCTTCATGTTTAGGGACAAAAAGAATATATAAAGGGACGCCTGGGTGGCTCAGTAGGTTAAGCATCCGACTCTTGATCTTGGCTCAGGCCATGATCTCACGGTTTGTGAGACGGAGCCCCTGTGTCGGGCACTACGAGGACAGCATGGAGCCTGCTTGGGGTTCTCTCTCTCGCTCCCTCTCTGCCCCTCCCTCTCTCTCTCTCAAAATACATTAAAAAAAAAAAAACAAAAAAAAAACCCAGAATCAAGAAGTTGGCCCGACTGTGAACCCTAGAAGGGACACCACCAGCTTAACTGCCTATATTGGCAAACAACACAGCAGGTACCGAAAAAGCACCGCCAGGTTATTTTTACAAATTCAAATTCATTTGTCATTCTTCTACTAATACACTAGCATGCTACCCCTCAGTGGGGAAAAGTGCTTTGTTAATATGCAAGTGACATTTTCATAGCTAACATTTGGCAACGGTTCCTGTCTGCGATTTTTTGTTGTTGCTGTTTCTTATGAACACGCAGTACGGTTTCTTGAACAGAATGGCAAGTTAAAGGCCTCACAGTATGACACTGAGGGAAAGTATCACTTAAAAAAACAAGTGTTAATACCATTTGGGGAAACATATTGGGGTCTAGAATGAAGATGAGTAACATAAGCTTTCCACTGCCTTCAGCAAGAACACGTCTCAAAGCAACCAGCCTCACCCGGCCATTTCCTGATCAGCAATACTCTTGACAAAGTCCAAGCATCAGGCAAAAGTCACAAATAATCTCATGACATGCCTGTGATTCTTGTTCTGTCAAAGAGAAAAGTTCACGAAGGCAAAGTAAATGATCCCTACTGAACTAGCTCTTCAGGATGGCTATATTTTTTTAGTTTATTTATTTATTTTGAGAAAGAGATAGAAAGTGAGTTGGGGAGGGGCAGAGAGAGAGAGAGAGAGAGAGAGAGAGAGAGAATCCCGAGCAGGCTCCACACTGCCAGCACGGGGCCCAATGCAGGGCTTGAACTCATGAACTGTGAGATGATGACCTGAGCCGATACCAAGAGTCAGACACTTAAGTGACTGAGCTGCCCAGGCACCCCCATGATGGCTATTTTTACAGTCCGACCCACCCACCCATCCATCCAACAAACACAGCACAGAACGGCGAACCAAATGACAGAATCCTTCACTGAGCTGACATTCTAGTGGGAAGACACACGACTGAAATCCACACGTTGTCAGGGGGGATGACCATCAGGAGTAAATATAAGGCAGGAGGCAGAGTCCAGTAGAAGTGGGAGGCATTATTTTTCAAAAGGGAAAGACTTGTCTACGGCCACACCACCCTAAACGCACCCGATCTCGTCAAAAGGGAAAGACTTTAAGGAAGTGAGGAAGCCCACCCATTCTAATGGCAAAATGTGTCCTCTACAGAGGGCTGTCGAGTTAAATCAGCCACGGCACACACTTGCGATGGGGCACTGTTTTAACCTGTTTTAAAACAGTGGAAAGATCTCCAAGGGGACTGTAGTGGGGATGTGTTTAGTCTGCTAACCATCTGTGGGGAGAAAATGACACAGACGCGTGTTACCCCTACCAGAGGAGAGAAGGTCTCCCCTACAGAGACACGTGTTCACATGCTGCACAGGGCGGCAGAGTGGGATGCTTGCGGGTTTCTGCAATGAGCCGCGCCATGTTCACTCCACCCAATCCTCGCGAAAGCCTGTGAGCCAGTCTCATCGCTCTATTCAGAGCTGAGAAAAGCGAGGCCGGACAGGGAGACAAATGAGCTGGTAAGCGGCAAGCCTGGGGCTGACACACAGATCTGGTCCAGAGGCTGCTTTTTTCGCTGTGTCACCTTGCTCGTCACAAAAAAAGAGCTGTTTATGTGGATGTCTGCAAAACCGGGTAACCACAGGTGGGTGCACAGCACCCCCTACCCAGGGCCCAACCCCTCCACCAGCAGGTCGTCCCCGGTGCTCCTCACCACCTTACTATTTTAAGGCACTTGTGGGCCATCTGTACAAGGAGCTCTTCTCTTAAAAGAACCTACCAAAGGAGAACCCGAACCACACAAAATCAAGACCATCGGTCAAACCTTTACGAATGAATTTTACCCGCCTCCAATGACAAGTCCTCTGCTGTTCCCACTAGCCCTGTGTCTCTCTCAGGCTACAGGGTTACACAAGGTCAGTAATTCCATCAAAGGACTCCACTTGACTTGAAGTATACTAGCAAGTAAGGTTCCATTCATTTGCTAGGTGTGGACAGAGTGCCCATTCTAGATAAACTGTCACCAGCAATACAAGTAATGAGGAGGCCCCAATCACAGGACTACCCCAAGTAGCACAGTCAAGTTCAAACCAACGTCTGACACCAAAGCCCCCACCTTAACCACCACTGGGTGTGACCTCAATGCCAGTCCCCAATTTGCTACTGACTCTTTAGAAACAGGGAACCATCAAAGCCAAGCAAAGCAGCTAGCTAGTCAAGGACATCTGAAAAGAACCTTCCGATCCTGAAGGTCTTTGATCCTGCTCTCTACTCTCCTGGGGCTTACAACAAGATCAACATTAGTGGACCCTGACTGACAGTATGCAAGACACAGGGAGAGATGATAAGGACCCATCCTTGACCAAACTGGAGTCAAGTCCCTCTGAGCCCCCTTCTCACTAGGTCTTGGCCTGGTGAGCTCAGTTTAGCAAGAATCAAAGCCCCCCTTTGATATCCAATCAAGTCCCACTTAGTAATTTTCCGTCCACTGACCCCGTCCACCTTTAAATCCTAGCCATCCTTGCTGTATTCTGAGTTGAGCTCAGATCTACACTCAAGCACCTGTCCCTAATAAAACTGCTGGAATAAAACCTGTCTTGCTGTTTTTAACAAGCGTGTAGTGCCAAGTTCTAACATAGGACACACAGCTACTAGCTCACAGGAGAAGCTTCCGTCTCTAGGGAATTGTCTATCTGTACAATGATAGTAGAACTAAATTATTTAGGGCAGATTCAGCTCTCAAACCTTTAAACTTCCTGTCTGAAGAGTGAGATTGAAACAAATCCAACTGGATCGTATCTTAAATCTCAATTGAAAACTGTATCTTATTCAGGGTAATCAATATTTTTCCTATACGGAAAATTTCTGAGTCCATGGCAAATTGAATTCTAGATTAGAGTACGTCCTTCAAGGTTACCTAATTCTGACTCTATGGAACTTTTTCTTCACATCTCTGTAAACTGGATTAACAGCAATGCAAACAATTCTTTTTTTTAATGTTTATTTTTGAGAGAGAGAGAGAGAGAGAGAGCACAAGCGGGGAAGGGGCAGAGAGAGAGGAAGACACAGAATCTGAAGCAGGATCCAGGCTCTGAGCTGTTAGTACAGAGCCTGATGCAGGGCTCCAACTCATGAGCCGTGAGATCACGACCTGAGCCAAAGTCAGCCCCTTAACTGACTGAGCCACCCAGGCACCCCAAACAATTTTTATCTAAAGATATACAAATGAATTCTATCAAGCTGAGGTTCAGTTGATTTCTGGTTGTAGAAAGAAGCCAGTTTTGCCTGCCATTTGCATATTTATTTCATTATTTCTGATCTACAAATATATCCATACCATGGAGTCGCCTTTGAACTGGTTGTAACCACCACACTAAGTTTCCTCAATGTAAGTTAAATGTAATCTTTACTACTTGTTCACCCTTGTATCTATAGAGTGATGACTTTGCCTTTTTAAAAATTATTTTTTAACATTACAAAAAGTCTGAGCAATTGAAACATTTTAAAATGGACAGTCGATAAACACTTTTAAAATCTCCTAACGGTTAGAATAATTTTGGAATTTAGCAAAGTAAAATTTGCCCAATGGTTAAGTTTATCCAAATTTTTATTTTCACGGCTATCTGACACTTGAATTCCTTTTACCAAAATTACTATGTTTGAAACCTGATATCAGTTTAGTTTGTAGAATTTTACCAAAATGACTGAAAGACCTTTACAGTTAGATGTTAATTCTTAACTTAAATTTTGTTAATTTATACTTCAAGAAATTGAAGGGTAGGGGCACCTGGCTGGTTCATTCAGTTAAGTGTCTGACTCTTAGTTTCGGCTCAGGTCATGATCTTTCGGTTCATGAGTTCAAGCCCCGCATTGCGTTCTGCACTGGCAGTGGGGAGGCTGCTTGGGATTCTCTCTTTCTATCTTCCCCCTCCCTTGCTTGCTCTCTCTCTTTCTCTTTCTCTCTCTCAAATAAATAAACTGTAAAAAAAGAAACTGAAGGGTAAACATTAAATTACAGAAATGTACAAAGTATAATGTAAAACAACTGTTAACTTATCATTAAGCCCATGAACTGTTAATATTTTGCAAATCTGTGAAGAGTCTTTCCCCATAAAACCAATAAAATGTTACAGATGAAATTTGTTTCCATATCCTGTTCTATTCTTCCCACACCACAAGATAACCACAATCGTAAGTTAGCATTTCTTTTCATTCACTTTATTATACCTTTAAAAACACATATGTGTGCTTTATAAGCATTCCCTTCTAAAGGACTTTTAGGCAGTTTCAAAACATTATCACTATAAACAAAGTTGCAATAAACATCCTAATACTCCTCTCCTTGCATACAAATGTATATTTCTTTAGGCTACTTTCTAGAAGTGGAACCACTAGGTCTTCAGGTATACTCATTTCGCTAGTAGCTATACTGTTCTAAGATACCCTTCTATCAGTAGTGAATCTTTCCCTCAAATACCTATCATTTCTTTTTTTTTTTTAAATACCTATCATTTCTTAACTGCACTGAACTTTATAATTCCTAATCTGATGGACATAAAGTGATCTCATTATAGGTTTAATTTGCGTTTTCTGGATTACAAGAAAATTTAAGTGTTATCATCAGCTTACCCTTTCAGATTTCAACATCTTTGGTACATGTGACAATTTCCCCATCATTAACCGGGATGTGAATTATGGTCTACAAAGCAACTTCTGCAGTTAAAAAAAGAAGTGCTGGGTGGTTCTTCTCGAGATAGTGTATAGGTTGGAAAACTCAAGAAACAGCATTCACTTCAATATACTTTTACTGAACAATATTGGGTATGGTGTATTTCACCTCCTTAACAGTTCAGAACGTTTTCTCTTTTCTTCTCCTTCCCAACTGCAACTGTTTTTCAAAAAGCCTCACCAATTCTCCTGGGAATTACTGCCTGTGCTCCCTGCTGTGACCTCTCTCCAATATTTTCCCACACTACAGACTACCTAACGTACACATGTACTGAATTCAGCTTCCCAAGCTTCCAGAACAAGATCTAAACCTCTTACAGCAGCACAGGACGCCTTGCAGGATATACCGCTATCTTCTCATGAAACAGAGCTCATGAAATCCACCACCCACATGAGATCCCTTGTTCCAACCAGGTTTCAAGATTCGAGTCCAAAATCCTTGCTCTCTCTATGCCTTCACCCACTGTTTTCCAGGTGAAACGTTCTTCTCCATCACACTAGCTCTTGCGCATCCCTCAAACTAAGTTCTACCTCTTCCCACAAATCTAGATTTGGGCTAGATTTGCCAATGGGCTGCCCCTGGGCAAACCCTTTTAACACCGGAGTGGTTCTCTATAGGCTGCCTCTCCCCTTTACAAATGCCCCCTGCTCAAAGAACTTAGTACGGCTCAATAAACGTTTGGTAACTAATGGAACCCTACAGTAAAAGAGCTGAGCTACGCCACTCACCACTTACACAGTGCAAGTCTCAAACCCCAGGCATTTATTTGCATCTATAAAACGAAGCACGTGGTAAAAGTTCCTTTTTCCAACTCCCGGATCCTACAATTCTTGGCCTGGAATGACCCATGTCGGTACAACCTCACCTCTAATAGGGGCAGGGGACCAAACCAAGCTTTCACTTTCATGCTTGAAGTGAATCATCCTATGAGTCCCACCAGCTCAAGCCTCTGGGAACTAGGGCACCTCTAACTTCTGGGAAGGGATGTTTTTATACGTTCGGGTATTTCTTTTGTGGTAGTTAAGTGGGTGGAAATGGATGCAACCCTCCGCATTAAAAACACCAAGAAGCTGGGGCGCCTGGGTGGCCCAGTCGGTTCAGTGTCCGACTTCGGCTCAGGTCACGATCTCACCGTTGGTGAGTTCCAGCCGCCCTCCGGCTGGGTGCTGACAGCTCAGAGCCCGGAGCCTGCTGGGGATCCTGCGTCTCCCTCTCCACGGCCCCTCCCCCGCTCGTGCGCGCTCGCTCAATCTCTCTCTCAAAAAATAAACATTAAAAAAAAAAAAAAAAAAAAGGCATCAAGAAGCTGAACTGCTCCCAGATCCTGAAGGTCGGAACCAAGCCCTAGACCCTGCCCGGCACGCCCTGCCTGTGGGACCAGAGCAAAATACTCTCTCCGCGCGCCCGCTTCTCCCTGCGCCTGGGAAGAGCCTGGGCTTCCAGCCAGAGCTCGCGCAACAGAGGACCCCCATCAGCCCACGACCACCCTCCGGGAGGGCGGGCTGAGAGGTCGCCGCATTTCCCTTGGGATTCACCGCTTCCCGAAATCCTCTTTCCCGGGGTGAGAAAAGGATTACTCAAAAAGGGTCGGGGAAATTGAAAATCGCGGCCGTGAGACCCAGAGCCGCGGCAGAGAAGCAACCCTGACCCGGGACGTGAGCAGAGAAGCAACCCTGGCCCGGGACGTGCAGCCTAGCCCGGGTCCGGTCCCCGGATGGGGCCTGTAATTACCTGCAGCAGACCGACCGCGGAGGCGGCGGCAGCGGCGGGCGGCAGGACCGTGGGAACTCCTCGCGGCGCGCAGCCTCAGACGAGCCACCTCGTGATGTCCGCCCTGCAGTGATTGCGGAGCAACGTCCGGCTCCAGACTTTAATGGCCAGCCGCACTGCGGTGATTGGTGGAACTTCGGGGTGGGCGTCTGAGAAAGCCAATGGAAGGCGGGGCGAGGCGGGGCCGGCAAACCAAAGGGACTACAAGTCCCAGCATGCACCGGCCGGGGCTTCTAAGCCAGGGTCTCACTAAGCCTGGGGAACAGGGTTAGCAACGAAGTAGGGTTGGGGGGTCCCGGGGTGCGCGGGACCTCCTGGTGATGCAGTAATTCCAGAAGTGTCCACCAAAGGATCAAAACCAGCGCGCGGAGCACTTTAACCCAGTGGCTTCCAAACTCGTCGCACTTTGGAATCATCTAGGGAAGTTTCAAAAGTACTGTATGGCCCTGTGTCACCCCAGACATGTTGTGAGTTCGTGGTCTGCACTTGTCCTGGGTTTTGGAATCTTTAAAGATCCCCCGGAGATTCGGATATGCAGATCCGTTTAATCCTCGAGACAACCCCATGAGCGATAGGCACTGTTATTGTGGCCCTGGCTTTGCAGGTAGGACGACTGAGGGAGGTTCGGTCACTCACGGAAGGTAAGTTAATCTTGTGATCACATAGCTGTGAAGTGGTGGGGCCAGAACTCACACCCAGGCAGTCTAAGTTCCAGAATCCTATCCTCTTAATCCCTATGCAATGCTGTTTCTCAAATGTTTGGTATTATCTCACAAGGAAATGGGAAAAAGAAGAAATACTATGCGTGCCAGTGCCATGTGGCACAGTAAATTGAACTGAATGGAACTGATGTGAGGGAATAAGTGAAATCCTACCCAAGGACATCAAGTGTAAGATCTAGGGCCACACTCATGGGTTGCCTCATTTGATCTTATTTTTTAATCTTTTCTTACTGTAAGTCCTGTGTCAGCAGACCCTGGGCCTGCTCCCTATTTTTGTAAATAAAGGTCTGTGAGAACAGAGCCACTCCTACTGGCTTAGGTATTATCTCTGGCTGGTTTTGCAAACACTGCAGAGTTGAGTAGTTACACAAGAGACCATGTGCCCCACAAAATCAAAAATATTTGCTGTCTGACCATTTACGGAAAGTTTGCCAACCCTGAGTTAAGTACTCCTCCACACTCATAGCTTCAAAGTGACCATGATCTTTAAGCCCAGCTCTGTCCAAGTCCAAAACCAATTCTCATGACCGCTATGCTTTCACGGTCTTCCTCCGAGGGGAGTGTTGGGAGGTCATTCAGTCATTTATTCAAGGGCACATTTAGTGGATTTCCCTTATGTGCCAAGTGTAGCTGAGCCTTGAGAGAAATGGGAGTCTGTTCCTTCCCCCTTGGAAATTCACTGTCTAGTAAAAGAGGAAGAGCGTGTCCTCAACCACTCCCTCAAGTCACCCAGAATAAATGGTGACATTTGGCTGGTTAGGTTTTCACAGGTGAAAGGGAAAAGAAGTGGTGGCCTGATGCCAGACATGTTTAGGTAAATGAGGGGCCAGGGAGAGTCCCTTCCGTCTCCCTCAGCAACTCTGAGCTCAGAGTGTGGGACAAGAGAAGATGGCTGAAAGTTGAGGGAGGACTGATGAGCTGCTGGGGTTTGCCATGGTAATGGCCGGGCGAACCTCAGAAGAGACTGCAAGGAGGCCAGCTTAGCCCAGTCGCAATGCGGAGGCTGAGAGGAGAGGGGCCTGGAGTGAGAACCGGGTTCACGCTCTGCCCTCCAGCTACCTGGATTCCAATCCCAACTCCAGCACTTACGAGCCGTGTGACATGAGCTAAAGTTACTTAGCTTCTCAGTGCCTGGGTTTCCTCAACTGTAAAATGAAAGAACAGCACCTACTTTGTAAGGTCTCTTTGTAAAATACATGCCCCACGAATATTAGCTCCCCCCCCCCCCGGGTGAAGAGCATGATGAGAACAAGATGGGAATCTCTGACCTTGGGCACCGCGTGTGCTCTGATACCTGTATGTGCATTAGCGGGTGGTGTGGGAAGGGCAGCACCAGTGGGGTGCACCAGGAGGGAAGAGGGAGGCACAAAACAATTCCAGGGTGGCAGGAGGGTGGCAGGCTTCCTGTAAACATATAGGCATGGGGACACCCCCTCAAATGTCCCCAGAAGAATTCTCACAAGGAAAGTCACAGTGTGAAACTCAGGGTTTAGCGAGGCTCAAACCAGATATAAATATGTGATACCGCAAGAATGCGGCAGATAACCCAGTCACCAGAGATAAGAGCGCTGAGGAGCCATTTCACATTCGGTCCTTTTTTTTTTTTTAATCTAATAGTGGGAAACTATGTGCAAGATTAAGATTATAAAGCAATAAGAGTTGGAGAGAGCATGAAAGAAATTGGTTAAGTTTAGAGGAAGGTTCCTTCACCTGACCACGACTGACATTGGGGCCGGGTAATTCTCTGCCCTGTGGGGGAGGTTGGGGGGCTGTCCCGCGCCTTGAATGATGTTCAGCAGCATCGGCATCCCTGGAGGCGATCTGGAGCACCCTCCCTTCAAGTTGTGACAACCAAAAACATCTCCAGAGGTTGCCTAAAGTCTCCCCGGGGGAGGGGGCGGGGAGGGGAGGGGCAAAATCTGTGCACACACACCTCCCTCCACCTTGAGAACCACTGGTTCAGAGAGACGGAGGGCTCAACATACCATTCAGTCAGTCAGTCACTCAGTCAGTCAGTCATTCTGTTCGATGTGAAGGTTAAAGGCATGGACTCTGGGTCCGGACTTCCTGGGTTTCTCCTGGCCGGGGGGGTCCTGGACCATCCCTTCACTTCTCTGTGTTTCGTAGGGTTGTTGCTAAGTTCAAGTGACTTGAAACACAAAGTGAAAAAAAACTCAGAACAGAGTCTAGCCAAGTGCCAGCTATTTATTAAGTGCATGGTAAAGTGTCAGGCATTAGCCTGAGCCCTGAGGATTCCTACAGTCCATTGTCCCCACCGCAGAGAGACCGACCTTTTTTAAAATGTAACTATTTCAACAGAGAGACCGACCTTTTTTAAAATGTAACTATTTCAACTGAAGTATGTAATATTGTTGATCTAAATAAAGGGTAAACGGAGGCAAGTGCAAAAAAGATGAGTTTATTTGGGAATAGCAGAGGAATTGCAATTTGAGACAAGCAAACTGTCCCAAGCTACAGGGGAGTCCATTGAGGGTTTGGGGTAGGTTGTATTTGGGGGCAGGGGAAAGTTCAGCTAGAGGTTAATTAGAATCAAACTCAAATGGAGACCAGTTTTGAAAATGAAGGGGTTCAGGACAGCCCCCACCCTCCCAGAATGTGCCACTTTTTTTTTTTTAAACGTTTACTTATTTTTGAGAGAGAGAGAGAGAGAGAGACAGAGTGGGAGTGGGAGATGGAAAGAGAGAGAGAGGGAGACACAGAATCTGAAGTAGGCTCCAGGCTCTGAGCTGTCAGCACAGAGCTCAACCCAGGGCTTAAACTCACAAACAGTGAGATCATGACCTGAGCCAAAGTCGGACACTCAACCAACTGAGCCACCCAGGCGCCCCTGCTCCTTTTATTACGTGAAGTGCATAGTTTTCTCTGAATTCCAGACCCCTATCCCCTTTCCTTAGTTCAGCATGACTTACGTTTTGCTTGTGTTTAGAATTTCCATGTCCGTGTGGATTCCCAGTACATCATACACCATGAAACTTGATTTTCTCCTGTCAACCTGTCTTATGTCAATTTGATTCTTAGTCCAGCTAGAAGGACCTTTGAGGGGACCAGAATTCTTGCTCCCTGACCTAGTAAAATGTATATAACATAAAATTTGCCATTTAAACCGTTCTTACACGTACAGTTCAGTGGCATTACTCACATTCACATGGCCGTGTGCCCTGTCTACTTCTGAAACTTTTCATCAGCTTAAAAACTGTCCCCCTCTTCCTTGAATAAAATCCTACCTGGGGGCGCCTGGGTGGCGCAGTCGGTTGAGCGTCCGACTTCAGCCAGGTCAGGATCTCGTGGTCCGTGAGTTCGAGCCCCGCGTCAGGCTCTGGGCTGATGGCTCGGAGCCTGGAGCCTGTTTCCGATTCTGTGTCTCCCTCTCTCTGCCCCTCCCCCGTTCATGCTCTGTCTCTCTCTGTCCCAAAAATAAATAAACGTTGAAAAAAAAAATTAAAAAAAAAAATCCTACCTGGCTAATATCATCTGACTCCTGCTTATTCCCATGACCTCGTTTCTTGCCACCAGACTCACTCCACTCCAGCTCCTGTGGTCTTCTTGTCTTTGCCTATGCAGTTCCCTCTTCCTGGAATGCCCTTCCCCTTCCAGTCGCACAGCTGGCTCCTGCTCCTGAGAGATGCCATCTTGGGCCAGCTGACCTAAGATAGCACAGAAAAGCCCGTTTACTCTATAGCCTTTCACCCTGCTTTACCATCTCTCTTTATACATTTCTTAATTTCCTACCCTAGCGCCCCAATAAAGTTGAAGAGCAGAGGCTGAGTCCCTCTTATTTATTTCTATACCCCAGTGCCCCAAATAGTAGCTGCCATGTCAGTCAATAAATATCAGTTGAATTAAATGGCAAGATAAAGGCACATTCAGGTTGCTGTGGTCCTGACCACATGGGGATGGGGGGGTGCCGTCTATTCCTGGTTGTTTTTGAAAGATTTCCAAGCAATCAGTAAACATTTATTTAACTCTGTGGTAGACAGTGTTCTTAGAATGGCCTGCCCAAGTAACCCTTACTCAGGTATAATCTCCTCCTCCTTCAGGGTGGGTGAAACCTCTCAATATGATGTGTTAAAAAAGAAATGGCAGATCCAAAATGGAGTCGCTTATGCTAAGCCCCACGTACCAAACCAAGACTTCGTGCCTAACCTAATTGCAGTTTCAGCCTTTCCCAAGAGTGGAATTTTAAATCAATCAGCCTGGAATTTCCTGATCGACACTAAGGAGATAATCTGCATGATAGATGCCTACCCTTCCCACCCCCATGGTCTCCTGCCCTCCAGGAAAAGTGACCTTGCCTGAAACAGTCCTGTCTTTTCTTTTACCGATAACTTCCTTGTCCCACCCAATTCTGCCTGTAAGTCTTCCATTTTATACAGCTCTTCTGAGCCTCTTTCTACTTGCTAGCAGGGTGCTGTCTGATTCATGAATCATTGAATAAAGCCAATTTGATCTTCAAATTTATACAGTTGAATTTTTGCCTTTTTAACAGATTACATATCGCTCCCATGATTATGTTATGTGGCAAAGGGAGATTATCTGGGCAGGTGAGCCTACTCTAATCATGAGACCCCTTCAAAAGCAATTGCCTCCGGTTGGTGGTAGAGAGAGATTCATTGCTGATAGAGACGAAGGCACATCATAGTAATTACTCAATAGTTGTTCATTTTCATCTTCATTCATCCCCACTGCACTTTCTAGATGAGTCTTACAACCATCTTGCAACCTGCCCCCTACAGAGCAGCCTGGCAACTGACACTTTTAGATCTTACACTTCTAGAAAGAAGATCTCTTCTCTGTCCTAACCAAACCTTACTGTGGCCTACAAGGCCCTCCGTGACCTGGCTCCCCTGCTCCCTCTCTGACCTCATCTTACCACCTGCCCCCTCCCTCCCTCCTTGCCAGCCACATTGGCCTCTTGGTGACACTGAGACATGCCCATTTCATTCCTACCACAGACTCTTCCATTGGCTTTTTCCTCTGCCTGAAAGGCTCTTCCCACTGAATTTCCAAGACTTATTTATTTTTTTATTTGTATTGTGAAATATAGCAAGTGCACAGAAAAGTGCATAAAATGTAGTTGAATGAATAGTTGTAAAACAAAATCACCCATGCACCACCCAGGTCAAGAAATAAAATGTCACCAGCACCTCAGTAGCCACCCACCGCGCGCCCCCCCCCCCCCCCCCCCCCCCCCCGCCACCATATGCCCCAACCTGGCCAAAATTCCTTCCCCACCCTCCAGAGACTGATCCTGTCATTACGGATGGGGTTTTGGAGTGATGGGGCTCAGAGCTGACAGCCAAGAGGAGGGCACATTTCTGGGGTGTCAGCTTGCCTTATGCTCTCTCATCAGTAATGACCATTATTTCTTTGCATTTCTTTGTACAGTTAACATCTAAGTCTGTAACTTTAAACAATATAATTTGATTTCACCTCCTTGCCCACCAACAGAGGTGAGTCATTGAATTCACACAATTGTGATCATACTGTTCTTTTATGCCTTGTTTCTTTATTTAAAAATACTTTTTAATGTTTATTTGAGGAGAGAGAAAGGGAGAGAGAGAGAATCCAAAGCAGGCCCCGCACTGCCAGCACAGAGCCCAATGCGGGGCTCAATCTCATGAACCGTGAGATCATGACCTAAGCCAAAACCAAGAGTCAGACGCTTAACCGACTGAGCCACCCAGGCGCCCCTTTATTTAAAAATTTTTATTACTGGGGCACCTGGGTGGCTCAGTCGGTTAAACATCCAACTTCAGCTCAAGTCATGATCTCGCGTTTCATGAGTTCAAGCCCCACGTCAGGCTCTGTGCGGACAGCTCAGGTCCTGGAGCCTACTTCAGATTCTCTATCTCCCTCCCTCTATGCTCCTCCCCCACTCACACTCTGTCTCTGTCTCTCTCTCAAAAATAAACATTAAAAAAAATTTTTTTTTTTTAATGTTTATTGTTGAAGTACAGTTGAAATAAAATGTTATATTAGCTTCAGGTATACAACACAGAGGTTCGACAATTCTGTACGGTACATAATGCTCTAACTTTTTTTTATTGAAGTATAATTAACATACAATTTTATGTTAGTTTCAGGTATACAGCACATTGAATCAACAATTCTCTATATTATTCAGTGCTCACCATGATAAATGTCATCACCGTACGTTATTACAATAATAATGACCACATTCCCTATGCCGTACTTTTCATCTCTGTGATTTATTTATTTTATAACTGAAAGTTTGTACCTCTGAATCCCCTGTATCTATCGGGCCCAGCCCTCCACTCCCCTGCCTTCTGGGAACCATCCCTCATATTTTAAGAGTCTCTTTGGGTTTTTTGTTGTTTTTGTTTCATTGTTCATTTGTTTTGTTTTTTAGGTTCTACACATAAGCAAAATCATATGGTACTTGTCTCCCTCTGTCTGACTTATTTCACTTTTGCATGACTTACTTCTTTTGGTAAATGTTACGTGGAGGACAGTCTTCCCTGCAGCCGCTTATAGAAGTAGCCCGTTCGTTCTCATCGCAGCATCTTACCTAGTATCATTTCACGAGGAATCATCTTTCTGCTGTCAGTGAACATCTGGGCTGTTTCCAAGTCGGAGCGATGCTGACATGAATATTATTATTTCCGTGTCCTGGTGCGCACTATGCATGAGTTTCTCTTAGGAGTACGCGGGATAAGTGACATTTCAACTTTTCTTCACAAACCCAAACCTGTTTCCAAGTGGGTTGTCCCACTTCACATTCCC
Source organism: Herpailurus yagouaroundi (assembly GCF_014898765.1). Taxonomy (NCBI): domain Eukaryota; kingdom Metazoa; phylum Chordata; class Mammalia; order Carnivora; family Felidae; genus Herpailurus; species Herpailurus yagouaroundi. The sequence continues at coordinate 65,111,700 of NW_024412396.1, forward strand.
ACTAGCCATGTATGCAATTCTCATTTCCTCCACAACCCCACCCACACTTAGTACTGTCAGACTTTTTACCAATCTCGTAGGTTTATGATGGCACTTCGTTTGGGATCTTTAATCCACTTGGAACTGATTTTTGTATATTGATCGAGGTATTTCCTCACTTAATTCAGTTTCAAATGTCATTTTCTCAGAAAGGCCTTCCCAAATATTAAATAACATAGACATCCTTACCCCTACCCCACACCCTCCCTCTAGGGTCCCTTCCATCTATCACTCACCATCCTCTTACCTGGTTTTCTTTTTCTTTTTTATTTATTTTTTTTAAGATTTTATGTATGTATGTATGTATGTATTTTAATGCTTATTTATTTTTGAGAGAGAGCTAGCACAAGGGAGGGGCAGAGAGAGAGGGAGAGAGAGGATCCAAAGCAGGCTCCACGCTGACAGCAGAGAGCCCAAAGGGGGCTTGAACCACAAACCATGAGATCATAACTGGAGCCAAAGTCAGATGCTTTAACCAACTGGGCCACCCAGGAGCCCTGGTTTTCTTTTCTTTGTTTTTTTATTTTAATGTTTTTTGTTTTTGAGAGACAGAGAGAAACAGAGCATGAGCAGGGGAGGGGCAGAGAGAGAGGGAGACACAGAATCTGAAGCAGGCTCCAGGCTCTGAGCTGTCAGCACAGAGCCCGATGTGGGGCTTGAACTCACAAACTGTGAGGTCATGACCTGAGCCGAGGTTGGGCGCTTAACTGACTGAGCCACCTAGGTGCCCCTAGTTTTCTTTTTCTTAACTTCCAACATTGTATTCTGTATTTATTTTTCTTCTGACACTGTATGTTATATTTATTTGGTTGAGTGATATTTCTCTTCTTAAGGGATACCAGCTGTGGTCTAAAGGCTTTGCATGCATTTTTTTTTTTTGCATATATTCTTTTAATCCTTACAATAATCCCATGAGGAGCAGTCCTATATGGCAGATACTATTATTAGCCCATTCTATAGATGAAGAGACTGAGGCTGGAGAGATTAACTAACATGCCGAAGGTCACACAGCGATAAGTGGCAGAGCCAGGCAATAATGCAGGGGTTCCCTGGTTTTTGTATGGTTCTCCACTAGAATGTGAGCTCCAGAAAGACAAAAGCTGTGCACGTTTTGCTTATCTTAGTACCACTGGTGCTCAGATAATGCCTGGTAAATAGGAAGTGCTCAATATGTGCTTGTTGACTAGCCTTGGAAAAGCCCTGCTCTAAGTTCTTTTTAAGAGCTGGATGTGGTATCTGAGATTGATCTTCAGAATTGTAGTGGAGGCTGACTTCAGCTCAGGTCGTGATCTCACAGCTTGTGGGTTCCAGCCCCGCATCAGGCTCTGTGCTGACAGCCCGGAGTCTGGATCCTGCTTCATTCAGATTCTGTGCCTCCCTGTCTCTCTCTGCCCCTCCCCCGCTCACGTTCTGTCTCCCTCCCTCCCTCCCTCTCTCTCTCTCTCTCTCAAAAATAAATAACATTAGGGGCGGCTGGGTGGCTCAGTCAGTTAGGCATCCGACTTCAGCTTGGGCCGTGATCTTGCAGTCCATGAGTTCGAGCCCCACGTCAGGCTCTGTGCTGACAGCTGGGAGCCTGGAGCCTGCTTTGGATTCTCTCTCTCTCTCTCTCTCTCTCTCACTCTGCTCCTCTCCCGCTCATGCTCTGTCTCTCTGTCTCTCGAAAATAAATAAACATTTTTCAAAAGTTAATAAAAATAAATAAGTAAACATTAAAAAATTAAAAAAAAAAGAATTGTAGTGGAGAGATGATTAAATCTAGTTCTCATTCCCTGCAAATCATATTGCCTTAGAGTGCTTCCTCGATGAAGGCTAAGCCAGGCTACGTAACCTCAGCACTATTGACATCTTCGGCTGGATAATTCTTTGTGTAGGAGACTGTTGCATGTGTGTATTACAGGATGTTTAGCAGCCTCCCCTCCCCCAGCTGTGACACTTCAAATGTCTCCAGACAGTGCCAGATGTCCTCTAGGAATTGTCATAGATCAGGTCCCTAGAGGCAAAGCCTGAGAGATGATTCTAGTGCTACTGAGCTGCAGAGGGCTCGCTCGTGGTACAGACCTGGAGGGGACTGTTGGAAGGGGACAGGGCAGGGGAAAAGGGTCAGGAAGAAGTGGGCCTCAGGCTGATCCCATGAAGACTCTGAAGTACAGTTTTACCATAGAGATGTTTCTACCCAGAGGCAAGAGGGCTGAGCTGTCAATTCCCACATCAGCCAGTCACTGGCCATGAAGAGAGAGTGTTACTTCCCAGGCATCTCCTGGCAGGGGACAGCGTCCTTTAGCCCATTGGCAGGGTGGGAACTGAGCAGGGCACCAAGAACATCCCTTATACTGAAACCATCACAACTTACATGTGACGCTCAAGTCAGGTGTATATGATAGCTTTCTGGTTATTTGTTTTTGATAGACTTTCTTTTTTTTAGAGCAGGTTTTTATTTTGCTTTGTTTTATTTTAGAGAGGGAGAGTGTGAGCCAGGTAGAGGGGCAGAGGGAGAGAGAGAGAGAATCCCAAGCAGGCTCCATGCTCAGCATGGAGCCCAACAGAGGGCTTGATCCCACAACCCTGGGATCAAGTCCTGAGCCAAAATCAAGAGCCGGATGCTCAAACGACTGAGGCACCCAGGCACCCCTTTTAGAGCAGTTTTAGATTCACAGCAAAATTGAGCAGAAAGTACAGGGAGTTTTCATATATGTCCCCTATCACCCACGTGCACAGAGCCTCCCCAACCATCAACATCTTGGTCCATTTACGACAATCAGAGAACCTATGCTGACGCATCATTGTCACCCAACGTCCACAGTTTACATTAGGGTTCACTTCTGGGGTTGTTCGTTCTATGGATTTTGACAAATGTATGATGTAGCCACCATTATAGTATCAAACAGATTAGTCTCACTGCCCTAAAAATCCTCTGTTCTCTGCCTGTTCATCCCTTTCCGCCAACCCCTGGCAACCACTGATCTTTTTACTGTTTCTATGGTTTTTGCCTTTTCCAGAATGTCATATAGTTGGAATCCTACAGTATTTAGCCCTCTCAGATTGACTTCTTTTTTTTTTTTCTTTTTTTTTTTTTTTTTTTTTTTTTTTAAAAGAGGGGGACCAAGGTGGCGAGGAGGGTTGGGGAACCGACTTCGGCTCAGGTCATGATCTCGCCGTCTGCTGTCCGTGGGTTTGAGCCTGCATCGGGCTCTGTGCTGACAGCTCAGGGCCTGGAACCTGCTTCGGATTCTGTGTCTCCCTCTCTCTGCCCCTCCCCTGCTCGTGCTCTGTCTCTCTTTCTCTTAAAATAATAAATAAACATTAAAAAAAAGAAAGGCCATATTGCCTCGTTCCATTTATATGAAACGTCCACTAGGCAAATCCACAGAGTCACAAAATAGTGGTTGCCAGGGGCTGGGAGAAAATGGCGAGTGACTGCTAACAGGTACAGTTGTATTTAGGGGTGATGAAAATGTTCTAAAATAGACATTGGTGATGGATGCAACAACTGAAAATATGCTAACTGCCACTTTGCACTTTCAATGAGTGATTTTTGTGGTATGTGAATTACATCACAATATAATTGTTACTTTTTAAAGTTTGTACTATAGAGCTAAGAGGTATAAAAATTTTAGCTGAATATTTATGTGGCATCCAGCTGGAGCATGCGACTGTTAGTCTCGGGGTTGTCAATTCGAGCCCCACATCGGGTGTGGAGACTACTTAAAAATAAAGTCTCGGAAAAAAATTTTAGTTGAATATTTTCTCTGGACATTTATAACAATTTATTTTTTTATTTTTCTTACGTTTATTTATTTTTGAGAGACAGAGAGAGAGCACAAACAGGGGAGGGGCAGAGAGAGAGGAAGACACAGAATGTGAAGCAGGCTCCAGGCTCCAAACTGTCAGCACAGAGCCCGAGGCAGGGCTCGAACCCATGAACCGCGAGATCATGGCCTGAGCCAAAGCCGGACGCTTAACTGACTGAGCCACACAGGCGCCCCCAATTTATTTTTTTTAAGTTTTTAAATTTATTTTGAGAGAGACAGAGACAGTGCATGTGGGGGAGGGGCAGAGAGAGAAAGAGAATCCCAAGCAATGCAGAACTCGAATTGGGACTTGAAGTCACCAAACCATGAGATCATGACTTGAGCCAAAACCAAGAGTTGGACACTTAACCGGCTGAGCCATTCACGTTCCCCTCTAGACATTTTTAATGAAAAGTTGAGTTTCAGGTCAGAAAATGACGTCCATATTTACATAACTTCATCCTTCAAAACTGCCTTCAGTCCTTTCTGGAACAAGACTGAGAGTAAACAAAAAAGATAAAGACAGAAATACCTGATTCGTCTTTGCATTCCCCAAGTGTCTTGACCTTTGGGGGTTTAGACATTGTCATAGGTGCCTTTGTAGTATATTTTCAGAAGCAGGAGTGAAACCGAGAATGTCACGTTGGGGTCCATGCCCAGGGGTCACGTGTCCCACTCTGCCGAGTCTTGGGGAAGTACTCTTAGTTACCCACACAAACAGTCAACATCTTCTCCCTTGGGCCAGTAAACGCTTCTTAGTCATTTGGCAGAAGCACTTCAGAACCTTTGACTGTCATGTGATGATGTGGACTGGTCTGGGTCAGGTGACTGACCCAGATGATTTCCCCTCAGTGGAGCCAAGCATTTCCTTTGAGCTGTGTCCCTGGCGAAGCCTCTCCACCTGTTGATCTGCCTAGAATGTCCTACCTTAGTGTGTACTGATGGGAGGACTGACAAAGAATTCTTAGACTCCCGGAATCAAAATGAGAAGAGAGAATGAGCAGTGAGAATGGAAACAAATGAACGACCCAGAAGCTGGCTGGGCAACCTTGCACCAGGGGCTCCACCACCAGGGGCCTTCTCCCCTTTCTCATCTTGAAAATGAGAAATTTGAATTCAATGATCCCTCAGACCTCTTCCCACTTGAACAGATCACCTGGCCTAGGGCTTCCCAAACTCTTGGATTTCTCAGATCAGTACAGTTTTTACAAACATTCAAGAGTTGACACAGGGTGTTTTCTTTTTGTTTTTTTTTTTAATTTTTTTTTTTAACATTTATTTATTATTGAGAGACAGGGAGAGACAGAGCATGAGCATGGGAGAGGCAGAGAGAGAGGGAGGACACGGGGTGATTTCTTTTTGCTTTACATGGAAGGGCAATGAAAAAACAACTATTATTACTGCCAGTTTTCTATCACATCATTTTCAGAAAGGAAAGATAGATTAAAAAAAGTAGGAAGGACAGGGGCGCCTGGGTGGCGCAGTCGGTTGAGCGTCCGACTTCAGCCAGGTCACGATCTCGCGGTCCGTGGGTTCGAGCCCCGCGTCGGGCTCTAGGCTGATGGCTCAGAGCCTGGAGCCTGTTTCCGATTCTCTGTCTCCCTCTCTCTCTGACCCTCCCCCGTTCATGCTCTGTCTCTCCCTGTCCCCAAAATAAATAAACGTTGAAAAAAAATTAAAAAAAAAAAGTAGGAAGGACATAATCTCAGAATGAAAGTTCTTGTTAAGAACAGGGTTGGCAACATCAACGCCGTGTACTGGTTCTGTCTTCCTCATTTTTAAAAACAGCTTTATCAAGATATAATCTACATATCATACAATTCATTCCTTTTAAGCGCACAATTCAATATTTACAGTAAACGCATAGAGCTTGCTCAGCAACCATCTCACGACCTAATTTTAGAACATTGCCATCACCCCCAAAAGATACCTTTTGCCCATTTGCAGTCACTCCCCATTCCCACCCCCCACCCCAGGGCTGGGCAACTGTCATTCTACTTTCTCCCTTTGTAGATTTGCCTTTCCTGGACATTTAATATGATGGAATCATATACGGCCTCCTCTGTCTGGCTTCTTTCACTTAGCATAATATTATCAAGGTCTATCCATGTTGTAGCATGTATGAGTACTTGATTTGTTTTCCTGGCTCAATGATACTTTACTGTACGGATATACCACATTTTGTTTAATGTCATTTCCATTTGTTGGCTATTATAAATAATGCTGCTAGGAACATATCTGTCAACAAGTTTTTGTATGGAATGTTCATATACAAGTTTTTTTTTCTTATTGTTTTTAATTCTCTTGCGAATATACCTACAAGCAGCATTGCTCGATGTAGCAGGCATAATAATGGCCCCCTAACCATGTCTTCGTCCCAAGCCCCAGAACCTGTGCATACATGTCCTTGTGTGGCAAGAAACTTTGCGGGTAGGATTAAGGATCTTGAGATGAGGGGCACCTGGCTGGCCTTGTCAGTTAAGCGTCCGATTTTGGCTCAGGTCATGATCTCACGGTTCATGAGTTTGAGCCTCACATGGGGCTCTGTGCTGACAGTGCGGAGCCTGCTTGGGATTCTCTCTCTCTCTCTCTCTCTCTCTCTCTCTCTCTCTCTCTCTC
>NW_024412396.1:65118158-65231504 GCF_014898765.1 Herpailurus yagouaroundi
TCTCTCTCTCTCTCTCTCTCTCTCTCTCTCTCTCTCTCTCTCTCCTTCTCTCTCTGCCCCTTCCCCGCCCTCGCTCTCTTTCTCTCAAAATAAATAAACTTTTTTAAAGATTTTGAGATGAGGAAATTATTTTGGATTATCAAAGTGGGGCTAGTGTAATCATCATAAAGGAAGGGGAGACAAAAGCGAGAAAGTGTCAGGTGGTGCAGCATGAGATAGACTCTGGCTGTCGCTGAGTGTGGAGGCGGAGAGAGGCTATGAGTCAAGGAATGCAGGTAGCCTCTGGAAAAGGCAAGGAATTCCTTCCCAGGGCCTCCGGAAGGAACACAGCTCTGCCCACACCTTGATTTTAAGCCAGTGAGACCCATTTTGGACTTCTGACCTCCAGAACTATCAGAGAATACATTTTTGTTATTTTAAACTGTCAAGACAGTGGTAATTTGTTACAGCAGCTGCAGGAAACAAATACGCTGGGCTATAAGGTAATCCCAGCTTTACTTTCACGTTACTAACAGACCCATTGAGGGAGTCATCAGTGGATGGAATTAAGAGCACGATTTGCCAGGTGTATGGGTTCAAATCCAGCTCTACCATTTATTGTATGTCATCCCGAGTAGGTTTTTTAGAAGTTGTGCATTTCTGGAGCACCTGGGTGGCTTAGTCGGTTGAGCATCCAACTCTTGATTTCAGGTCAGGTCACAATCTCACAGTTTGTGGGATCGAGCCCCGCGTCGGGCTCTGCGCTGACAGTGTGGACCCTGCTTGGCATTCTCTCTCTCCCTTTCTCTCTCTGCCCCTCCCTTGCTCTCTATCTCTTTAAAAATAAATAAATAAACATTTAAAAATAAATAAAAGTTGTGCATTCCTCAGCTTCCCCATCTATAAAATTGGGTAAATAAAAGTATGTTTCTTGCATTCTGTTATGAGGATTAAATGAATACGTTGAATCGGACTTCGTATAACCCCTACTAGATGAGAAGCACTACACAGAATCATTTACCCTTATCATTATTCACATGATCTTCCCCAAACAAAGAGTAATAACCTGTCCCAGAAATGAAACCAAAAGTCTAGTCAAACCTTTCAAAAAGATGTTTTCTTCCTCCCAACAATCTTATTAAAATTTCCAAGTTCTTAAAACCAAGTTTACCCTAGAACTCAAGCTAAAGGTTTCAAGAAAGTCTCCTCCTTAGAGAATTATCTTTGAGAAGAATGCTTTTCCCTAAGCTCCTAGCTGTAGAAGACATCAGAGCCCCAAAACACTCTTGGCAGTTCTGGTCCCGTCCAAGACATCTTGCTCAGAAATCACCGCTTAGTCCATGAACAACAATCTGGTGTATGTTTTTATCCAGTCCCTCAAAACATTGTAAGCACCTCACAAGTGTTGGCTGAATACCAAATAAATAAATGAAAGGGAGTTGAGCAGAAGAGCCCTCTAGTTCAAACTTCTAGTGATCTTCTTTCCAGAACAGATGAGGACCCTTTTATGACTTATGGATATAAAAAATGGGCAACTTGAATAACTTTGGGGGTGATATGGCACAGGACCCTAGTTTTGCAAATAAAAAAAATTGAGAGACTGAAGGAAACATGCCACCTAACAGTATCCAGCAAGTTGGCCACAAAGCAGGACTTGAACACAGCTCTTCTATTCTCTGGCCCAGATGCCTCTCAAGATGTTGCTACCGATGAAAGGGACTAAGACTTTGGACTAAATGGGGTGATCTCAGGTCATGCCCTTAGAATCACTTGTTGAATCAAGTTCCTGGTATCACCTTGTTTCATTTTCTTATACTTCTTCTCCCAAATAAGGCTTATTATTTTTAATTTTTTGATTTTTTGATGTTTATCCCTTTTCTGAGAGAAAGAGACACAGAGCATGAGCAGGGAAGGGGCAGAGAGAGGGAGACACAGAATCCGAAGCAGACTCCAGGCTCCGAGCTGTCAGCACAGAGCCCGATGCGGGGCCTAAACTCACAAACCACGAGATCATGACCTGAGACGAAGTCGGATGCTCAACCGACTGAGCCACCCAGGCACCCCTATAAAGCTTTTTTTTTTTTTAATTTTAGGGTTCAGTAAATCAAGGAAATGCTTTCAGTACTATCTCTTTTCATATCATCTATCTTCAGCTCCCAATGAGCGTGAAAAGACATTGGCAAAAGCCACTATTATCTTTGGCTGGTATCTTGGGACCCATGACTTCCCCAAACCCGGCCTAAATTGCACAAATAGTAAGACTGGCTTGTGATGTTCAGCAAAACACAGAGACAATAATTAACATGAACTCAAAACTGAAAAGAGTTAGTAGGAGGCCAGAGTTTCTCTTTTTCTTTCTTCCTGTACAACAAAGCACTTGATTAAATGTGAGACTGCTGACTGAAGAAATAAAAAATCAAAACAGGAAGTGATAGATGGCTAACAAAGCACTATATTCGAAAAGAAGACTCTTAGATAACCTTTATGCTTTCAGAAATGAGTAGACAGAACTTGACTCAATGAAAAGTTATGCAGAGTATATGAACACATTCAACATCCATTCTCTTAGGAATACTTAATGTGAATAAACTCCCAGGGCCTCTTACCTTCCTCTTTTCAGGGAAGGGGTAACCTTATCACATGCATAGATTCATATATAAAAAATGTCAAGATACAGACCTATTTCACCAACATAAAATAAACATAATCTTAACACTATTACCACCCTAAGTAAATAATTCCTCAATATCACCAAAATCCAGTCATTATTCAAATTTCCCCACTCGCCTGCTTGCTTGTTTTCTCTCTTTCAGTTTCTTGGTTTTGTTTGTTTCAATCAATATCCAAGTAACAGCCCTACATAGATACATAGGAATCTATAGGTCTCTCTCTGTGTCTCTCATTTCTGTTATAGTTTTGTTTTTTTTATTTTGAAATGTGTTTGTTGAGGGGGATGCCTGGGTGGCTCAGTTGCTTCAGCATCTGACTTTGGCTCAGGTCATTATCTCAATGTTCGTGTGTTCGAGCCCCTCCGCCACTCGCACTTTCTCTATCAAAAATAAACATTAAAAAAATTTTTTAAATGTGTTTGTTTTGAGGAAATCAATTTGTCTTATAGAATGTCTCTCATTTTGGATTTTGCTGATTATATCTCTATGGTGTTAACATGTTCCACCCCGGAGGCTTAATGAGATTCAGATTCTCATTTTTGATGAGAATGTTTCTTCAGGAAGCACTCCATGCCTGGTTACCTCTCTCTCTTTTTTAAGTAACAGCGTTATTGATGTACAATTCACATCCCATAAAATTTACTCTTTTAAAGTATATAATTCTATGGTTTTCACCATATTCACAAAGTTGTACAACCAACACCATTATTTAATTCCAAAATTAGATAGAATTCCATCATCCGGGAAAGAAACCCCATACCCATTGGCAGTCACTCCCCATTCTCCACCTCAACGCCCTGCAAACACTAATCTGCTTCCTGTTACTATGTTTTCCTATTCTGTACATTTCATTTACACTTGACCCTTGAAGAAACAAGGCAGGGGTTAGGAGCACTGACCCCCCCCCCCCCCGCCCATGCAGTTGAAACTCCATGTATAAGCTTTGACTCCCGCAAAACGCAACTACTAATAGTCTACTGTTGACTGGCATCCTTACTGATAATGTAAAGAGTTGCTTAACATGTATTTTATTGTTATATGTATTGTATACTGTATTCTTATAATAAAATACTCTAGAGAAAAAAATGTTATTAAGAAAATCATAAGAGAAAATAAATTTATGGTATTGTACTGTTCATAAAAAAAATATCTGTGTAGAAGTGGCCCTGCACAGTTCAAACCTGTGTTGATCGAGGGTCAGCTGTAATGGAATCAGAAAGTATGTGTGTGTGTGTTCTTTTTAATGTTTGTTTATTTTTGATAGAGAAAGACAGAGTGCCAGTGAGGAAGTGGCAGAGAGAGAGGGAGACACAGAATCTGAAGCAGGCTCCAGGCTCTGAGCTGCCAGCACAGAGCCCGACACAGGGCTCGAACCCACAAACCACGGGATCATGACCTGAGCTGAAGTCGGATGCTCAACTGACTGAGCCGCCCGGGTGCTCCAGGCAGTATGTGTTCTTTTGTGTCTAGATTTTGTTAAGCACTTAGCAGAATGTTTTCAAGTTCATCTGCATTGTAGCATGTATCAATACTTGTTATGGCTGAATAATATTGCATTGTATGGATATGCCACATTTTTAATCCATTCAACAGTTGGTGAATATTTGTGTTGTTTCCATTCGTCTATGAGGAATAGTGCTGCTATAAACAGTCGTGCACAGGTTTCGTGTGGACATGTTTTCGTGACTCCTGGTACACTAAGGAGTAGAATTTCTGGATCATTACTAAAACCTGTTTAAGTTTTCTTGCAGTTCTTTTTTGTTCTTAGGATGTGTATCTATGAGAATGTGCAGTCAAATTATTTTTTTAAATGTTTTATTTATTTTTAAGACAGAGAGAGACAGAGCGTGAGCAGGGGAGGGGCAGAGAGAGAGCGAGACACTGCATCCGTAGCAGGCTCCAGGCTCCGAGCTGTCAGCACAGATCCCGACGCGGGGCTAGAACTCACAAACCACGAGATCATAACCTGAGCCAAAGTCGGACGCTTAACCGACTGAGCCACCCAGGCGCCCCCAAATTATTTTGTTTTAAAGTCACTTGAAATAGCTTCTGTCTGTGTGGTAATGCCACAACTCAATACACACATTTTATTTCATTTTCGCTTCTGATTTGAGAGATTTCTATTTTTAATTTAATTTTGTTTTATATTTATGTGAAATATTCATATGGGCTCCCCATGTTCCTTCTTTGCTCCGTTCCCTAAGAATCCCACTGAAAAGTGATTGGGCAGTGTCAGGTGAGGAAGACAGCCAGGTCTGGAGGTACCCCAGCAATAGTCAGGGCTCAAAGAAGGTAAGAGGCCCAGCAGGTCAGTGGCCTGGCAGTTGGGGCCTCAGAAGGGAAGGTGGCTAAGTTGGCCAGTGGCAAAGCAGAACTGGGAGATCAGGTACGTGAAGTGGGATTGAGCAAATACATAAATACGTTGAGGGTAATGGGTAATGGGAAGCAGGCTTCTCATTATCAGGAAAGAGAGTTAACCAGTCTTAAAGGGGATCAATCTAGAATGAACCTTGTGGTGTTGGATTGGAATTGGGGGCATCGCTAAACTCATGGTTTGCAAAACAAAAGATGGATATAGAAATAGACAGCAAGTAACAATGAACAAACTCAGCACTCAGATCTTGGTTTCTAAATGCCTTCTTTTCCCCCTGGCAACATGAACAAGGGACCCTTGGAGAAGTTACTTACTCTAGGAGTGAGGTACAGGAGGTATATACTGAGCCTGAAACATGCTGTGGTGTCAGAAAGCAAGGACGTGCTCTACTGAGGGTGACATGTCAAAGGGACAAAGAAGCCAGATTCTAAGGCAATTTGGAAAGCAATTAGTGAGAGTAACAGATTGCATTCCGTCACCTGAAACAGGAATCCAGCGAGTGAGAAGAGAGAAAAGCACTTCCTGTGGTGGAATGGTACCTGGTAAATGTGGGAGGAGTGATAGAATCATCAAATCATCACCTGGCAGTAATTAATTCAGTCAAGAAACATGGACGGATGCTAAATCCAGCAGGTAAATGGACGAGAAACAGGATAGGGTCTTCTCACTGTGTTCTTACTTAGCGGGGAGGGGAAAGCCTTCTGGTATCTCCTCAAAGCCCACTAATCCTACTTAACAGGCCCCACTCATGGCTTCATTTGACCTCCACTACCTTCTCCGAGGCTCTGTCTCCAAGTACAGTCACAGTGGGGTCAGGCTTCAACATGTGAATTCAGAGAGACTCACAATTCAGTTCTGTCGGGAAGGCACGCAATTCCTGTCCCTTACAAGGTCCTTCTGGCTGGGCTAAGATTCAACTTGACATGAGAAATTAACAGGAGAAAATTAAGTTTCATTGCATATGTATGGGGAATCCACGCAGACAAGGGAATTCCAGAGACAGTCAGGCAAAATGAGGTGTGTATTTCCATCCGAAGTAAGGAGAGGAGGGCAGGGTTCCCGGGACTTCAAGGGAAGGAATGTGCTTCATGAGGCAATAAAAAACACAGATGTTAGGTAACTAGATGTTTGCCCTGCCAGATACATAGGACACTCAGATAAAATTTATCTCTGGTAATAATCTTTATTCTTGGAAAGGCCTTCAATTGAAATTCTTCTATTTAGCTAAGGGAAGGGGAAGTTTCTCCTGAGTCCGCAGAATCCCAGCATCTCAGAGCTGGAAGGCACTTGGAGATTACTTGGTGCTGAGTGCAAACACATTTAACTCCCTCAGGGCTCCTCTGGGTTATCTCAGCAGATTCTTGATGGAGTGCAGGGAATGACTGGGTGGGGCTCTGGGTACCCTCTTTCCCATGCCGATGCTCTTCATCCACACTCCTTAATCAGGACTACTCCACTTTGATGTATCTTATATATGGGTTGTAGACATAGGATTCCCCTTAAAGAAAGAATTCTATGTATAATGATCACTCCCATATACCTTAAAAACCACTAATGACCCATTTTACATCTAAGGAACCTGAGGCCCTGAGTGATAGAGTTGTCCATGATGCCAAAGTAAAGCACAAAATGCTGTTTGTTGATGCCCAGGCGTGTGCTGTTTCCAGGGCAACTTATAGCCTTTTCTCTACCCGGCCCAGCTGCTGACATAGAGTCATATGGGGTTTGGGGGCCTCTTAGCAGGGACAGAGACAGGTTAAGGAGGGGCACAGATGGGGGCCTAGGAAGTTTCATTAGGGGCTCAGAGCAGCTTAGCATTCCAGATGGCATGGAAAATAGAATTGGCCTGTCACATCTGAAGGAACTTCCAAAAAAGTATGGGAATATGAAGTTCCTGTGCATCATTCAGGGTCAGTTCATAGAAAAATTACATTCTGTGCTCCATAAACAAAAGAACACAGCAATCCTCCCTTTACTTGTCAATCCAGACAGAATATACATATGTACAAATAGACATATGTATATTTTAAGTACTCAGTGCCTCCTGCTGCTGGAAGATGAAAATGCACAGATTTTATCCTTCAGATCTTTTCGACAAGGACGTGGAACCACAGAACCCAGGAGCTGAAGAACACAGGACCTTTCAAGTGAGGGTCACAAAATTCCTAGGTGCTGGGCAGGTGATGGAAATGAAGAATATAATGTGATGCCAAGAGGCAGGACCACAAAGACGTGGGGAGTGCATGTAGCCTCCTACAGTACTCAAAGTTTAAAAAAATTAATGTTATTTATTTTCTTTTTTCTAATGTTATTTATTTTCACAAAATAATGGTTTCTCACGGCACAGAGGACAAAGGGTACATACAAAAGAGGATTCATTGAGGGGCCCCTGGGTGGCTCAGTCAGTTAAGTATCTGACTTTGGCTCAGGTCATGATCTCATGGTCCGTGAGTTCGAGCCCCACGTCTGGCTCTGTGCTGACAGCTCAGAGCCTGCTTTGAATTCTGTGTCTCCCTCTCTCTCTGACCCTCCTCCATTCATGCTCTGTCTCTCTCTGTCTCAAAAATAAGCATTAAAAAATTATTTTTAAATAAAAAAAAAAGAGGATTCATCAAAGAATAAACCACCCTTTCACCCCTGATGCCCAGGCAAGTTCCTCCCAGGAGGCAAAGAAAGTGACCTTCAAGAGATAGATTCTACCCTTAAAAGATATTTTATACACACACACACACCACACACACACACACACACACACACACACACAAAAGGATATTTTATACAAATGATAGCATATATGAACATACTTTTTTCCTTTCAGATTTTTTATACATTGTTCAGCTCTCACAGCTCCTTAAGAGCTTCTGTATGTGTGTGTGGTTTTTCTTTTTTTTTTTCTTTTTTTTTTTACATTTATTTATTTTTGAGAGACATAAAGAGACACACACACACACACACACACACACACACACATACACACACACACAGCGTGAGTAGGGGAGGGGCAGAGAGAGAATGAGACAGAACCCAAAGCAGGCTCCAGGCTCTGAGCTGTCAACACAAAGCCCAATGCGGGGCTCAAACCCACAAACTGTGAGATCATGACCTGTGCTGAAGTTGGACGCTTAACTGACTGAGCCACCCAGGAGCCTCGTGTGAGCAGTTCTTCAAAACAGGTGTGTAACATTCTGTCAGATGAGTGTACCAAGATTTTTAAATCAACGGACATTTAACTTATTTCCAGTATTTGCTATTATATAAGCAATATTGTAATTAATAACTCTGTATATGTCATTTTGCATGTGTGTAAGCATATCTGTGGTATAATTTCCTAAAAGTGGAATTACCTTCCTAAAGAGTATGTGTATTTAAAAATTTTTTTTGAATCTTTATTTATTTTTGAGAGAGAGACAGAGCGTGAGCAGGGGAGGAGCAGAGAGAGAGAGAGAGAGAGAGACAGAGACAGAATCTGAAGTAGGCTCCAGGCCCTGGGCTGTCAGCACAGAGCCCGATGTGGGGCTCAAACTTGCGAGCCTTGAGATCATGACCTCAGTCGAATTTGGATGCTCAACTGACTGAGCCACCCAGGTGCCCCTGACATCTTTATGTGTGGTCCGAGGTAGTAATCTTTTTTAAAACTTTTTTTAATCTTTATTTTTGAGAGACAGAGAGAGACAGAGCATGAGTGGGGGAGGGGCAGAGAGAGAGGGAGACACAGAATCCGAAGCAGGCTCCAGGCTCTGAGCTCTCAGCACAGAGCCCGACGCGGAGTTTGAACTCATAGACTGTGAGATCATGACCTGAGCCGAAGTCAGATGCTCAACCAACTGAGCCACCCAGGTGCCCCAAGTATGTGTATTTTTTTTAATTGTTTTAATTGAGATATAACATATATGCAAGAAAAATTAACAAGTGCACAGTGTTTAATGAAGACTATTTACATGTGTATCCACACGTATTCTCAACGCCAAACTCCAGATGCAGACATTATCAGCACCCTGGGAACCTCCATCCCCACCACTCCTAGTCAATATCTGGCCCCCTCGCCCAAGGTAACTATTATTATAACTTCTGTAATCAGAGGTTAGCTTTGCCTCTCCTTGACCTTCATAGAAATGGAATTATAAATATGTAGTCTTTGGACTGGCTTCTTTTAGCTCAACACCACGTCTTTAACACAACTCTGATTCATCCATGTTGTGGCACGTAGTTATAGTTTCTCGGTTTTCATTGTACGTGTTTTTCACCAGATTATAGACTAGACCTGTAACCGAACCAACGTGCGTTTGCTCCTTGGTGAGTCACAGATACACCAGGTGGGGTTGGCGCACAAAGTAAACTTTATTTGCAGCAAAGAAGGGGGTCATAGGGAATAGCTTCCAAAGCCGTGACTGACTCCCTGACAGAAAGTGAATGGGTGCCTTTTATTTAGGGTTGGGATGAATATTTAGGTAGGGAAGACTTGTCATTGTATGTAGAGGTAGGCATAAGGTCACGCACGTGACTTAAGGAAACATGCCAACACACACATTGCATGTTATGTAAATGAGACTGAGGCTTCCTCCTTGGGTGGAGATTTTAGTATTCTAATAAGGTAAAAGTAATTGCCAATCATTCCAGGGGTCACTCCGTGGTCCCTCTCAGTACGCATGAGTCGGGGGTTTAGCTCAAAAGGCCTGGGTGGTCTTGGCCAGCGGGAGGTCTTATCACGGCGGTCACTACCACCTGAGGGGTGGTTTCAGCTTTCATTTGCCTGAGTTTAGAAGTAAGCCAGAAAGAAGAGTTTATGGAAAAGTGTAAGACAAAGGTCAGTACCAGCAGGTGGGCAGTAAAGGTCAAGTCTTGGGGTCTAGCTGGTGACAGACCTATGTTTAGCTTTAATAAACAGAGGCCAAGTTTTCCAAAGTGCTTCTATCACTTACGCTCCTGTCAGAAATGCCTGTGTGTTCTAGCAACTCCATTAATTCATCAGTACTTGATATTGCCCATCTTTTTACACTTTAACCATTCTAGCGGCTGTATAAAGATATTTCACTGTGATTTGTCTGATGACTAATAGCTTTTTCATGTGCTTTTGGCCAATTATATATTTTCTCTTGTGAAGTGCTTATTTAAGAGATTAGTCCGTTTTTGTTAGGTCGATTGCTCCTTTTTATTGGTTTGTAAGAGAGCTTTACGAATTGTGGGATACAAATCCTTTTCAAATGTATGTGTTGTAAATATCTCTTCCTAATCTTTGGCTATCTTTTTGCCCTCTTAATTTTTGATGAAAAGAAATTCTTAATTTTAACAAAGCCCAAGTTATCAGTATTTTCTTTCATAGTTAGTATTTTGTGTGTGTGTCTTGTAAAGGGTTTTTTTGTCTGCCTCAAGATCATACAGATGTTCTGTTTTCTTGTAGAAGCTTTATTATTTTCCATTTCACAGTTTGATCTGTTTTGTAACTGATTTTATATTTATTTATTTATTTATTTATTTATTTATGTTTATTTTTTAGAGAGAGTGAGAGATAGAGCACGAGCAGGGGAGGGTAGAGAGAGAGGGAGACACAGAATCTGAACCAGAACCCGATGCAGGGCTCCAAACCACAAACTGCAAGATCATGACCTGAGCCAAAGTCAGATGCTTAACCAACTGAGCCACCCAGGTGCCCCTTTTGGAACTGATTTTAAAAGTAGGAGTGTCTTAGTCCATTTGGGCTGCTATAACAAAGAAACTAAGATTGGGTGGCTTATAAAAAACAGAAATTTACTCTTGACAGTTTTGAAGGCTGGGAAGTCTAAGGTCCAGGCACTAGTAGATTCAGTGTCTGGTGAGAATCTGCTCTCGGTTCATAGGTGGCTATCTTGTTACTATAATCTTACATGGTGGAAGGGGCAAGGGGACTGTTTTATAAGGTCAATAATCCCATTCACGAGGGCTCTGCTCTCATCACCTAATCACCTCCTAAAGGCCCCACCTCCAAATACCATCACATTAGGGATTAGAATTTCAATATATGGGGGCCTGGGTGGCTCAGTCCGTTGAGCTTCTGATTTCTGCTCAGGTCATGATCTCGCAGTTTGAGTTCAATCCCTGCATCAGGCTCTGTGCTGACAGCTCAGTTTCTCTCTCTCTCTCTCTCTCTCTCTCTCTCTCTCTGCCCCTCCCCCTTCTGTGCTCTATCTCTCAAAATAAACATTAAAAAAAATAAGTTCAATATATGAATTTGGGGGGTACACAAACACTCGGTCTATAGAAAGGGGATAAGAGGAGCGCGTGGGTAGCTCAGTTAGTTAAGCGTCTGACTTGGGCTCAGGTCATGATCTCACAGCTTGTAAGTTCATCAGGCTCTGTGCTGATAGCTCAGAGCCTGCTTCAGATTCTGTGTCTCCCTCTCTGTCTGCCCCTCTCCCACTCACACTGTGTCTATTTCTCTTTCCTTCAAAAATAAACATTAAAATTTTTTTTAAAAATGGGGCGCCTGGGTGGCTCAGTCAGTTAAGCATCCAACTTCAGCTCAGGTTATGATCTCACAGTTCAGTTTGTGAGTTTGAGCCCCGCATCGGGCTCTGTGCTGGCAGTTCAGAGCCTGGAGCCTGCTTTGGATTCTGTGTCTCCCTCTCTCTCTGCCCCTCCCCTGCTCACACTCTGTCTCTGTCTCTCTCAAAAATAAATAAACATTAAAAAATTTTTTTTAAAGAAAGGGGATAAGATTCATTATTATTATTATTTTTTTTGGAAGAGAGTGTACATGCATGCATGTGTGCACTCATGTGCCCCCGCAAGCATGAGCAGGGGAGGAGCAGAGGGAGAGAGAGAGAAAGAGAGAGAATCTTAAGCAGGTTCATGCTCAGCACAGAGCTTGATGTGGAGCTCCATCCCACGACCCTGGGATCATGACCTGAATCGATATCAAGAGTCGATCCTCAACCAACTGAGCCACCCAGGTGCCCCCAGATTCATTTTTTTCCCAGGTGGATATCAAACTCTGTAAGTGGTTCATGTATTTTCAATTTTGACATGCATTTCCACATTGCCTCCCCCCATAGAAGTTGTATCAATTTACATATCTGTTAATAATATGTAAGAATATCTATTTCTCCACACTCGTTAACACAACATGAGTGTACGTTTGTGGGATTTTAAATTAAACATTTGGCTTATGGCCCAAACAAAACAAACAAAACAAAAGCAATTAATTGAGGTTGCAAACTTAGGACCACCAATCCCGGTTCAATTATTCATCTCAAAAATGAAGCCTGGGAAGTGGGACAATCTGCTGAAGCTCACACAGCTAGGAATAAAACTATGATCAGAACAAAGGTCTTCTTACGTTCAGCCTAAATATATTCTAGTTCATTATAGTCTGATACAATTATTTTCTGATAAAATTGAGAGCCAGAGATTAAGACACTTGAAACTAATCGATAGCCACGTAAGAATCCAGATCATCCCATTTCTGCCTCTTTCCCATGCTGTCTCAACTCGTACATTACTATTCATTCGTTACTCAATATGTCAGACCATCCACCATGCTTTGACGATACAGCCACAGACAAGACAGACAATCCCTGCCCTCCTTCACGTAACCACTCTTGTGTAAATGCTATGAAGCAGAAGAATAGGGTGGAAGAAACAGCTGTGTGATGCTAGTCAGGTGGGAGACACAGAAGGGGAGTCACTCCCCACAAGGAGCTTATATTTTTACATCTGGGGGAGGCAAACACTCTGAGATGTTAGCGTATCCAGTTTATTAGGAAATCTTAACTCACTTGGGGCACCGCAAGGAAATAAATTCAATTTCTTCCATTCATTCTCTTCAACTACACTTTCGATTTGTAGGAGATCCCACTTTTTCTTCTGAATGATAGTTTCTTTGAGACGATCTTGCCTGATTCTAGAACTTATTAAGACAGAGTTGTCCTAGTATTTAACATTCAGCTCTGTTTAATTTCTTCACTTAGATTCGAGTTATCACCTGGTATCATTCCCTTTGGGTTGCAGGATTTCCTTTAATATTTAGTATATATTATATATTATTATGTAGTATTTATTTCTCTAAGGCAGATCTACTAGCCACAAATTCTCTCAGTGTTTATCTGGGAATGTCCACATTTGACTTCATTTTTGAAGGGTAGTTTTGTTAAAGAATTCTTGTTTGACAGTTTTTTTTCTCCTTTGGCCCATCAAATACGCCATCCCACTGCCTTCTGTCCTTTATTGTTCCTGATGTGGCATCAACCTTTATTCTTATCCCCTGTATGTGATGAGTCCCTCAAAAGTCAGGCAGTGTACAAGTCTGCCTGCCCCATCTTTTATTCTACTGGGCTTTCTAGTGTCTCCTCTGCATCTGTGCAAGGCTTTGTATTGAGCCAGGATAAGAGAGCCAGGCTCTCTCAAGATTCTCCTGAGCTCACACAGCCTTGCAAACAGCCTCCTCCCAGACCCCCAGAGTATGTGGGAGCTTATCAAAGTCCGTTATGGCTGCCTCGTTACCTGGATCTCCCTGCTAAACTTCTAGGAGGCTTTCTTGTCAGTTGTTGGCTCAATCAATATTGCAACCTTGGGCAGCTGCAATGTTGGAGTTCCAAACGGAGGCTTCCCCTGGGTCATGAGGCTTTTCTGGCTCCACTCCAAACCAAGTTGCCCTCTCCTGCACAAAGCTGCTGGTTTCCAGCTTTCCCAGCCGTGGTAGAACAATCTCCATGGACCTTTGGTGGGAGTTTGGGCATCTCTCTGGGCTAAAATGTCATACACCCTCACTCTTCCTACCAAAAGTTCAGTGACTTTTCTTGAATAAATACTTCATAATTTGTGCTATGCCTTTGATTGATTTCCAGGGAATTGAAATGACTTTTGTCACAGTTTTGTATAATCTCATCATTGCCAATGATGGGGACGGGATTTGCTGAGTTCCTCACTCTACCATTCCCCAAGTCACATTACAGCTCTGGTCATTTAAAACTTTATTCTTAAACTCGATTCCAAGTTCTCCTCCCTGGAGGAGCACCCTCCCTGCTCCCCCTAGAGCAGACTAGCTTGGTTGCACTAGAGGCTCAGAGTGGAGGCCGAGGTCTCCGTCCGGTCCTCACATGCCTTCTCTCCCTTCTGTTTTGAGGAGTTAGCTCCTCTGGTGGCATGAGGGCGGGGAGGAAGGGAAAAGAAAAGAGCACATTTTCTTACCTACTGGACAAGGCTGTGACCTCTCTCTCTTGGTTGTGCTGTTTCTCTGGCTAATCCAGCCTGGTTTCAAGGACTTCTGGGTGGAAGGTCTCTATATGCTGACTGTCTCAGGGAGTATATGTAAAAATTCTTGAAACATTCTTCTGGGGGCCTGCCTGCTGCTAATTGACATGGAGATTTGGCTCTGCTTCAACTTCTTTAATCCTCAGCCCCTTCAATGTTTAAAAGCACTAACCTGGCTTGAGTCCCAGACATACTACTCACTCCCTGTGTGACTGTGCAGCTGCACCCCAGCAGACTCTAAGCTTAGGGTAGGTGATGGTCTGGTGAGGTCAGAGGAGAGACCTGGAGACAGCGATTGGGACACAGGTTTACTGGGGTAATTTACATATAGGGAGCCCAGGAGCAGCCGACTGGACAAAGCATCCGCTGCTGGGATCTACATGCAACGAGTTTTTACATCACAGCACCTTAACTTAGCAATTTTCAGTGGCCCCCTGGATAAATGCCTAGTAGTGCAATTGCTGGGTCATAGGGTAGTTCTATTTTTAATTTTTTGAGGAACCTCCATACTGTTTTCCAGAGTGACTGCACCAGCTTGCATTCCCACCAACAATGCAAAAGAGATCCGCTTTCTCCGCATCCTCGCCAACATCTGTTGTTGCCTGACTTGTTAATGTTAGCCATTCTGACAGGGGTGAGGTGGTATCTCATTGTGGTTTTGATTTGTATTTCCCTGAGCATAAGTGATTTTTAGCCTTTTTTTTTTTCATGTGTCGGTTGGCCATCTGGATGCCTTCTTTGGAGAAGTGTCTATCCATGTCTTTTGCCCATTTCTTCACTGGATTATTTGTCTTTTGGATGTTGAGTTTGATAAGTTCTTTATAGATTTTGGATCCTAACCTTTATCTAATATGTCTCCCATTCTGTCGGTTGCCCTTTCCATACAAATTTTAGGATTATTTGTTCTAGCTCTGTGAAGAATGCTGGTGTTATTTTGATAGGGATTGTAGATTTGATAGGGATTTGATGTAGATTGCTTTGGGTAGTATTGACATTTTAACAAGATTTGTTCTTCCTATCCAGGAGCATGGAATCTTTTTTCCATTTTTTTGTGTCTTCTTCAATTTCTTTCATAAGCTTTCTATAGTTTTCCATGTATAGATTTTTCACCTCTTTAGTTAGATTTATTCCTAGGTATTTTATGGTTTTTGGTGCAATTGTAAATGGGATCAATTCCTTGATTTCTCTTTCTGTTGCTTCATTGTTGGTGTATAGGAATGCAACCGATTTCTGTGCATCGATTTTATATCCTGCAACTTTGCTGAATTCAAGAATCAGTTCTAACAGTTTTTTGGTGGAATCTTTTGGGTTTTCCATATAGAATATCATATCATCTGCGAAGAGGAAAAGTTTGACCTCCTCCTGGCCAATTTGGATGCCTTTTATTTCTTTGTGTTGTCTGATTGCAGAGGCTAAGACTTCCAATACTATGTTGAATAACAGTGGCTAGAGTGGACATCCCTGTCTTGTTCCTGACCTTGGGGGGAAAGCTCTCAGTTTTTCCCCACTGAGGATGATATTAGTGTTGGGTCGTTCTGGACAATCTTTGTTATAAGGGAGACACTCTGGGTTGGCCACCCCCAATGCCCCTGTTAATCACTATCTTGAAAATGTAGAAATCTTTTCCTCTGTCCATATTGCTATCAAGCAGAATGTGCAGCAGAATGTATTGTTCAGTGTTCAAGGTCAGGGGCATTCAGGGTATGCTTGCACAAACAAGCTATCCAGCAGGTACCATACAGTGACTGTGGGAAAGTAACTAAATCTCTCTGAATCTCAGTGTCTTCATCTATAAGAGGGGGTTATGTGTTAGTTAAGGCTCTCTGTCTTAATCTCTCTCTTAATCTCATTAGTTAAGGCTGTGTAAGATACAGTGCCAAATCTCAGTGCCACCTCAAAGCAAAGGATGGGGCACCTGGCTGGCTCAGTCGGTTAAGTCTCTGACTTCAGCTCAGGTCATGACCTTACGGTTCATGAGTTTGAGCCCTGCGTCGGTCTGTGCGCTGACAGCTCAGAGCCTGGAGCCTGCTTCGGATTCTGTGTCTCCCACTCTCTCTCTCTGCCTCTCCCATGCTCATCCTGTCTCTCTCTCTCTCTCTCTCTCTCTCTCTCTCAAAAATAAACATTTAAAAATTTTAAATAAATAAATAAAAGTGAAGGTTTATTTTTCACTCCTGTAATGTGTTAGATGTGGGCTGCTTCGCATCTTTTTCTTTCCAAGTCCCAGGGGGAGGGAGCAGCCCTAACTGGACTAGCCATTCTCATGAGAGAGGAAAAGGATCAAGAGAGCTGATAGAAATATAATGGGTCTTAACACTTTTGCACAGATGTGGTGAAAGGCCTTCTGTTCACATTTCATTGGCCAAAGCAAGTCACAGGATCAGGCTTGACCTCAGGGAGGCTAGAAAGGACACTCTCCTACAGAAAACATTGCAACCACCTGGCAACAGGTAGTGATGTATAATCCTTACCAGGAAAAGCTACATAAAACCTGAGAACAAGACCACCTATCACAGGATAACAACAGCACCTTCCTTACAGTTGTTGTAAGAATTAAATCAGGTGAGCGCGTTGGTGGCATAGTGGTGAGCATAGCTGCCTTCCAAGAATTAAATGAGCTGAGGCACATCCGATGCATAACCCTATTCTGCACTTAATAAGGGCTCAGAAACTGTTAGATATTATTATTATTACTTCCAGCTGCTGCTGAAAGTGTTTCCATTCGCTAGACACTGTGTCTAAGGGCACAAACTTTCGAGAACTGTGGACTCCTCATTAAGACAGATGATTTTAGACAAGCTACTTAACCTCTTTGAGCCTTAGTTTCCTCAACCTGAAAATGGGGATGTATGGGACTATTGTTGTAGGCTTGTCAACAATTAGAGCCAGATTAGCCCAATCCTGTGCACAATAGCAGGAGCTGAGTATTTAATTATTGAGTGCGGATTTTAGACTATTTTCAAGTATTCTAGGAACTGTATGCATAACATAACTACAATATTGCTGTATGGAAAGACCCATTATGGGTCTTTTCCATCGTTTGGGTCTCGGCTTAAAGGTCACCTCTTCAGAGAGATCACACCATTTAAAGTGTTTCCTCCACCTCCAGTCACTTCTCCCTTTTTGTCTGTACAACTTTGATAGCGTTCTTAAAATCGTCTTGTTCAGTCATTGGTTTATTTAAAATCCGTCTCTGCCACTAGAAAGGAATCTCCAGGAACTCAGGGGTCTTGTTTTCTGTATTCCCATCTCCTGCCCTGGGTCCTCAGCATCCTTACCCTAAAAACTGGCAGGGGAAGAGGGAAAGGTGAAGGCTGGGGGTCCACCTAGGTCTCACGCCCCGCCCAACTCAGGCCTCAAATTCCTTCCAGGCGGGGTACCGCCTCAGTCACCCCGCGGTGCCGCCCAGGGTCCCGCCCCCTGGGGGGCGTGGCCTACAATGTTATGCCGGCCGCGTGCAGACCGTCGTCCTCCAAGGGAGGAGAGCTACGTCGCACGCACCAGGCGGAAGAAGGGCGTGGCCAAGAGCGAGGCCCCCGCAGCCGCCGGCGCCACCGCCTGAGTCGCCTCCAGGTGGCTGTTGTGGGTCCCGGGCCGCTCAGGCAGCTCGGAAGCCACTCTGTTTTGGGGTCCTCGCCGCCCTTCCACGTCTCCCGGAAGAGGAGCGCGGCCGCGGCCGGGCCGGGACCAGGTTTCGTCTGCCTGGCCCTCTCGCCGCCGGCTGCCGAGGTGGGGGCGGCCCTGGCGGGCGACGAGGCCGCGGTGCAGCCGCTCCAGAGTCCTCAGGTGAGGCGGCAGCGTGAGCCCAGTGGGCCGGACGGGTCCGCCTAGGGCGTTAACGGCCGTAGGCGCGGGTTTGGCGTCCCCTAAGCGGAGACTCTGGTCTCTGCGCTTTTGGGGGGCTGAAGGAGAGGGCAGGAGAGACCCCTCGGGCCTCAGCCGGCATTGTTTAGTGCCCTGCCCTCTCCTCCCTCCCCGCCCCCCGCCCCCAGCCTGGTGTGGCAGCTCCTCCCCCTCCAGAGGTTCAGCCTGGCGGGTGGGGAGCGAAGCGGGGGTCTGTACTCGCCTACCTGAGATCTGTTGACGACAAAGTCCCTGGGACCGACCGACTGACCCCCAGCCTCCCTTCCTCTGTGTTGACACCTGGCCTTCGAAGCAGACCCTGCCACTGCTGTCTGCGGACCCATCCCCAGCCCACGCACCGTCACCCTCTCTTCATCTCCGTCCCTGTGGCCATTTCCTGGGGCAATGCCTGAGAAGTTAATTATTTGGGGGCACTGCACCTCTGAAGTCCGCTGGAGTTGTCAGTGGGGCAAGTGCCGCTGTTTGTATTTAATTGGATAATCAACATTAAGGCATAGGGTTTTGTTTTAAAGCCCCATTAACTTTAAAATAGGAGGCGAGATATAGGGGGTTAATAAGTGTGCTTTGACTCCTTTAATTAGTAAGGATCATTTGCCGCCCAATCGCCACCAATGTCTGCTTGAGAATAATACTTGACATCTGTAAAGAGTTTTATATGTTACAGAGCATTGCACCTCCATTTTCATTTGAGGTCACATAAACTGTGAAATATACAGGTATATAATAGTCCCATTTTGTAAGGAACAGGTTTAGAGGGTGAGTTTCTTCTTGAGGTTATTCAGTTACTGAGAGGCTAGATGGGAAAGGCAGCGGTTAAAAAAAAAAAAAACTGGGTTTGGCTGACTTAGATTTGAGTTGCTAAGCTGCCATCGAAACTCTGGGATCTTTCTAAGTCTTTTCCCCGTTTGTGAAAAAAGAATATTGCTACTTACTACGTAATGTGGTTGTGAAAATTATGTGTGATAAAGGTAATGATTGTATGGCATTTGACATACAAACTACATTCAGCAGTATTTACGGATGCCTGCTGTGTGCTGAGAATTCAGTGGTAAGCAAAACAGACCTGGCCTTCATCCAGCCACTTCCCTCCTCCTCTTTCCAATAGGAAGAGACAGAAAAAAAATCATATAAAACATGGAAGGTTGTGAGAATAAAGCCTAGCATGCGAACAGAGAATGATAGAACCTAATCTAGATGGAGAGAAAGAGAACTGTGTTTTGGAGCTCATGACATTCAGGTGAAGTTTAAGAACAGGAAAGAGTTAATGATGAAAGAGCATGCCAGGCACCACAATGTGCACATTCAAGAAATGGTTGTTGACTTTTTTAGTACACTTCTGTATCTGTAAGGACTAATTACTTCATCATTCCGATTCATTCTGGCACACCAAAAGGTACTCAGATCTATTTATCAAATAAATGGCTGTGCAGTCATTTTTTTTAATTCTGAACTTAGCCAGTGTGCACATAGTAGGTACTGAGAATGTATATTATTGTAAGTGTACTTTAGACCGATTATATATGTGCACATCTAAATGATCCATAATACTGCTGCATTTAAACATGGAGATTTAGTATCAATCAGAAGTTTCTTCAAGTTTTAGCACCTTAAAACAAACTTCAGGGAATTCTTTTTATTTGGTTGAGCTGGAATTTTACTATATTGATTATTTGCTACTTACGTTTGCTACAGTAACATTTGCCTATTGTTGAAATAGGAGTTATAACAGTAGAGATAGCTGTAATTATTATGGTAATAGCAACTACTAAAATGAGTGTCTACTGTGTGTCAGGCCTTTTGCAGAGTTTTTTTTATAGATTACTTCATCTTAAAGCCGTCCTATAATGTGAATGCACTTATTTTCCTCATTTTCCAGGTAAAGGTTCTCAGTTTCAGTGAAGTCGTTTGCACAAGGTTACATAGCTAGTAAGGGGCAGCGCTAGGCTTTCAGTCCGGGACTGTCTGACTCCGGAGCCTGGTCTTCACTGCTGTGCTCTGCTGTTATGCCATACTGACCACTTTATGTCCTTTTTACAGGTTCACCAATAGGATTATTCTGCTACCATCATGTCCTGGTTTGCTGATCTTGCTGGGAAGGCAGAAGATCTTTTAAATCGAGTTGATCAAGGGGCTGCAACAGCTCTCAGTAGAAAAGAGAACACCGGCAATATCACATATAACAAAAATGCTGACTATCCTGAACTTCAGCAAAATACAGATTTGACTTATCAGACTGGATCTAAAGCTGCTTATATTTCCTCAGCAGCTGATAACATTAGAAATCAGAAAGCCACTCTCTTAGCTGGCACAGCAAATGTGAAAGTAGGATCGAGGACATCAGTGGAGACCTCTCATTCTGTTGAAAACACATCTGTTCCTAGGCCTTCATCCCAGTTTGTTCGAAGAAAAAAGTCAGAACCTGATGATGAGCTGCTCTTTGACTTTCTTAATAGTTCACAGAAGGAGCCTACCGGGAGGGTGGAAATCAGAAAAGAAAGGAGCAAGACACCTGTCCTTCAGAGTTCTCGGACAGCAAGTGTCGGTTCTGTCAACACCAGCGTGACCACCGTCAAAACCGTTGAGGAAAATCCTTCTAGGAGCCAAGGCGATGGTAGTTAATCAGCCCTCTGGTTTCTTTTAGAGTTAAGCAAATGGGACGTGTCATAACCTGAAATGTTCTGGCAGTGTTTCTCATCCTCTGTTATGTTACCTTTCCCCACTGGTGTAAAGGCAGCTTCTAAAATGTGGAATGAACGTGGTAGGCGACACGGAAGCCATTAGTCAGCGTACAGTTATAATAGGGACCTTTGAATGTTGTCTGTTGGGTACCTTTACCCAGCCTAGCATCTAAGAAATTCTGCCCAGATGATTCTCTAAGGTATTTTAAACTACAAAAAAAAAAAAAAAAAGACAATTTTGAAATCTGAAAGAAAACATAATTTTGGACTTGGAACTATCTCAATTCATTTCTTTTGGGGATGATAAAATAGGAGGCTGTACTTCACATTTATTCTGGATTGTGAGGGCTTTTTCTCTGTGTGTGTGTGTGTGCGTGTGCGCGCGTGTGTGTGTTTACCCCTTGCATCCCTCAGAAATAAAGCTGAGAGACTGAACTTCGATCCGAGTTGAAGGGTTGAAGGCATTGACCTGGTAGTGAAGTAACAGTTTAGAATTCTGGTTTTCATTGCTGTGAAATTACCTGTATATATAGATCTTCTCACCTGCAAAAATGAGGTTAACGTGGTAATATGGCTTAATTCAGGTACCTACTAACCATTTTAAAATAGCAAACATGGTAGGTTCTTGCAGAGATTCTTTATAAAGTTGATGGTTAACGGAAGCTTGTTATTTTCTTAAATATTAAAGCTTCTCCCGTAGTCCTGGCTGTTGGTGAATAAAATCTGTCAAGATAAAGTGGTAAAGAGGCAAGTGTTTGGGGCTTTCAAGACAGGATCATGCAGTAACAGCTGACTATGTACACACACTCCTAAATTTCTTTTTAACAGGGTCAAGAGGGCGAGAGAGACATGTAAACATAATTTATGGGCACCTGGGTGGCTCAGTCGGTTGAGGGTCTGTCTTCAGCTCAGGTCATGATCTTACAGTTCATGAGTTTGAGCCCCTGCATCAGGCTCACTGCTCTCAGTGCAGGGCCCACTTGGATCCTCTGTCCCCTTCTCCCTCTGCCCCTCCCCCCCCTTCTCAACAACAACAACGACAACAAAACTATAGTATATTAGTGTATAGTATAGTAAATACAGAAATTGAAATACGGCTAGAGTATTGTGGAGCCATTAAGGAGAAAGTAACTAAGGTATTCAGGTAAGGATTCACAGGGGCTCTGTGATTTGAGTTGAGTCTCAAAGAATGAGTAGAAGTTTCCAGGTGAAAAAGAAGAGGGGTTGGAGACAGCATTCAATGCAGAGATTCTGTACACGTTTGGTAGAGTAGTTGTTGTGGGCACAGTGTGTAGGAGACAGCAAAAGAAAATGAAGGTAGCAAAGAAGGTTGGGAGCTGTTTGTGAAGGCCCTTGTTTGCCTCCGTTTACATGTTTAAACCCATTATTCGTATACATCATTCTCTTTTAAAGAGTGGTCCCTGGACAACATGCGTTAGAAGCACTTGTGTGATTAATAAAAGTGAATTATTGTGTGCCTCCCCAGACTTCTTGAATCGGATTTTCCGGGGCTGGAGGTAGGGCAGGTGATATTTTTGTTGTTGTTCTCCAGGTGATTACTAGGGCCAGATAAATTGTAAGTGCCATAGCAATGGGATGCTAATAGAGGTCTTTCAAAGAAAGTTGATGATATTTTTCTACTTTTAAGGAAAACCACTTACATTTGATTGTAAAGGATGAGGAGTCAAAGGAAACCTGTTGACAGGGAAATAAGTTAGAACCAGTTAATACATGGGAGTTATAAAGATGAAGTTTTGTTTCTCTAGGGCAGGGTCTCAATCTTGGGACTATTGGGTGGAATAAATCTTTGTTGTAGGAGGCACCATCCCTGGCCTCTTAATCCATTCGATGCCAGTAGCATCCCCAATTGTGATAACCAAAAATGTCTCTCTCTTCCCCGCCCCCCTCTCTATGTCTGTCTGTCTGTCTATCTATGTCTATATAGCCAAATGTCCCTTGGGAGCAAAATCACCCTAGGTTGAGAAGCAGTGCCCTAGGCTGCCTAGAAACGTCTATAAATGGAATTGATGGGTTGTAGGGTGTGACAGGGTTCCAGGTACGGTAGTATACCAGAATTGTTTTCTCAAGAGGTGTACCAATTTATACTTGAACAACTATGGTTAATATTGCTTCTGCTCTGCATTTTCACCAACATTGGATATTTTCAGTGACTGTTTTGCTAATCAGGTGTGTTATTTTTCTCCTTACTAATGAAGTTGAGCATCTTTTCAGTCTGGGAAGTGCTATTCAAGTCTTTTGATCAATTTTTTCCAATGGATCATTTGTCTTTTTCCTTATTGATTCATAGATATTCTTTATATGTTCCAGATGGTGATTTTTTCGACACCTCCTTCTGTTTTACCTTGGTTTTCCCCCACTTCTCTCTGTGGTATCTCAGTAGAGTTCTTAATGTACATGAATTTAGCGTTCTTTTCTTTGTGGTATTTTTTTTGTACCTTAGAAAATTTTTTCCTGTCCTAAGGACATTTTTCCTGTCCTAAGGATATTTTCCTGTATTCTAAAGGTTTTATAGTTTTGGCTTTCATATTTTTCTGTTTATTTAAAATTTGGAGTTTTTTTAGATAAACGGTGTAAGGTAGATGCCTATCTAGTTCCATTTTTTCCCCCATACTGTTATCTCAGCATTAGTCATTGAAAATATTTCCTTTCGGGGCGCCTGGGTGGCGCAGTCGGTTAAGCGTCCGACTTCAGCCAGGTCACGATCTCGCGGTCCGTGAGTTCGAGCCCCGCGTCAGGCTCTGGGCTGATGGCTCAGAGCCTGGAGCCTGCTTCCGATTCTGTGTCTCCCTCTCTCTCTGACCCTCCCCCGTTCATGCTCTGTCTCTCTCTCTGTCCAAAAAATAAATAAACGTTGAAAAAAAAAAAAAAAAAAGAAAATATTTCCTTTCCCTGTCAATCTGCAGTATCACCCCCTGGCATTTTGTGCCAATGCCATGCTGTCTTAATTCATGTAGTTTTATAGTGTTTTGATATCTCCTAGAGCAATTTCTCCCATCTGGTCTTTCAAGAATGTTTTGGCTATTCTTGGACTTTTTTGTACATCCATATTCATTTTAGAATTTGCTTTCCAAGTTTCACAAAAATTCTTTTGGCCTTTTTATTGGGAGTCTCTTGCTTCCGTTTGGGTGAGAATCAGCATCTTTTACGAAACTGAGGTTTCTCACCCATAATAACATGGTACAATTTCAACTTAGTTTTTAAGTGTCTTTGTTTAAGATTTTATCATTTTCTTCATGAAAGTCTTGCATATTTTTTGTCAGATTTATTCCTGGTAGTTTATATTTTTTGAAACTTGTAGATGGCATCCTTTTTAAAGTTTTACTTTCTGTTCCTGATGTATTGGCTTTTGACACACAGCAGCCTACATAGCTCTTCATCTTTTATTTTTGTGTACATTCATTTAGATTTTCAACAACACAGTATCTGTGGATAGTGACAGTTTGGTTCCTTCTTAACCCTTTAATCTTTAAAAAGAATCTTTTTCTTGCCTCACTGCATTGGCTCGGGCTGAGAACCAGTATCTTGTTCTTTGTCTTAACCATGGTTTACAGTTTAACCAAATATAATGTCTGTGTTAGTTTTTTTATAGGTACTTTTTATCAGGTGAAGACTGTTTCTATGTGTATCTAGTTTGAGTTGTGTTTTCTTAAGTTTATTTATTTGAGAGTGAGAGTGAGCGGGGGAGGGGGACAGAGAGAGGGAGAGAGTGAGAATCCCAAGCAGGCTCCGAGCTGTTAGCACAACATAGGGGTCAAACCCACAGCTGGTGAAACCGGTTAACCTACTGAATCACCCAGCCATCCCTCTAATTTGAGTTTTTATGTTGAATTTTTACAGTGTTTTTTCCTGTATGTATATCATGTGATTTTTTAATATGCTTTTTGTTCCTTAATATTAATATGGGATACAAATCAATTGACTTTTTTAAAACCTAAAACCAGACTTGACTTTCAGTTTGCTAATATTCCAGTTAGGATGTTTGCATTTATTTCATAAGTGAGAGTGACCTGTAATACTGTTAGGTTTTAGTATTACAGCTATGTTAGCCTTATAAAATGAATTTGAAAGTGTTCCCTCTTTTTCTGTTGTCTTAATTATTTGATGTAAAACCGAGATTATTTATTCCCTGAATTTTGCTGGAACTCACTGGTAAAACCATCAGGTCTGGAGTTTTAACTATTGATTCTGTTGGTTTTCTATTTCCTCTGTTTTTGGTGAGTTACATTTTTTTTTCCTAAGAGTTTGTCTATTTCATATGTACTTTGGGGGATTGTATTTATTTTACTTAATTTTAGGAAAATAGTAAAAGGGTCATAGCTGAAACCTTAACCCAGTTGGACACCAACCTAATCATTCATACTAACCCTGCAGAAACCAAAGCTTGATCACAGATACTACTAGAAGAATATCAGTATCTGGCACTGTGATAAATGCCTGTTTTTTTAAACAGTGTTAATGAAGTATAACTGACGTATAATAAACTACACATACTTAAGTATACAATTTGATAGGTTTCAACATCATATACATTTAAAAATTTATTGGCATAATGTTTGTGATATGTCCCTCAAAAGACCATTTTAATTCTCTCTAGCAGATTTCTATTTTGTTAATTTCTGGTCTTTATTGTTAATTTTTGCTTTGGGGTTTATTCTGTTTTAAAATTGTGTGTGTGTGTGTGTGTGTGTGTGTGTGTGTGTGTGTGTGTGTTTATTTTTGAGAGAGAGAGACCGAGTGTAAGTAGGGGAGAAGCAAAGAGAGAGGGAGACACAGAATCTGAAGCAGGCTCCAGGCTCTGAGCTGTCAGCACAGAACCCAATGGCACGGCTCAAACCCATGAACCGTGAGATCATGACCTGAGCTGAAGTCAGACGCTTAACCAACTGAGCCACCCAGGCGCCCCAGGGTTTATTCTGTTTTTATAGCCTTTAACTCATTTTCTTCCTTTCATTTTTGATGTATATATTAAATACAAAAAATGTCTTTTTATTTATTTTTTTAAAATGTGTATTTATTTATTTATTTTGAGAGAGAGCAAGCAGGGAAGGGGCAGAGAAATGGGGAGAGAGAAAATCCCAAGCAGGCTCTGTGCTGTCCGCTCAGAGCCTAATGAAGGGCTTAATCCTACAACCCTGGGTTCATGACCTGAGCCGAAATCAAGAATCGGATGCTCAACCAACTGAACCACCCAGGTGCCCCTATAAATGTCTTTTTAAATACTACTTTATGTATATCCCACAATTTTGGATATATACTTTATTTCTTTAAAAAATTTTTGATTTTGGGGCGCCTGGGTGGCTCAGTCAGTTAAGCGACCGACTTCGGCTCAGGTCATGATCTCACAGTTCATGAGTTCGAGCCCTGCATCGGGCTCTGAGCTGTCGGCACAGCTGACACATTCTGTGTCTCCCTCTCTCTCTGCCCCTTCCCTGCTCATGCTCTGTCTCTCTCTGTCTCAAAAATAAATAAACATTAAAAAATTAAAAAAAATTTTTGATTTTGGAAATTTCAGATATATCAAAGTAGATTTTGGTGACTCCCTCCAATAATACCTATTATCTGACTACATTATCTAAACAGTTTTACAGCCGTTCTTATTTCTTTTATACCCTCCCGTTTTCCATCCCTTCCTCTACCTGCCACAGAATTATTTTGAAACAAATCACAGATCTCCTATCATTTCTTCTAGAAATATTTCATTTGATGACCCTAAAGAAATGCAAGCTTTAAAAACAAACATCCACACCATAATCACCCTAAAATTTTAATAATTCCTCAGTATTCACCTAATACCTAATCATTGTTCAGATTTCGATTTCTCATAATTTTTTTCTGTCTATTGAAGTGCACAAATCTTAGCTATACAGATAAATGGCTATGCCTACGTAACCCACACTTTTATTATGATAAAGAACATTTCCTTTGTCCCTTTGCCTCTTGTCTCTTTCCAGTTCATCTTTCTACCCCATTTCCCCAACTACCACTGTTCTGATTTTTTTCACCTTAGTTTTTCTCCTAAAACTTCCATATAAATGGAATCATATAGTATGTCCACTCTCTTATCTTTTTCCTCACCACATTAGTAAGATCCATGGATATATCAGTAATTTGTTCTGAGTATACCACACTTTAGTCCCTTTTATGGACAATGGATTGTTTCCAGTTTTGGGTTATTGTAAATAAAGCTGCTATGAACATTTTTGTTCTTGTCTGTTTGCGGGAAAATGTTTTCATGTCTCTAGGAAGTGGAAAGCTAGGAAGGGAATTACTAGGCGAAATGGTAGCTGCATATTTAATTTCATAAGAAACTGAAACCTTTTCCCACAGTGGTTATACCATTTTGTGCTCCCACCAGTAAAATCTAGGAGAGCTCTGGCTGCTCCATGTCTTTGTCAGCATTTGGCATCGTCCTCTTAATTGTAGCCATTTTAGTGGGTGTGTATTGGTTCTCGTGGTTTCAATCTGCATTTTTCCTTGATCACTGATGATGTTGAGAACTTTTTTATACGATTATTGGTCATTAGTTTCTCTTCCTTTCTGAAGTGTCAGCTCTTTTGCCTGTACTGTTACTATTTTAGTCCATTTTATCATTTAGCTATATAACTGTACCTAGTTTTTTTAGAGCAAGTTAAAAAATGCATCTGCATCACATTTTGTAACAAAAGCAGGATGAATCTGAATTTATGAATCTCTAGCTCCTTGAGTAAGACCTTTTAGACTCAAGTTTGGTATGTAACAAATTGCTCCGACATATTAATACTCTCCTTGCCTTGAAACCCACAGCTGTTCTTTCGTGCCTTTCCAGTATTTTCACTTTTGGGACTTGTCTCTTTTTTTAAGAAAATACTTTAAAGCCCAAAGGGAGACTGAAACCCTTTTTACCTAAACCCAGCCACTTAAATTCTCTCTGGTTTTCTCCTTCCCACAACTGTATTCTTGTGTCTGTTCTGCATCACCATTCATTCAGTATGTCCAGACTTTGAGATCCTTAGAGGTCTGTAGCCTCCAAGTAGGAGCATGAAATTTCATCAGAAGGAAGTCTATTGAAAATTTAACCTGTATTTTATTTAAATTTAAGCCGTCATTTTAGCTGTAGCAGTCAACTTGAGCCAAAAGGCATTCTACCAAAGTAAGCTACTAATGTGTATGCAGTGCCTGTTCTGGTGTAACAAAAGTATATTCTTTTTTTTTTTTTTTATTTATTTTTTTTTTTTTTTATTACAGAAACCTCTCATAATTCAGATTCTGGCCATGAAGTTCAAGAGGATTCTTCAAAGGAAAATGTATCATCAAGTGCTGCCTGTACTGACCACAACCCAGCACCTACTCCCGATGGCAAATCACATGAACTGTCTAATCTTCGGTTGGAGAACCAACTGTTGAGGAATGAGGTTCAGTCTTTAAATCAAGAAATGGCCTCATTACTTCAAAGATCCAAGGAAACTCAAGAAGGTAGAGCCTTATTTCAGTTGTGCAGGGTTAGGAATTTAACATTTCAAAAATAAACGAAGATTTGATTACATCAAAACTTAGAAATATTTCAGATGAGACTTATAAAATAGCATTTTCATAGAAACAGGGCCCAGATTTAGAAGTGAGACCAGTCATCCTCCCACTGACCTGAACCAGAACATTGGCTTGTTTGGTCATTCTTTAGGAATCATGAAATTTAGGGACTGAGAACGGAACATCAGTGATCATCTGATTCATTTGATCGATTTATTCTGAGCATTCAGGGGGAGCTGCTCACGAGCCAAAGGTGTGATTAAACAAAGTAGTGGGCACCAGTGGGCGAGGTCACGGTATTGCACTGCTCCTGGGGCTGTAAAGCAAACATGGAATTCAGTTTGAAAAGTACTGTCTCGAAATGTGCAGTGAAGTGGCCCTAGAGTAGAAAACCCTTGGATTCCTCAGAAATAGGTAATTTAAAAGTAAAAAAATCCCACAAGTGAGGTAGTGGTGGGGAGTATGTTAATGTTAATGCAAGTGTGGCCAAGGGAAGATAAGAGAAGTCTCTGCCCTGGATCCTGGCAGTGATTAGAAAGGAGTGTAGGGACAGTGGGAAAGTTTGGCCAAGACGTGGATGGAGGCCCAGAAGAGTACAAGAGGAAGGAAGTTTAAGACTTGTTGGGCTGACTTTAGAAAAAACTTCACTTTACCAGACTAACGTGGACATGGAAATAGAGCCTTTCCTGAGACCATGTAGAGTTTGCTTTGATGTTAATTTTGTTTTGCCGGCCGACTGTTGTTACAGATCATATGTAAGGATGTGGAAATCTTTACTGCGCTGTTCTTTCTAGATTTAAACAATAGGGGGCACCTGGGTGGCCCAGTCGGTTAGGCGTCCGACTTCAGCTTGGGTCATGATCTCATGGTCTGTGAGTTCAAGCCCCGTGTTGGGCACTGTGCTGACAGCTCAGAGCCTGGAACCTGCTTTGGAGTCTGTGTCTCCATCTCTCTGCATCTCCCCCACTCACACTCTGTCTCTCTCTCTCTCTCTCAAAAATAAATAAGGATGAAAAAAAATTTTTTGAAAAACATCTTTTTGGGGTGCCCAGGTGGCTCAGTTGGTTGAGCATCTGACTTTGGCTCAGGTCATGATCTCATGGTTTGTGGGTTCGAGCCCTGCATCGGGCTCTCTCTAGTCGGCACAGAACTCAGTTCGGATCCTCTGTCTCCCTCTCTCTCTGCCCCTCCCCCACTTGCACTCTCTCAAAAAATAAAACATTAAAAAAAAATAGCATCTTTTTGCTACGATGATTGAGAGAAACAGATTCTTTCCTGTGTTTATCTTCAGGTTTTGGTTTTGTTTGTTTGGTCTTACTGGAGTGTATGCCCTTGGTTTGGATTTGCATTCGTCCTGTCTCTACGAATTTGCATTCTCAGAACTCTACGAATCCACCGACCATTTTAGTGTTGTGAATTCTGCTCTATACTGGTTTTGGCTCCCAAATACTTTATGCTATGTCTCAAAAAAAATTTTTTTTTGTAGAAGAGCAGCTATTATCATGCCCCGTTCCAGCCTGTTAACTATAATGTAGATGTGAGTGTTGGCCTTGAGAAGTGGGTATCCCATTTGGAGCAAATAATCTGAAGATACGTCTAAACCCCCAATTTTGGCAGTCAGTCCTAAAGGCACAGAGGAGAATCTGTGTGTGCTGTGAGAAAGGCGTGTCTGCTTGAATAGAGACATTTCTCTCTGTCTTTTTTAGAATTAAACAAAGCAAGAGCAAGAGTTGAAAAGTGGAATGTTGACCACTCAAAGAGTGATCGAATAACTCGAGAACTTCGAGCCCAGGTCGACGATCTGACTGAAGCAGTGGCCGCAAAGGACTCGCAGCTGGGTGTGCTGAAAGTGAGGCTGCAGGAAGCCGACCAGCTACTGAGCTCCCGCACAGAAGCCCTGGAAGCCTTACAGAGCGAAAAATCGAGGTAGCTCACTCTAGAAGTCATGAACAAGGGGGCTGGGACGTTTCTTTCCAGTACAAGTAATTATAAACACTGTAGTATATCCCACTTTGTGGAAACTTAGCTTTTGAAATTTACAGAGGGGAAATTTATGTTTTTTTTAATGTGAAATGTGTGTGATTAAAAGTCGACTTACTAGTGGAATCTTGAGATGCATTGTTAGCAGAGTCTGCATTTAAAAATATTTGAAGAACGTCGGGTCATTAATCTTTTGACATATGATGATATGTGCTGTGTGCTTATATTTGGATGCCTAAAAATATAGGTTACGTTCCATTAAAAGGCAGAAAGATTTCTTTAAGAATATTTTAGTCAAGCCATCTTTTTTGTGCATATAAGCCAATGCTCTAAAAATTATTCTACCTGACCACTTGTACACTGTGGAAACGAGCCTCTTCGAGTGATGTCTTGTCTTTTAGAATAATGCAGGATCACAGCGAAGGTAGTAGCCTACAGAACCAAGCTCTGCAAACCCTTCAGGAGAGACTGCATGAAGCGGACGCCGCCCGGAAGAGAGAGCAGGAGAGCTGTAAACAGATGCAGGTTCGAGAGGAGGCATGGCTTTCCTAACACATTTTCTGCCAAATAAAATTCTGCAGTGCGTTTCAGAAAATTCTCTTTCTGTGACAAAATCCAAGTATTTGGAAATTTAGCTTGATCCTCGCTAAATTTAATCCTACGTATTGAAATACATTTAAAATGAAGTTCAGTATCCTTTATGATTGACAAGGCATCGGCAGGGGGACGTGGGGGCTCTTCTTCTGAGAGGGTATTTGAAGGGACGACGCACAGGTCGGACAAGGGTCCCAGAGGGGAGGGCTGTTACACTCTCTTGAGAGAAAGCTCTGTCAGATAATAAAAGGGGAGCAGCCCCTCAGCACCCCTTAAAAAAAGAAATACAATTAAAATAGTTAATGTTCATTAGAGACAGACATTTTTTCACTTAATTTTGTTGTGCAACCAACATTACCATTATCTGATTAAAAGCTGATTTGGGGCTTCTTTCTTACAACTAGATGGTGCTGAGAAGCTTTTGAATAAAACACTTAGAAAAAAGTTGCTGATGTGGGGCATCTTGTTTATGTTTTTATTTAAGCTTTTTCTGATTCCATTTTATCTGATTTCATTTATTTCTAGAGAAATGTACCTAATATATACTTTTACTCTTTAAAAAAACCTTTTCTTAAAAAAATTTTTTTTTAATTTAATGTTTATTTATTTTGAAAGAGAGAGAGTGCAAGCAGGGGAGGGGCAGAGAGAGAGGGAGATGCTGAATCCGAAGCAAGCTCCAGGCTCTGAGCTGTCAGCACAGAGCCTGACATGGGGCTCAAACTCATGAGCCGCCAGATCATGACCTGAGGTGCAGTTGGGACGCTTAACTGACCGAGCCACCTAGGTGCCCCTAAAAAATATTTTTTAAGTAGGCTTCATGCCCAGTGCGGAGCCCAACGCAGGGATGCGTTCGAGACCTGAGCTGAGATCAAGAGTCAGATGCTTAGGGGCGCTTAGGTGGCTCAGTTGATTAAGTGTCCAACTTTAGCTCAGGTCATGATCTCAAGGTTTGTGGGTTCCAGCCCCACGTCAGGCTTTGTGCTGACAGCTCAGAGCCTGGAGCCTGCTTTGGATTCTGGCTCCGGATCTGGCTTCGGATTCTCCCCCTCTTACTCTACCCCTTCCCCATGCTCTGTCTCAAAAATAAATAAACATTAAAAAAAAGAATAGTATGACTTCAATTTGAAGTCATTAAAAAATAAAAAGATGCTTAACCAACTACCACCCAGGTGCCCCAAATTTTACTCTTAAATTAATTTTTGCATCCAGTTCTGTGGTTCTCAACCCCGTCTATACATTAGGATCATGTAGCTTTTACTACTTTCTGATACCAGGTCTCCACTTCGAGGGAGCCTGATCACATTGTGTGAGGTAGGCATAAGCAGTGGTATTTGAGTTTTATAAGATTCACAGGTGTGTCCATTGGGCAGTGAGGTTGAGAACCACTGGGCCAGGCTGTCTTTTCAACAGGTGAAAATAGTTCAGTCCTGAAAGTAACTATCAGCTAGTGTGGGCTTTTTGAAAATCTTATGAGTGTATTTTATTTAATACAGTATATCCAAAGTACTATCATTTCAACATATAGTTAACAATAAATATCATTAATGAGATATTTTACGTTCTTTTTTGTATACTTAATTTTCAAAATATGGTATATTTTATACTTAATTCAGTCATTCAGTGGCTTTAAAAGTTTCTTAAGCTAAAAAATTACATTGAGCAGTTGATTAGAAAAATGTGAAATAAAAGGAAAACATTAGCCATACTGCTAGAAAAGATGTAGCTATTTACTTACGTCTTTCATTTGCTTTCTGATAGACTTTTCTGTTTTCTGTAGGCCTTTTATTCATTGATCAGCTTAGTATCAGGCTGACCTTAGTATCAGGCTGTATCCAAGTGACCAGATTTACCTTGGAAGTTTCTTAAAAAACAAATTTCTTGGGGTGCCTGGGTGGCTCAGTCAGTTAAGTGTCCAACTTCAGCTCAGGTCATGATCTCGTGGTCCGTGAGTTTGAGCCCCGCGTCGGGCTCTGGGCTGATGGCTCAGAGCCTGGAGCCTGCTTCCGATTCTGTGTCTCCCTCTCTCTCTGCCTCTACCCCTCCCCCATTCATGCTCTATCTCTCTCTGTCTCAAAAAAAAAAACAACAAAAAAACCCCAACAGATTTCCAAGGGGCGCCTGGGCAGCTCAGTCGGTTGGGCGTCCGACTTCAGCTCAGGTCATGATCTCACAGTCTGTGAGTTTGAGCCCTGCACCAGGCTCTGGGCTGACAGCCCGGAGCCTGAAGCCTGCTTCAGATTCTGTCTCCCTCTCTCTCTCTCTGCCCCTCCCCTGCTCATGCTCTGTCTCTCTCTGTCTCAAAAATAAATAAAAACATTAAAAAAAAATTAAAAAAAAAAACCAAAAAACAGATTTCCAAGCCTAGTCTTAGAAGTTCCAATTCAGTAAGCCTGGGGAAGGCCTTCGGTGGCTGCATTTTTTTTTAAAACTCCCTAATTGATTCTGATGCATTGCCACGTTTGGGAGCCAGCAACCTTAAATTCTCTATTCTTTAGTTCTTAACAAATGAGGTGGTATGTTTTGTTTTGTTTTGTTTTTAAACCTCCCTGTTAGGTTGTTGGGCTGAGCTAAAAAAAAAATCCCGTAAGATATCTGATTAGGTGGTTGTAAAATATATCTCAAAGGAAATGATGTAAGCAGATATAAAAATTTGTCACAGAACGAGTTTGCTGCACGCCTTAATGACATGGAAGCGGAACGGCAGAATTTGGCAGAAGCGGTTACTCTGGCCGAACGAAAATACTCGGACGAGAAGAAGAGAGTTGACGAGCTGCAGCAACAAGTCAAAGTGTTGAAGTCCAACTTGGAGTCCTCTAAGCAGGAACTCATCGACTACAAGCAAAAAGCTACTAGAATACTCCAAGTAAGCTTGAGATGTACCCTGTGGATGTTGGGATTTGCCAGTTGGGAGACACTTTTTGACTCCACGTTGATCTGTGAGAGGATTTGTTCGTGTTTGGCTGGGTTGGCTCACGTCAGGTGCCTTACTCAGGGGTTCTGTAAAAGGCTAAAATGTCGCTTGTTCCAACCACCTTTCTTTCTTTTTGCTTAAAATTCACTCTGCCACTGCCCAGGCCAGGCCCGCCACCTGTCATCTTAACCACGGCTATATCGATGATCGTCGTTAAGCAGTCACTTCCTTCTTCCTTGCTGATCCTCCGTCAGGTTTTTCAGGCAGCTTCCCCCGCCTGGTGTCTCAGCCGACCTTCCCTTCCACTCCGCTGAGAGACACTGTGTCAGTCTCCAGCTAATGTAGTCTTCAGCTTCTCCTTCCTTTGCCTCCTATCGGAGGGAAACGTCTGCTTTCGTCAGGAGGCATTTTCAGCCTGTGCGTTGGTTCCGCTCCACCTCCTTTAAGCTCCTCCTCCTGAGTCTGGCCTCTCCCTGCTTTTCCCCTCTGCTGCCGCCTTCTTCTGGCTCAGCATACTCAAGAGCACATGGTCGCTTAGCGGAAGAACAGACAAGGTCTTCGAACTCCTGCCTAAGGAAAAAAACCATACTTTTGGCTTTTTTGACCACTTCGATCCATTTCCTTGTCCTTTCTCTCAATGTCAGACTTACCAGAATTTTTGTAAACATGCTGTCTCTATTTTAGACCTGGTAACTTTAACTCCTTCGTGTAATTTCTGTCCCTGCTACATTTCTGAAATTGTCTTCCCAGAGGCCTTTCATGACCGGAATATGTACTTTCTTCCTTTCTTAGTTTCCACCCACTTTGATTTTGGCGGAGTATTGGACACTGTTAGCCCCCCTCCCTTCTTGAAACTCCTGCCTTCTGGTGCCACTCGCACTGCCTTCTCTCTCTCTGTCCTCTCTCACTGCTCTTTCTGTCTCTGTTGGGCCCTCTTTCCAGTCTCCAAAGAGGAGAGTCCTCCCAAATTCCATCCTAAGCCCTCTCTGACTCCTTTCTTCGCGTTATCATGTATATATCCCCTCTGCCTGTGCCTGCCACCTTGATGTGACTTCAGCTTGTCTCCAAGCCTAACTTCCTGACCTGTTTCTAAGTGCCTGCCGTGTTTCTCTGCATGGGATGTCCCATCCCCCAAACCAGCTTCTCCTTCATTCTCTTATTTCGGTAAATATCATGCCTTCTTCCCAGGCAGTAGAGCTTGAACCACAATGACATTTTGACTCCACCTTTTTCCTTTAGCTCCTGCCTCCTGTTGGGTATGAGCACCTTTTTGATTCCTCTTTCATGAGACAGCATGTCTGTCTCCTCCAAACCATTCCAATTATTTTTGCTATGTTACTCTAATTCATTTAAAAGGGTCCTTATTGAGTACTTAACTATTCACGAGGCATTATGGTAGGTGCTGAGGGTATGTCTTCTTTCTGAAAAGAGCAGTTAAGTTAGTTAAAAAAAAAAAAAAAAAAAAAAACCTGAGGTAATTGGCAGGATAAAGTTATCGATGCATTAAGCCCCTAAAATCTGCCAGGGGGAGTCAGGGGCAACTGGAGATGCCATATAAAGAGGAATTGGAGGAGGAGTAGGAAGACTTGGGAAGAGATTTCTGATAGGACAGCCTGTGCCCTTGCAAAGGGGGCCTGAGGGAGCATGGCATGGCATATGTGGTGGACGGCAGCTAGTTGCCTTGACCGTGACGGTTAGGGATGAAGAGGCGAGAAAGAGAAGGAGCAGAAGGACTGGCCGTGATGAGGATGCGAGGGGAGAGTTGGCACGGGACCCGGCTCTTAGGAGGTGCTCAGTGAATTGCCACGGATGTTGAGGGGTGAGGACGGGATGGCGAGATGGAGACGGCAAAGAGGAGGGTATCAGAACGGATGGTGAGGAATAGTGAGGACTGGTCTAATTTGTGGTAGTGAGGGTGGTAGACGGGACAGACTTGGAGGAGGTGGGGTGTGCGAGATGGAGAGATTTAACTGGAGGAGGGGGGAATGGAAGTGCAAGGAAGGAGGACTCCGGTTTTCTGGTTTGAGTGCACAAGAGATACTCCCCTGCCGTGTGGCAGAGAAACAGGGAAGCCGGTAGGCTAGCACTGGAGGGTAGGACAGGCGATGACGAGTTTGCAAAACTGATGTGACATTGGGGTGAAAGGTTTTGGAAGGCGATCAGAAATACAGGCCTGGAGCTCAGCACAGAGGTCTGGGCCTTAGCCCAGAGAGAGAGGGAGAATTATGTTTATTATAGAAAATTGAAAAAAATACAGAGAAGTTTGAAGAAGTCGCCCAGAGTTCTACCACATGAAAAGGAAAGACTATTTTTGATGGAAGAGAGTGATGGTCATTACTGCTGGCCTAGAACAATAGCACTTTTTAAACTAGTCTTCCCATGGGGCGCCTGGGTGGCTCAGTCGGTTAAGTGTCCGACTTCAGCTCAGGTCACGATCTCGCGGTCCGTGAGTTCGAGCCCCACGTCGGGCTCTGGGCTGACGGCTCGGAGCCTGGAGGCTGCTTCCGATTCTTTGTCTCCCTCTCTCTCTGCCCCTCCCCCATTCATGCTTTGTCTCTCTCTGTCTCAAAAATAAATAAATGTTAAAAAAAAATTTTTTTAAACTAGTCTTCCCACATTAAATCGCTTTTTCCAACTCCTCTTTTCTACCAGGGGTTGGTAAACCTTTTCTGTAAAGGGCCAGATAGTACATATTGCAGGCTTCGCAGGCTCTCTGTGGTCACCATCACATACTCTTTATTTTTTTATGATCCTATAACCGTGTAGAAACCCTCCTTAGCTTATGGGTTGTCCACCGACAGGCCACAGGCCAGATCTGGCCCGTCAGCCATAGTCTGTGAATGCCTACTTTATACCCCTGCCAGATTAGCCCTCCTAAAATACAGCTCTGGTCATCTCACTTCCCAGTCTACTTTTTGATCATTTGTTTTGGCCCGCCAAATAAGTCAAACATTTTAGCCTGGCATCTGAAGCCCCCACAGATTGGGCCTAACATAGTACCTCAGCACATCTCTCAATACCCTGATGCTGTTTCTTGTATACCCTTGTTCACCCTGATGCTGTTGCATTTTTATGCTTTGCCCTATCTTCTCTATACCTGTCCAAATCCTAGCCATTTTTCAGGATCAGCATAACTGCTGCTTTCTGGTAAAGGCTTCTCTTCCCCAGAAGTGGTTTTTCCTTCTTGGAACTCTGCAGGTAGTCTTGGCAGATGCCTCTCTCAACTTGCTTATTGCCTTTTACTGGATACTTGTAACTTCCCTTCTGGTTTATAAGGCTGAGGGTACCATCCCAACGGGGGACATCTTCATGACACAGACACTTAGCACAGTGCCAAACCCTCTGTAGGCATTCCGTAAATATTTGTTGAGTAGCATGTGATGGAGGAAAAAAGCATGAGGGAGGAGAAGAACATATGAGAAGAATCTTGTTAATAGCAAGTTCTCAACAATAACATGGGCCTGGGGACCAAAACCCAAGGACGGTCTGTGACAAGGCTCTAGTGCATTTTCATCCCAATGTGGACTTTCTTTGGCGGAGAATGTAATTGGGCTGTTTGCACAGTGGCTTAGGTAGTGCAAGATTGATGGTGTTCGGTATACAAGCTAATCTCAGTTTTGCTTAAAGAGGTTCCTTTTTTTTTGTAATAGTCTAAAGAAAAATTGATTAACAGCTTGAAGGAAGGCTCTGGCTTTGAAGGCCTCGACAGCAGTACTGCCCACAGCGTGGAGCTGGAAGAACTTCGCCATGAAAAGGAGCTGCAAAAGGAGGAGATACAGAAGCTGATGGGCCACATCCATCAGCTGAGGTCTGAACTACAGGTAAGATTCACTGCGGGTCGGCTGCACAGACAACCACCCACCCCCAGCTGTCGGCAGGCGAGAAGAGGGGGCGTCTGTGGTTTGAGGGAAGACAGAGGGAGACAGAGAGTGGAACTTGTGTGGGACCAGCAGTGACCATGTAGAAGTGAATCTAAAGCGATAGGTTTCTTGTCCACTGACTATGAAGTTCTGGGAATAACAAACATAGGTAACTAGATTCGTTTGTTAAACAAATTCTTACCCTGCGTCCCCCATGTGCTGGGCATCCTGTAGGCTCAGAGTAACAGCAAGGAACCACACAGAACCTTCGTATTTATGGAATTTACAATCTAGTGGTTAAAACACACATGAGATTTGGGCTTGTCTGTAAAATGGGATGTTTTCTGATACTGGAATGGACACAGGACGGTCTCTTCATTAGACTTACAGGCATAATCTTAATAATTTATGGCTTATGTGAATTGCTGTTTTTAATCCACAAGTAAATGGGGCCTTTCATTTAGATTCAACATGGAGTCTTTGATGTAAAT
Organism: Herpailurus yagouaroundi; assembly: GCF_014898765.1. NCBI lineage: Eukaryota > Metazoa > Chordata > Mammalia > Carnivora > Felidae > Herpailurus > Herpailurus yagouaroundi. Next base: position 65,156,311 of record NW_024412396.1, read on the forward strand.
ATCCTAGGCGGAGTCTCTGAGAACGAGAGAACATAAAGTGCTGGCTAACAAGCCTTCTTTAAAAGAAAAAAGAAAAAAAAAAAACATTTTGCAAAGAATATTCATCCGTGCGCGAACTCAGCAAGTGATTGGTTTGTGAGATGACCTACAAAGGAAGGTGTGGAAGTCGTGAGGGTAGGGTTTCTTGTCTGGCGTGTGGCTTGGATATCAGACTTAGCAGATGTGTTACCCGTGCCAAACACTTGGTCTCACTGAGCCTGAGTTTTGTCATCTGTAAACTGAAGGCAAACAGAGCTGCTCTTGAGGATAAGGGATATGTGTAAAAGGGCCTAGCATTGTTCCCAACATGGATTAGGCCCTCAGCAACTGTTAGCTGATGTTACTTCTGGATTTTTTCATATTGGCCAAGTAGAAGAGCTGATAAAGACTGTTGTCCTCATAGTCTGTAAAGTAGGACTTTTTTTGTGTGCAATTTTGAATTCCAAAAATTCAGTCCCATGAATTTAGAAATGGACTGGATGCTAATTCTATTCACACCTTGTCTTATTTATACATGTATTTTGGATGAGATTATGAAAAATAGGACTTGTTGTATTTAATATCTCATCGTTACCCCAGCATCACTGATGACGTTGACTATTCTCAAGAAGTTGATGAAGTCTATAGTAAGGATTAAAGTATATCCATCAGAATGAGAGAATTGTTACTGGCCTACAATAGCTATCCTTCACTCAGCACTTCTGTGCCAGGCATCGCGCTGAGCTCTGAGCGTACATCCTTCCATTTGTTCCTCACCATAAACCTGGAAGGGAGGTATGGTGCGTTCTCTTTCTGTAGTTTGAAGAAATCTAGTCATAGAGAAGGAGAGCAGCTTCCCTGTGACTAGTAAAGTAGCACATTCAGGGTTAGAGCCTTAGTCTGTCCGATTCCAGAACACGTTCTTAACCACTGCCCATCCCACCTGCTGCTCAAGAATCCATTTGATTAAGTCAAATTGATGGCAAGATTAATTTACCTACTACTCACCCCGAAAACTCAGGGGTAGGGAAAAATAATTGTACTTATTGCTGTTTTCCTCTAAATCCACAAAGTTGTGTTATCTGGGAATATCTGTTATTATCTGGAAGTATCATCAATCTGTCCGTTCTTCCAAACAGTATGTGAAGTGCGGAGTTGTGGAGAGGAGTTCAAGACAGAGTGTACCAAAAGATCAAAAGCAGATTGAGATGCTGATTTTCATCTCTTGTGGGCCTGTATGAATGGACGCATGCTTAACCCATACAGGGGAAAGAGAGAAACCTAGAGTTCTCTTCTTTGCCACTAGCAGATTTGATAGGAAATCTAGAAGGTGGTTTTTGAGTTTGAAGAAGTGAGAATAATGACGCTAAGTGAAGGAGTGAGAAATATAGAAAGATCTAAAAACATAATGGTAATAAAGCTAAAAAAAATGAAATAATAGACTAACCTGAGGGTAAGAGAGAACAGTTATTTCTTAGTTTCTGTTGAGTACTTAGCACACATGCAAAAACTAACTATAACCTGCATTCCCACGGGACCAGTGCAGCAAAGTCCTTTTTGATGTTATGTTTCTGTTCCTTTTGAAATTGTTAGCTTTTGATTAGAGCTATAAGTCTCCCAGGGAGCCACTGTTTACGCATGCTCATTAAATCACATGGTTCATGTGCTGCGGCAGCTATGGTAACCTCTTCGTGTCTCTCACCATTGGCCAGGTTATACAGTGAAGCGTCCGTTTATCTACTCCTTTTGGGCTGAGACCATGTCCTCTCATCTGTATCCCTCTAGTGCCCGCTGAGCCCAGGGCATGGTGCACAGTGATAACTCAATAAATGTTGAAATGAACGGTTAATTATTGCTTTCACATATAAGGCTCATCGTTTTAGGATATGGAAGCTCAGCAGGTTAGTGAAGCAGAATCAGCAAGAGAACAGTTACAAGATCTGCAGGACCAAATAGCTGGACAAAAAGCATCTAAACAAGAACTGGAGGCAGAATTGGAGCGACAGAAGCAGGTAAAGATTTTAGATGGGCAATTACCAAGGAAGGCGCTTTGCTGGCGGTCCCGTGAGGCTACTCTTCTAGTAAAGGACCTCACTGACACTCTTGTAGGATGGGTTTGGAGTAGTGATGGTAAATGCGACCTTCTGGGTCCCTCCTGCCTTGTCACTACCCACCCCTTCACTGTTTATTTGACAGATGAAAAATAGAACCACAAAACGGTTATGGGACTTGCCTCTTAGCACACAGCTAACTAGAGAATAGAATAGAACCCAGAATTCCCATCCCAGAGTTCTTTCTACTACCTCACCTGTATTTCGGTATATCTCCTCGTCACAGTGTGTATGAACAGAAAGCTTAAAAAACATCAGTTTAGGGGCGCCTGGGTGGCACAGTCGGTTAAGCGGCCGACTTCAGCCAGGTCATGATCTCGCGGTCCAGGAGTTCGAGCCCCGCGTCGGGCTCTGGGCTGATGGCTCAGAGCCTGGAGCCTGTTTCCGATTCTGTGTCTCCCTCTCTCTCTGCCCCTCCCCCGTTCATGCTCTGTCTCTCTCTGTCCCAAAAATAAAATAAATAAACGTTGAAAAAAAAAAATTAAAAAAAAAAACAAAACATCAGTTGATTCTCACGTTTTATTACATTTGTACTTTCTAGGAACAACAGTAATATCATTTACTAGAAATACAAAATACATTATTGCCATATTAAGCTGTTCTTTCTGTTTGAGAAGAAATATTTATACAGTGTTCTTATAAGTCATATTTATAATTGTATTTCTTTGTTTACTCGGCAGTTGTTTGCTCCCCAAGCCAAATTATTTTACTTTAATAGACTTACGTAATAGTTTCATTATTAAAACAGTTAAACATGCTTACAGCCACATTTTCAGAACAAGATGCTGTATCTAATGTTAATAACATCTGTAATTTACTGAATAATGACATTGTTGTAAGCACCTAGTACACATTATCTTATTTTATCCTTACAATAAAATCTGTATTTACTTTACAGAAAACTATTCTTAGAATTATCTGTGCATCACTTATAACATTTCCAGCCTTGTGCATTTATATTCTTAGATCTTTTTTATTAGGATTTATCATTTATGAAACTTGTTCTGTTCTCAGAGAAATATTTGTTTTTATTATGAACGTACCACTTGGAGCTGTTTCCTGAGTAGTAAGGAAGGAAAAACATTCACCAAGTAGCAGGCTGCAGATACATCATAGTCCGTCTTAGATAATTTAGTTATAAAATTGGCCACCCTTTCAGAAATTGCATTTTAATTTATTCAAGGGGCTATTATTATATAGTGAAAGGCAAAAATTTGATGGCCTTGATGGCTAGATGATTTTCATTTTATTATGGAAGATGGTTTTACCGCATCCGCTGCCAGTGCCTGTCTTTAAAATGATATAATTAAGTAGAGGCAAGTGCAGCTGAATGTAGCTCTAGGCTGTTTATTTAGTCATGAGATGTTCTGGGTGTAAGTGCTTAATCTTGGGATTAAATAGTCCTATGGTGGTCCTTATTAATTTAAGTAATTTCAGCCTTAAATTTTTGCTAGCCTAAGAGCTTAAAAGAAATCAGACCTTCTTGTAAATTGAGATTCTCCTACCCTAATTACTGCCTCATTTTCTTTATTCTCACTTATCTCAGTTTTTTTTAATCAGTAAAATAAGCAGGCTGAACTAAATGTTTTAACATAGTCTAGCAGCTTGATCCTGTCTCACATTTACTTCTTCACGTAGCTCCCTTTATTTCGTCTGCACGGTTAAGCATAATGCTTTTGAAGGTTTTTAGTTCATTACTCTGTCTTCCCTGGCATGTGCTTTGTCTTAAATTGCAACTGACACCAACTCATCATATGCATTATACAAACCAGCAGCACATTCGTGCAGTTGTTAATGAATCTGGAGGTATTTCTTTCTTTTAATTTTTTTTCTTAAATTTATTTATTTTTGAGAGAGACAGAGTGTGAGCAGGGGAGGGGCAGAGAGAGGGGGAGACACAGAATCAGAAGCAGGCTCTAGGCTGTGAGCTGTCAGCACAGAGCCCGACGTGAGGCTCAAACCCACAAGCTGTGAGATCATGACCTGGGCCCAAGTTGGATGCTTAGCCGACCGAGCCACCCAGGTGCCCCTGGATGTATTTCTTTTTTTCCCTTTTAGCGATGATAGAGCAAAACAGGTGCACGATATTGCCTGGTCCAAATAAGTCCACGAAGAGCTGCTCAGCATCATTAATCAGTACATGCAAATAGAATTAATCAGAAATGCAAATAGAAACCACACTGAGATGCCAGTATGTACCCATAGAATAGCTACACTTACCAAAACTAACGGTACCAAATGTTGGGAAGGTGTGGAAGAACTAGAACTCTGTCATATTGCGTGGGAATCCAGACTGGTGCAGGTGTTTTGAAAACAATTCACAAGATAATTTGGCAGGTTTTGTTTCTCTAAGTTAGACAACACTTACGTGATCAAGTAGATCTCTTCCTACACATCTACCCAAGAAGAATGAAGACACACGATCACTTACAGAATCGTGCTTGGTTATTCATCATGTACGAATTGATACAGCACGGTGGAGTACCGTTCATCAGACCCGTCCAAGTCTGTTCATTTGTTCATTCAGGATAGACACAGCGCATGTTGGCTGAGGGCCTCCTGTGTGTCAGGCACTGTTTTAGGTACTGGGGATGAAATGGGGGACACTGATAGAGCTTCTGTTTATTCATGTTTCACTTTGTAGGAATTCCACTACATAGAAGAAGATCTGTATCGAACAAAGAATACATTGCAAAGCAGGATTAAGGATCGGGAAGAAGAAATTCAAAAACTTAGGAATCAGGTATGAATGAGTGCTCACAACTTAGGAAGAGATACCATTGCAAAGCTAATTTTTTTGTAGAGGCTACAGAATGACCTTCTTTTCCCATATTTTCACCTGAGTTCTGCTGTTGCAGTAGTGAGGTGTTACTTTCAGTCTGATACAGAAATTCCTCTAATGCCATTTGAGGCTGCATTTGCTGTGTTCTGTGGCTTCTCCTACAAGTGTCTTGTAGCCAAAGCCATCAAGGACACGTGATTTACCTCAAATTTCATGTCTTCTAACTTCAGTGATGGTTGTGCCAGTTGCCAGTTTCATAATTACGGTTTCTTTCCTGAGAAAAATCCAATGATAAATCTTATTAACAATTGATATGTTTTTCATAAAGCCACCAAGACTTATGTTCAACCCTGAAAATGTAAAACATGGGAAATAACATGTGCCCCCCACCCAGATTTACCCATATTTATCATTAACTGTGATAGAATCATGCATTCACTTATCCTGTAACTACATTATCCTTTTCTCCCTTATATTTATTGACTTAATAAGCAATGAACCCATTGAACATTTAAATAATTTATATAAAGATTTAGCTGGTTAATGACTTAGTTTGAACATAAAAAGTCAAATAATTTTGGTTTTTAAGTTCTCAGACTTCATAGTAGTCTGTAACTTAAGATATTTTAGAATATTTTAATTTTTATGAGTTGAAAATAGGAACGCCTGGATGGCTCAGTCAGTTAAGCATCTGATTCGATTTCAGCTCAGGTCATGAACTCAAGGTTCGTGAGATCGAGCCTGCATCAGGCTCCACACTGACAGTGCAGAGCCTGCTTCAGATTCTGTGTCTCCCCCTCTTTCTGCCCCTCCCCTGCGTTGCTTTCTCTCTCTCTCAAAATAAATAAACATGAAAATAATTTTTAAAAATTTAAAAAAAAAGTTGGAAACAGCTAACTGATTTCAGTGTTCTATTCTTCCCTCGCCTGCCTTTGTGAAGTGCCTAAATGGTAATGTGACTTTGCTAGCAGAAAGTCAAAGAAAAGAGAGGAGCAGAAACCACCAATTGGTTTAATCCTTAGATAGAGATTCCTGTATTTATTAAATGTTTATTGAGTGCCTACTAAGCCTAAGATAATTGAGCTATTTTAATTAAAAATTAACTGTAGGAGGACATCTCTTAAAGATTTTTCATCTAAGTGGAGCAGAGGAAAACCTTTGTCTCATAAAAGAAAGTCAGTTAATATACACTTTAAAAAGAAATCAGCATCTTAATATCTTGCCCCAAAACAACCACCCTTAAATGAGCAGCCACATAAACACATAAGTTGGTGCTCAAAACCATCAGTCATCAAGGGAATGCAGACGAAAACCTCAGTGGGATACACCTGTGACTACACCATCAGAACGGTGATCAGCGATTGTACCCCTACATACCGCCTACAGAGCAGTGTAGTGAGTCGTCCGAAGTCAGACTGGCCACGGGATTGCAGAGCAGAGGTGAAAACTTCAGGCTGTGGTCTTTGCGCTGTACCACAATTGCTGAGTTATGGGGGTTTTGAATCCAGGTGGAGAAGTTCAAACTGTCATGGATCGTGGATCAGTGCTTTCGAATATTTCTGACCACGAGGCCACAGCAAGAAGCAAAGAACACGTTGTTTCCCAGTGTTCACATGTACTTAGAAGTACAAAACTAAAACAGAAGTTTCACAAAACAGTCCTCTCACATACTATGTGCTGTATACTCTGTCCCATAAAATGTGGATTATGACCCACCAAGTTGATTTTGTGGCCCATTAATACAGTTTGAAAATCTCTTCTGTAGCAGTGAAAGTAGGATCACAGAGGTTTGAGATGTTGATTAATGCCACACTTTACCTGTGGGAATGTGGATTCTATGTTGTATAACTTTAGTTTTATGTAATTTGTGAACACTTTGCCTTTCAGCTTACTAATAAAACTTTGAGCAACAGCAGTCAGTCCGAGTTAGAAAACCGGCTCCATCAGCTAACAGAGACTCTCATCCAGAAGCAGACCATGCTGGAGAGTCTCAGCACAGAGAAGAACTCTCTGGTCTTTCAGCTGGAGCGCCTTGAGCAGCAGGTGAACTCTGCCAGCGGAAGTAGCAATAACGGGTCTTCCATTAATATGTCTGGAGTTGACAATGGCGAAGGTAACAAAAACAGGAATTTCGAAAGAGCTTTTCGTTGCCTTAATTCCAACCTTGCTAATTCAGACATGACTTTGAAAAGTTACAGAAAGACCATTTTTATTTGTAAAGAAGCTTCGGGGCGCGTGGGTGGCTCAGTTAAGTGTCCCACTCTTGGTTTCAGCTCAGGTCATGATCTCAACATTTCATGGGATCGAGCCCCACATCAGACTCTGTGCTGACAGAACCTGCTTGGGATTCTCTCTCTTCTTTTCTCTCTATCCCTTCCTTGCTTGTGTGTGCACACACTCACGCATGTGCACATTCTCTCTCTCAAAAATAAACAAACTTTGAGGGGCACCTGGCTGGCTCAGTCGGTTGAGCATCCAACTTCAGCGCAGGTCATGATCTCGCGGTTCGTGAGTTTGAGCCCCACATCAGGCTCTGTGCTGACAGCTCAGAGCCTGGAGCCTGGTGCCTGCTTCAGATTCTGTGTCTCCCTCTCTCTCTGCCCCTCCCCCGCTCATGCTCTGTCTCTCTCTCTCTCTCTCTCAAAAATAAACATTAAAAACATTTTTTAAATAAATAAACTTTGAAAAAAGAAAGAAAAGAACCTTGATCCAGCAAAGCACCCACTTTTCTTCTGATGCGAGGCCTGAGCCATCTGTTTGACATGATGTTAGCAAACAGGACAATGGACTGGTTATATATATCCCTCGCTAGTCTGGGTCTTAGAGAAGGGAGGCCCAAAGACCGATGATCATATTGAAATATGTAGGACATTCATCAAGATGTTGATGACAAGGCAGATAATTTGGCAGAGAGGGGCTTTCATGAAGACTTAAAGATTTAGTTTAATAATCTAATCTGGGGGTGCCTGGGTGGCTCAGTCAGTTAAGCATCTGACTTCGGCTCAGGTCACAATCTTGTGGTTCATGAGTTCTAGCCCCGCGTTGGGCTCTGTGCCGACAGCTCAGAGACTGGAGCCTGCTTCGATTTCTGTGTCTCTCTTTCTAAATTCTGCCCCTTAACCACTCGCGCTCTGTCTCTTTCTCAAAAATGAATAAACATTAAAAAAATTTTAATCTTATCTGTAATTATGAATATTAAAGCTAATACTTAGTCATGTAAGTATATCCATGCTCTATAATTTTAATGAAGAAATCTGTAGATTCCCAAAATACATAACTAAGAAGAATGTTAAAGACTTTAGTATAACTTCAACACATTAGGTTTTTAATCTCAGAGCTTCATAAAGTCTACAAAGTAGTCATTCAGCAAACCTCACAGTTCTTTGGTTTTATTAAAAGTTTTTTTAAGTTTTTAAAAAATAACACATTGTTGTATGTATATATATGTGTGTGTGTGTGTGTGTATGTTTTTTAATAGCATGGTTACTGTTAAAAATATCAAAAAAAGGAAATTAAATCACCCAGTAATCTTACTGTCAGATAACATTTTGGAGTATCTCCTTTCAGACTTTTTTCCTATATATGTTTGTAGTATCTGTTTTATTGGTTATTAACTTTTTCATATAAATCAGTTTTTATTATGTATTTTCTTACAGTAGTTTATGTCTATTGCTTTATATACATCCATTGTGGAAATGGCGTAATTTGTTTAATAAATTCCTCATGGTTGGAGATTTAGGTTGCCAATTTTGTCACTAATACAAGCAGTTCTGAGGAAACTATTCTCTGTAAATATCTTTTATTTTTCTTAACATAAGCTATTAGAAATGGAGTTTGCTGAGTCCTAGGTATACACATTTAAAGGCTTTTGATTTTTGTTGCCAAAATCAAGTAATTATTAAGCACCTACTCAGTACCAGCTACTGTTCTAGGCATTGGAGATACAGTGTTTGACAAAAGAGGTCAAATCTCTGCCCGGTGGATCTTACATTCTGGTGCTGTGGGGGGAGCTAGACAGTAAATTATGTGAGATGGTGATAGGTGCTACAGAAGAAACTCACGCAGAGAAGGGAGAGACAAGGTGCCAAGTGTGGAGATGGGATTGTAACTTAAATAGACCTCATTGGAAAGGTGGCACTTTATTAAAAGTCCCAAAGGAGGTAAGACAGACTAGAAGGAGCTCTATAGGAAGAGTTTCCAGGCAGAGAAGAGCAGGTGCAAAGGCCCTGAGGCAGGAGTGGTGCTGGCATATCGCAGGAACAGCAAGGAGGCCAGTACAGCTGGAGAAGACTGAGTGGGGGGGAGAGTAGTCTAAGGGGAATTCAGATAACTTGGAGGAGACTGTTTTGGCCTGAATGAAGTTGGAAGCCATTGAAGGGCCCTGAGGGGATAAGTCCTCTGACTGTGCTTTAGTGAGATGCCTCTGGCTGCTGTATCCAGAATAGACTGTAGAGAGCTGAGAGTGGAGGTGGGGGACCAGGGAGGAACCATCGTATTAACGTGTGTGAGAGATGGTGGTGGTGAGGACCTGAATGGGGTTCGGAGGGTTATTTTAAAGGTGAGTGGGCAGATCGGCTGTGGAGTGTGAGAGAAAGAAAGGAGTTTTGGCCTGAGCTGATGGAACGATGCTCTCGTGTACTGAAATGGGGGAAACAGCAGGGTGAGTAGGTTGGCAGGGAGGGCAGGACGTCAGAATCATGGTTTTGGGCATGCTAAGCCTGACATGACTGTTAGATATCCAGATGGAAACAAAACAAGACGATTGGATGGGTCTGGATGGGTCTGGAGCTGGAGATACAGAGCTGGGAGTCATCAGCTTTGTAGAAAGGGTGTGTCTGGCCTCTCTCTTGCCCGCACAGGAAGAACCTACTCATTAATGCTGATTCTCAGCAACATAGTATTTGTAAACTTCAATTTTTTTGCTAGTTTTATGGGGAAGTAATTGTTTTAGGTTTTAATTTTTATTTTTGTGGATATAGAAGTTTAAGCATTTTATATAATCAAATTTATGTCCTTTCTTTATGGACTCGCCTTCTTTGGATGTAATGCTTATTTGAAAGTTAGCCTTGAGATCTGTTTTTAATACAATATATGTTCAACTATAAATGTTAGGACATTGATTTTGGCGTTTGTACCTTAATTCATTCTTTTCTTGTTTAAACAGGCACACGACTGCGAAACGTTCCTGTTCTTTTTAATGATACAGAAACTAATCTGGCAGGAATGTATGGAAAAGTCCGAAAAGCTGCTAGTTCAATTGACCAGTTTAGGTAAGCAAGGACAGTAATGACGAATGATGGATCTTCAGCTGTTTTTGTACCATTTTCTGGTGGTTTCAGTCACAGTAAGTCCCATCAGGCAGAGCTGATATTTAAAGTGACATTTCCCTACTTCCTCTCATGATAGTTCATTCAGTCTCATGAAATTGCTTTATGTGCTCTGCCAGTGCCTGTATTTTATTGAAGATTATTAACCCTGATCATCTCTCTTCTTATAATAAATCCTATTAAAAACTCTTATTAAATTCCATTGAAAAAACTTCTGTCTCATGTAAATGCATCCACTGGAATGCTTTATTTCATTTTATCGTGTGATGAGAATAAAAGATGCTACTATATATGAATGAACAGTACGCATTTTAACGTATATTTATATATACTGCATAAGTAATATATCATTTATATGCATGTTATTACATATTAATAACTTCTTTATACTAGCATACATCCACCCTACAAAGAAAATGTTTTAACAGTTTATGTATGCCTTGTTAAAGTTCATGTTTCAGTAACCCCCTAAAGTCTTTTGCCTCTTAGTGTTTATAATTAAACACAATTATAATGAGTTGTTGCAAAATAGAGCGATCTTTTCTTACCTTTTGTGTCAGAACTGTGGTGTTAAAAATCAGGAGGATGATTTGCTAAGGTTGCTGAGGCCACGGGCCAAAGATGCCATAGTTGTTATCTCCAGGCTGTTAAGCACATTTATTTCAGCTACTCATTTATTCAATGTGCATAATAATTTTTAGAGAAACTATATGCGAGGCGTTATGGTGATGGCAGTGAAAGACACAGAAAGGCCTAGAAGAAGGGTGTATGTGCTTGTATATGTACCATCTTGATGGGGAAAAAGTGTTTCAAAGAGGCCTAACAAGGTCTAACGTCACGCTGCTCCCGCGTTTACTGTGGTTAAGTGTTTGCTTGAGTTTCTGTAGTTCTTTGCCTTTTAGACGCATGTGTCTGTGCAGAAGCTTCCAGATTAGCTCTTTGCAGGTATTAACCAACCAGACTCTTTCCCTATTCACGTGTTGACACTTGGCTTATCTTTTGTAACTTCTTTGGTCTCTGAAAGAAAAATTATTTAGAGAGGGACCAACTTGCCTCCTGTAGTTGTAGCTGGAGATTTAAGGGAAACTATTGTGCTATATATTTAACAGTCAAGCCACAATCAATAAAGCAAATATTTGTTTACTGTGATGTTTCTATGGTTATTCCAAGTAATCATTTAACAATCTACTGTAAAATGGTTTTTCTGTTATGGTGGCCATATAAATAGTTTAAATGAGAGGACTCCTAAAAAGCCTCATTAGCTGTTACCACAGGAAGATGTGCTTTGAGTGTTAACTCTCTCCTCTCGTCCCCACCCTCCATTTGCACAGCATCCGCCTGGGAATTTTTCTCCGAAGATACCCCATAGCACGAGTTTTTGTGATTATATATATGGTAAGTAAACCTATTTGAAAAAATAATGCTGCACTTGATTTTTAATGAGTTTTTTCCAGCTGCTGATCATTTTGACCAAAAATCTAGCAATCAATTTTGAAAGAGAATAGAACTCATTTTTGGAAATTAAGATTTTTTTCTTCAGGTATGCAAGTATACTTACAGTTCATTACATCTAAAATATAAATTGCTCAAAGGCTTTTCCTACAATAAAATTGTAGTGAGGTTTGATAGTTACCTCAATGTCTTAAAAATTTTTTTTTATGTTTATTCATTTTTGAAAGACAGAGAGCACAAGCAGGGGTGGGGCGGAGAGAGAGGGGGACATGGAATCTGAAGCAGACTCCAGGCTCCACTCTGTCAGTACAGAACCCAACGCCAGGCTTGAACTCAAGAACCGCGAGATCATGACCTGAGCAGAAGTCAGACGTTCAACCTACTGAGCCACCCAGGCGCCCCTTATAGTTACCTCCATTTCTAAGCCCTTCTGATGATAAAAATGCAATGCAAAACAATCGATTTCATTTTATGTAAAGTTTCTTTGATTGTTTTCATGTGTTTTGCTTTATTTTCTGAAAGGCTCGTAAGGTTGATTTCTTTCAGATTTCTTAGCTCTAATAAAATGGTCACCATAGTTTGGGATACTGTTTCATGTGTCTTGTGACCCTAAAAAGCCCTCTAACTGTTCTGAGTGAGGGCGGCTAAGAGTAATTAAGACAAGCAGTTTTCCTGAAAAAGAAAAAAAAGCTTACTTAGTAAAGAAATTTCTCTGTGATCCACTAGAGGGAAGAGTTATTCCTTTAAATAAAAAGTTTTTAAGGAGTGGAACCTGGGTGGCTCAGTCAGTTAAGTGTCTGACTCGATTTCAGCTCAGCTCATGATCTCAGGGTCTTGAGGCTCAGGGTCAGGCTCTGTGCTGGTGGTGGAAACCACTTGAGATTCTCTCCGTGTCCTGCTGCCCCTCCTCCGCTGGTTCTCTCTCTCTCTGTCTCTCTGTCTCTAACTAACCAAAAAGGTTTTTAAGTGAGGGATGGAGCGAACAAGAGAAAAAAATTGATGGCATCACAGAGGCTTAGAACAGGCCTACACTGAGTCGATTCCTGGTGTCAGAGACTGAAGAGCGCTGGCACCCCCGTCAGTATGAGGTGTGATGGCACACGACAGAATGGCGAGGCACGTAGCAAGGGAGCCTCACGTAACCTTAGTGCTGCCACGAGGGAACTAGTGGGAATTCATCACTGTAGGTCCCGTGCTAGACCCTAAATCAGTTCCTGAAGCTCAACACGTTATTCCTGCAGGAATGTCTTCCCATCTCCCCTTCACCAGATGATGGCTACACCCTTTTCAAAACACCAACCGTAACTCTGTTCCAGAAAGGCTTTCCAACCGGGAGCACTTGGGTGGCTCAGTTGGTAGAGTGTGAGACTTTTGATCTCAGGGATGTGAATTCAAGCCCCGCATTGGGCCTGAAGCCTACTTTAAAAAAATAAAGCCTTTCCAACCAACTTCATATATATCTTGCAATTTTCATTATGCCATCTACTCTGCGTTATAATCACCCGACTGGTTATTTATGTATGCCTGTGCATATTACGAATGTGTTAAGGACATTGATAACTCTCAACTGAGAATTCTTCAGGCATCACAACTATTACTGTCCATTACATTTAGCTAGTTTAGTTGCTTGCACGTTTGTTTCTTCATCATCTACCCAGTAAACACGTACCAAGCGCCTGTGATGTTGCGCACACGGTGCCAGCCCCAGGAATACGGACACAAATACGACATGCTTCCTGCCCTCAGTGCACTACACAGTAGGCCTTTGGTGCAGATTGATCTCTTGGCTAATCTAGAAACTGTTTTCTTTTTCTTTAGGCTTTGCTTCACCTCTGGGTCATGATCGTTCTGTTGACGTACACACCAGAAATGCACCATGACCAGCCGCATGGCAAATGAACTGAACCCAGTTGTTTTAGTGACTGGTCATCTGTTTGCAGACTTGGGATCTGCAGAAGGACCAGTGGCCTAAAATTGCGGAGAACGGGGTACAAGTTCATCTCATCACTACAAGCTTTGAACTCGTTCACTTATTATACAAGTGCTCTGCTGCCTAAGTCCTCCCCCCATTTCTTTCAAATGGTAAGAGTTTCTGAGACCGACAGTAACATAACAAGCTCAGCTCTGCTTTCTCTGAAGTCCAAGATTCTGTGTGTGTGTGTGTGTGTGTGTGTGTGTGTGTGTGTGTGTGTGTGCGCGCGCGCGCGCGCGCAGACGTGCTGGGCTCGTTCACCCCTGTACAGGCCAGCCTATGTTTTAGGTGACACGCATTATGGGTTATAATCAGGGAAACTAATTGTATTTACTGATACAAATAAAACGTTTTCTTTTTGATAATTCAGTCTGCTTTCGTATTTTCATATATTTAACTTTGCAGATATGGATTTGCTTCTTACATGTTAAAGGCCTGGTTGGTCTGAGGCTTTGTATAGATACATAAAATTTGCTGTGCATTTTTCTTTTGTAAAATAATATTTTCTCACCCCCTATTAAATAGGACCTTTCCGAACAGGCTTTAGTGAGAAAAGCAGAAATGAGCAGTGACGTCACCGGTCACTGATTCTTGGTGCTTTGCCCCCTCTCCGGGATACCCCACTCCCTCCTGTCCCAGTGTGCCAGCTCCCTCGGGTTCTTGGGCACTCGGTCACCGTCCTCTTTTCCTTTCCTCTAGCCTGGACCTTGGGTCAGTCAGCTCAGGACATCCATAGCCCCTGCGTGTAGTGTTTAGGAATCAAATCTGTTTTTTCAACCTTTGCATTTTTAAAACACTCCCCTGCAAAGACATTATGGAGTTATTCTTTGAAAAGAGACATTTTCTTTGCTTGAAGTTCAATATAATGTCTCTTTTGGCACTCCTTTTCCCCCACATGCCTGAATTCTTATTTTGTCCCCTGGTTACTGGTGGTCTCTCTTCGCATGTGATTAATTCATGTAGATCTTGGGCAGGGGTACAGTTCTATCAGGAATGTTTCCGAAGCAGTCTGCTGGTGCTTAACCAAACACCTGAGCAGAGTTTCCGTTCTTAATGACATCTGTACTATGACTTTAATTGGCCTATAAATTCTTCAAAATTAATACCCTAGCAGATGTATATGTTTCTTATTTTTCATCAGAAAATGAAGTTTTAAAGGTTATCTTATGTGTGTTTGAGCTTTTTCTCAAATTAGCATGAACGAAAAAGGCCGAAATGGCACATCATCTAAAGGTGGATATGAGACACCGGGGTGGAGACACATTATTAAACCTGTAGGTTTTATGTCATAGCTCTTACCCGGGTGTAATAGCGTGTTGGAGCATGAGCTGTGAGGTCAGGTCTGAGCTCAACCAGAATAAAGTAAAGGCTTAATCTTGTTAATATCTTTTAAAGGTGGTTTTCCCTCTCTTCTAATTTGGAAATTTTTCTGGAAAATGATTAAAACCAGGTTACATACTTAAAATGGAAAACAGCACATGCTTCATCATCGTGTATTGCCAGACTCCCCGTCTCTGCATGTCTTCCTGGCTTTTGTTGGGATGCCTTGACATCTTTTTTAAGGCTTTGTACATTCTTGGCTTTGGAAATAGTTTGACAAAGTGTTTCCAAGACTATTTTTCTGCGGTTACTTTTTAATTTGAGTTTCAGTTTCACCATCCTTAGCCACTAACAAACTAGGGAGTTCTAAACAGTGTTTCCTTTCATTTATGCTCAGATAGCATGAAACCTTGACTAAAAGGATTGCATGAGGGGCACCTGGATGGCTCAGTTAAGCATCTGACTTTGACTCATGTCATGGTCTTGCGATTCATAGGGTTAAGCCCATCGGGCTCTGTGCTGACAGCTCAGAGCCTAGAGCCTGCTTCGGATTCTGTGTGTGTGTCTCTCTCTGCCCCTCCCCTGCTCACGCTCTGTCTCTCTCTCTCAAAATAAAGAAACATTAAAAAAGTAATAAAAAAATAATGATTGCATGAGAGTCGATCTTTTTCCTTCTCAATCCAGTGTATTCATTTAAAGACATTTTGTGTGCGTAATACATATATAGGGTATATTATTATATATACATTATATACATGCAAATATACATATATTATCAGAATGCTTGCATTGCTTTATATTTACAGCCATCAATTGGAAAATAAGATTGTTTTATTATTATAGGAATATTTCTCTTTCTCTAGACTTTGTGCTTACCAAAAGCTACCACTTCTGTTGAAGTTTATTCTGTAGAATAAAACCTTCAAAGGAAAGCAGGGGTTTTGTTAACACGTATTAAACAGCCTGGTCTGTGGAGGAGGGGGGAGGCTGCCAGGCTGGGCGGTCCAGCCTTAGTTTAAGAAGGCTTACATCCAACTCACCCTGTGGGGGCAAAAACCCAAACCACTCGAATTCGCCTCCTTGGGCTCCCGCTAGCTGTTGCAAGAGGCCAGCTGTGTTGGAAAAAGGCCCACATGGGCACCTTGGGAGGTGGAAGTAGAAGGAAAGAACTGGAAAAGCTGAAGGGCATAGTCAGGACCCATGGCCTAAGGCAGGCACTTCGGGCTGTGATTGGTCAGAAGAAAGAAATTACTGAGAAAAACGTCTTCAAGGTCATTCTGAACACGTTTGACTAGTATTCCCATTGACTCCTGAATGACATTGACTCCTGAATGAGAAGAATATGGACTAAATGAACATCACACTTGTTTTTATTTATTTTTTTTTAATTTTCTTTTTTAATGTTTTTATTTATTTTGAGAGAGGGAGACAGAGCATGAGCGGGGTAGGGGCAGAGAGAGAGAGAGGGAGACACAGAATCCGAAACAGGCTCCAGGCTCTGAGCTGTCAGCAGAGAGCCCGACGTGGAGCTCGAACTCAACGAACCGCAAGATCATGACCCGAGCCGAAAGATGCTTAACTGACTGAGCCACCGGGGTGCCCTATGAACATCACACTTCTAATGGGTGACCTGCTTCCAGACACAGACACCCCAAAATAGGTAAGATTTTTTTCTTTTGTCAGAACATTGGAGGGTCAAGTGTGTTACGTGCAGAAGCCTTATTCACAGAAGGTTGTATTTTAAGCTATAATAAGTCTACAAAGTAATTCACATTTTGAGTGCCCGGTATTCTTGGTCCCTTCTAGGAACTGGGAGTAGCCGGGTGGGGCTCACATTTAAGTGGGAAGGCAGGCTGTCAACACATTCTTCATGTGACACTTGGTTGGTGTTAAATGCTGGGAAGAACAACGTGAAGGTCCCACGAAGTGCGGGAGGGGCGGGGGGAATCCTCCGCAGAAGTGACCACTGGCTGGCACGGGGTCCGAGTGCAGGGGTGGGTGGGCCTTACACAAGGCCAAAGCGTCCAGAACGGGGAGAGTGCTTGGTGAGCCCCTGGAGGCCAGCGTGGCTGGAGCAGAATGCGGGAAGGGAGAGCCGCAGGGGCCGGTGTGGCAGGGACCCGTAGTCCAAGGGAAGGACTTAGAATTTGAAATCCCTTTTTGTTTCTCCTTAGTAAGCGCCTCCGACCCTGAATCACCAATGTCTTTAACCAGGGAAAACGTTTAAAAATCTGTATTTTAGAAATCCACAGACTACCATTGCTCTACATACAAATGATGAATAGTATAGATTTCATTTCGTTGAGGTGACGGCAGGCTGAACCCGAGGCAGGAAGTACATTTTCCTATGTAGTTACAAAGAATGCCAGATGGGGGCGCCAGGGTGGCTCAGTCGGGTAAGTGTCCAGCTTCGGCTCAGGTCAGGATCTTCCGGTTGGTGAGTTCTAGCCTCACATCGGGCTCTGTGCTGACAGCTCAGAGCCTGGAGCCTGCTTCGGATTCTGTGCCTTCCCCTCTCTCTGCCCCTTCCCTGCTTGCTCTGTCTCTCTCAAGAATGAATAAACATAAAAAAAAAAAAAAAAAAAAAAAGGAATACCAGATCGACGAATTTGTTCATTTCCCCCATAACTGTTCATCCTCCACATTCACAGTTAACTCTTAATGTTTGTTCAAGTCAAGAACAAACAAAACTGAAATGAAATCCAAGAGTACAGCTGCAGACAAACATATCCCATGTTTGACTAACCAAGCGTAGCATGACTCACTGCGCGGTGTTACGGCTGTCACGCTGTCAGACTCATAGACTCAAATGTCTTCGGACGTTTGTCATCCCCAGAGGGCAGAGACAGTACTTTTTTTATCCACTGTTGTATCCTCAGTGCCTAGACCCATGCCTGGCCCATAACTGGCCTTCTGTTGATGTTCGCTGAGCTTCATTCACTGTTATCCGGCAAAGCCCTAAGCTCTGGTCCTCCCTTCCAGTGCGCCTTAGACCTTCACTCAGCATCTCTCCTGTTCATGCAACGCATCTAGTTCCTAAAACCACAGCAAAGAAGAGAAACTAGCTGGCCAGGTACACTGACAATAGTGAGGACTCGGATAAGGCAACTTGCCAGGATTTCCCAAAAAGGGACAGGCCATAAGTATGTAAAATACAGAAACAGGGGGTGCCTGGGTGGCTCAGTCAGTTAAGCGTCCGACTTTGGCTCAGGTCATGATCGCATAGTGGGTGGGTTCAAGCCCCTCAATGGACTCCGTGCTGATAGCTCAGAGCCTGGAGCCGGCTTCGGATTCTGTGTCTCCCTCTCCCTCTCTGCCCCTCTCCACCTCGCACTCTGTCTCTCTCTTTCGAAACTAAATAGACATTACAGAAGTTTTAATACAAAAATAAATAATATATAGAAACAAAAGGTGACCCGAGGACACTGCTGACCCGAGGTGTACATAGTGAAGAGCTTTAATCATCAGAGGAAGTTCAGTCGTGCTTCATGGATTTTCCCAAAAGATAGTGGAGAAGATTTCTGGAAGCAGAAAGAGGCTTAGGTTCAATTTCTGGAAGTTCTGCCAAGCAACACCCACATATAGTCAGGCTCTTTCCTCATATCATGTTTTCCTCTGTAGCTCACTGTACCACTCTCCTCTCGAGGAGTGCTAGTTAAGGTAAGTTTACCTAAAGTAGTGAGGTTTATGCATGCAAATTTTTCAGCTACTGACAGTTTGCTTTAACTCACATATTCGGTGTAAATCAATGGAATTCAAGAATTAATTCAAACCTTAAATGTAATTGCAGCTAGAACATGCTTCCTCACGGGCCGATATCGCCACCCACAGGGTAAGAATTGGTTCCTAGGAGGGCAGAAATATCTTACTGTTTTCGTATGTAAAGCCAGGTTTGCATCTAATGTGCACCAGGCGATCTGACGTTGAGATTTCATGGAGGGGAGTGGTGATAATGGAAGAAGCTGGGCAACACCGAGCTGGATGATGGAGCAGAGACCCGGCTCTGCCCCCGTGGAGCCTGCACTCCAACAAGGGGAAATGATGCAGATCGCAGCCTTGCATGGTCTGGTCCTCACCACCTCCAAGCTTCAAGCCGCTCTGCACATCATATTCTGCACTCCAGTCTCTTGTACCGTTCCAGTCCGATCTTCCCCAATGACTCACTTCCTCTTCCTGTGGGATGATTTTACTTCCTGTCCTGCTGACGTCTGCCTTAGCCTTACAGACTGACTTCTTTGGCTGGTGGAATGTGAGTGGAGGAGGGATGTGCCATCCCAAGCAGGAATGTTAAGTATCATCTTGTGGTTTGGGCCCTGCTTGTTCCTCCGCCATGAGCCCAGCATGTTCCAGACAGTGGCTGCTCCTGCAGCCTAGGTCCTATGGGGTGAAGGCATGGAGCAGAGTCAAACATGGAGTGTATCCAAGGTGGACATGTGGCTTAAATGAATAGTAAATCTTTGCTTCTGTGGGACCCTGAGACTTGGGAGGTTGCTTGTTAGTGCAACGTAACCCAGCGATAGCTAACTAAGTGTCCACCCATGCACCATGCCTCCTTTCAGCCTCCAGACCTCCCCTCTGCTTAGGACACTTCCCTTCTAACCTCCTGTCCCCTCCTGCTTGAGGATGGCATGTATCTCCTCCACTCACACTCCTCCAGCTTAAATGCCACTTTCTCTATGAAGGGCAAACAGCTCCCTTCCCTCCCTCCAAAAAAGAAAAGAAATACTAAGCTGGGTATCTATAGTGGGCAGGATAATAGCCCCCCAAAAATGTCCGTGTCCTAATCCCTGGAACCTGTGAACATTTTATAGCCAAAGGGACACTACAAATCACCGGTAAATTAAGGATCATGACACAAGGAGATTATCCTGAATTACCCAGTAATCCTACATCGGCCCTTAAAAGATGGAAGAAGGCAGAAGAGTCGGAAGGAGATGTGAGGGCAGGAGTCAGAGTGGTTCAACTGGTGGCTTTGCAGATGGGGAAGGGGCCACAAGCCAAGGAATGCAAGCAGCCTCTCAAAGCTGGGAAAGGAAAGGAAACATTCTCCCCTAGAGTCTCCGCAGAAGAATGCAGCCCTACCAAGTTCTTGATATTAGCTCAGTGAGACCCACTGCAGACTTCTGACCTCCAGAACTATAGAAAGTAATTTAAATTGTTTGAAGCCACTAAGTTTGTGGTAATTTGCTACAGTGACAGTAGATGACCAATAGTGTCCTTCCCTGGTTATGAGCTCCCATAGCGCACAGAAATCTCTACTCTTAATACTCATGCTGAATGGAGCTGCCTCACCACTTTCTATCACCCCAACCAGACTCCAAGCTTGCGACCCCATCTTGTCTCAGTTGTATCTTCAGAGCCTGGAAGGGTGCATGGCAGTTGAGTATTCAATACAGATTTCTGGAACGGATGCAATTTCAGAAACTAGGACTAAGGAGGAACAGTGATGTGTGACCTTGAAGAAATACTAACCAAAAATTGGATGCTACTACTTTCTGACTTGCTTAACTAGCTGTGGCAAAGTCACTAAACATCTCTGACCCTCCATTTCCTCATTTTTAAGAATGGGGAAACTAGAAAGACTCACAAAGAAGTTCCCCATAGGTAAAAAAAAAAAAAAAAAAAAAAAGAAGAAAAAAAAAGAAACAGTTTCTAAGGTGAAAATGTATTCAAATATTAGTTTTTTATTTGGTGGCGTGTTTATTATTTTGTAAGAATTTTTAAAAATGTTTATTTATTTTAGAGAGAGAGAGAGCACAAGAGCAAGGGAGGGACAGATAGAGGGACAGAGGATCCAAAGTGGGCTCTGTGCTGACTGCAGAAAGCCCAAGCGGGGCTTGAACTCACAAACCATGAGATCATGACCTGAGCCAAAGTCGGGCACTTAATCGACTGAGCCACCCAGGCGTCCCTTGTGGTATGTTTGTTTTAAAGTTGAAATGGACCAAGAAAGTGGAGACCAATCCTGCTGACAATCAGTTGATCGTGTTCCCAGCAGAACATAAACAGTACCTAGAGCAAGATAATGACAAGGCCACTCTTGTGAGCACAAAAATTACTAAACACCCCTTCTTCCAACCAGCACTGCTCCTCTCTGAGCATCTGCTGCTCTATCACCGATATTAATTCAAACCCCGTTTTAGCTCTCCTTCTAGACAACTATCACTGTGATACTCAGTCACCAGATCGCGCCTGCTCCATGATGGTATCCCACCCAGAACTGCTCCAAATCTTTAATGCCCTCACCGTCATTCAACACAAGTCTCAACCCTTAAGAAGTCCCTTTCATCTCCCCTGTGGAGGTGCTCCTGAGACACATTCTCCCTTGCTGCAGCAAGCTTAGCTTCAACTTTGGGTGTTTGTGTTTTATTTGTTTTGAACACAGATATGGTCTGGTCAATTGACTCTGATATAAGACCCTCCTTATTAAATTCTCTACTTCCGCACACAAGCAAACGAGTTCAGAGACCCATAAAGGTTCTCCCGCTAGTTACAAACATGACAGCAAATATATCTTTTGCTTGTTTGTTTTCGTATAGTCATGGGGTTAAACTATTTGGTTATAGAACATGTCAGCTTACCAAATCTATCTGGTACCAAGTCTTCTATTTCCCATCTTGGCTAGAACCTTCCAGGAGCTTTTAGTCATTGGAGAAAACCGGCCATATTTTTTCAAATAGCACTTAGTCCTGGGGCAAAGCCAGATATGTTCTGATGAGAGTTAATTGTTCTTTATCAGTGTGAGAGGAAGCAGGTGTGTGTTCCCTGCTGTCATCTGATTTATTTCTCCAAACTCTAGGAACAGACACTCCATCAGCCACCCAAGCAGGAAATTGCCTTTCTGCAGAAGGTAAACAAAGAGGGTTGGCGTTATTTTTAACTGTAAAATTGAACCTGAAAAACATTCAGATCACTTGGACTTCCCCCGATTATTAGAATAATATTCTTTAATTGTGAAAAACACAGAAAAGTGTGAAGAAGAAAATATCATTCATCCATAGGCCCACCACCCCAAACGAATGAGCCTCCACATTTTGGCCTATTTCCTTCCAGTCTTTTCTTCCCCCCACTTGCGTATGTGCAGGAAGATCCAGAAGTGGAGACAGAGCAGGTATAGTTGAAGTCATAGTTTCAAATGACTCCATGCTCATTGAAAAAAAAAAAAAATTCCAAGCAACAAGGTATATAGAACATTCTTGTGTCCTTTCAACACCTCCCCATCCAGACTCTTTGCAGTAGCAACCACAGTGAAATTTGGAAGAAATGGGATGATACACATGGTGCTTTACTGCTCATAAAGAGCAAATAAATGTTTAGTGGTGGGTAGGTGGAGGTGTGGCACTTGTTAAGTAGATTCTCCTCACCCCCTTTGTGGCAGACAGACCCTAAGCTGACCCCCAGTGATTTCTCACCTCCTGGCATCTATGCCTTTGGGTAATTCCCTCCTTATGAGTGTAGCTGGGATCGACAACTTGCCTCTAACCAATAGAACACGGCAAATGTGACTGGATGTCACCCTCTTGATTTGGTTACATTACATGGCAAAGGGGATAGGGTGTCAGCCCTGTGATTACATTACATTACATTACATTACATTACATTACATTACATTACATTAGATCCTATCTTAGCGAACTGGATTCTCCTTGTTGACGATGAAATGAGTGGCATTTAGAGGAAGCCCATGTGTCAAGCCCACTGTGGGCAGCACCCAGGACTTGAGGGCAGCCTCCAGCCTCCAGCCAGCAAAAACCCAGGGCCCTCAGTCCTACAAGCACAAGGAAATGAATTCTGCTAACAAGGTGAATGATATTGGAAGTAAATTCTTCCTCCAGGCAAGCCTCCAGAGGAGACCACTGCCCCAGCCAACATCTTTTTTTTTTTTTTTTTGAGACAGAGAGAGAGAGAGAGAGTACAAGTGAGTGAGGGGCAGAGAGGGGGGAGGGGAGAGAGAGAGCGAGAGAGAGAGAGAAGCAGGACTCAACCGAAGCAGAGCTCATGCTTACCCGAAGCGAGGCTCGAGCTCACCCGATGGGACTTGAACTCACAAACCATGAGATCATGACCTGAGCCGAAATCAGATGCGTAGCAACTGAGCCACCCAGGAGCCCTGGCCAACATCTTAATTGTAGCTTTGTAAGACCCAGAACAGAGCACCCAGCTAAACCGTGCCGAGACTCCTAACCCACAGAAATTGTGAGATAATAATGGTATGTATTGTTTTAAGCCCCTAGACTTGTGGTAATTTGTTATACGGTGAGAGAAAGCTGATACACTTTTCTAAGCACTTCATAGTGGTCGGGACTCCCTGGGTGTAAGCAGCAGATACCAGCTCAAACTGGTTTAAGCAAAAAGGATATCTACAGGTTCACCTAACTTCACGTTTAAATCCAAGTATTCAGATACTGTATTTTTTTTTATTTTTTAAAATTCACATCCAAATTAGTTAGCATCTAGTGCAACAATGATTTCAGGAGTAGATTCTGGAATGCCCCTTCCCCATTTAGCCCATCCCCCCTCCCACCACCCCTCCCGTAACCCTCAGTTTGTTCTCCATATTTATGAGTCTCTTCTGTTTTGTCCCCCTTCCTGTTTTTATATTATTTTTGCTTCCCTTCCCTTATGTTCATCTGCTTTGTCTCTTAAAGTCCTCATATGATTTTTGTCTTTCTCTGACTAATTTCGCTTAGCATAATACCCTCCAGTTCGGTCCATGTAGTGGCAAATGGCCAGATTTCATTCTTTTTGATTGCTGAGTAATACTCCATTGTACAGATATACCACATCTTCTTTATCCATTCATCCATCGATGGACATTTGGGCTCTTGCCATACTTTGGCTATTGTTGATGGTGCTGCTATAAACATGGGGGTGCATGTGTCCCTTTGAAACAGCACACCTGTGCCCCGTGGAGAAATGCCTCGTAGTGCAATTGCTGGGTCGTAGGGTAGTTCTATTTTTAGCTTTTTGAGGAACTTCCATACTGTTTTCCAGAGTGGCTGCACCAGCTTGCATTCCCACAAGTATCAGATACTGTAAACTGGTACCTTTTCCTTCCTTCCTAGGTTTCCTTCAATGTCGGCTTGATTCACAGGCAGCTGTTCCCCAAAAAAGAGGACTTCCCTGCTTCTGTTTAC
Organism: Herpailurus yagouaroundi; assembly: GCF_014898765.1. NCBI lineage: Eukaryota > Metazoa > Chordata > Mammalia > Carnivora > Felidae > Herpailurus > Herpailurus yagouaroundi. The sequence continues at coordinate 65,180,430 of NW_024412396.1, forward strand.
ATCCCATCAGGTGGACAGGAAAACCTCAGCGGAAAAGAGGACTGCTTTTTCCCCATAGGTCCCGCAAAAGCGCCGGGGTTGATGTCCACTGTTCTGCGAGTCTGGTTGGACTTAACTGAAAACATGTGCCCACCAATCCCTGGGGACGGATGGGTGTGGTTCCTACGCCCCCATCCAAACTCCATGAACCAAGAGAGGAAGGGATGAGTTCCAGAAGGAAATAAGGGTGCTGCTAGCTGACGAAGGTGGAATGGAAGCCGAGTGATAAAAATCACAGCCAACCACCACGGGTGTGTGCATATTTGTATATCCACATGTATATGCAAGTTTATATACTACTCTGATGACACAATAGCATCTGACAATATTGTCATAAATACGCCCCACGCAAGTTTTGCCAATGTTGATGAAAATAGGCTCCAAAAATTTTTAACTCAGGAGTAAGTTGAAGAAATAACACAATAGATATCCATAGACCCTTCATCGAGATGTCCTCATTGTTAACATGGTGCCCCACCTGTTTTCTTCTTTTGTTCTGAATGACAAAGTAAATTGCAGACCTCATGACACTTCGTCCAAGGATGTTTCAGCTGGGATCTAAGAATGAAGTCTCCTATTTAATAATATCACTGACGTATCCCAAGAAACCTAACATTGTGCACAGATATTCCCTAATGTCCAGTTACTGTTCACATTTTTCTTAGAGTCCAAAAAAAATGTTCTTTGTGAGCTGTTTTGTAAGTGGTTGTTTTTTTTTTTTTTTTTTTTTCCTGATCCAGGATCCAATCCAAGGTTGCACTGGATTATCCTACCTCTTCAATCCCTTTAATCCTAAACAGATCTCCTTTCCTTTCATTTGTCCTTTGTGGGTTTGTCTGTTTCCTCATCATTAGATTCAGGCTTACTGTTTTGGGGAAGAATACGATGCGGGTGATGTTGGGTCATTACATCAATTCAGGAGCACACGGTGTCAGTGATGCTGTATTTGACCACTTGGTTACAATGGTTCCTGCCAGACCTCGCCATCATAGAGGCATATTTTCCCCCTTTTTTGTGAATAAGTGTCTTGTGGGGTGATACCTTGAGACCATGGAAATGTCCTATTTCCCAACAGTGGTTTCAAAATGCACTGACAACCCTGGCCTGAATTTTTATATCGGTAATTGCAAAATGGTGATTTTCTAAATCTGTTGTTTTTCTACCATTGTTAGCTGGCCTTTTTCTTTCCCTCTGTTCCTCTTTTTTTTATTTGCTCACTCTGTACTCATGGCTTCTTTTTAATTCAGTGTATTAAAACCCAGTCTTCAGGCACTTGGGAGGCTCAGTCAGTTAAGCGTCGACTCTTGATTTTGGCTCCTGTCATGATCTCACGGTTCGTGAGATCTGTGCTGTCAGTGCAGAGCCTGCTTGGGATTGTCTCTCCCTCTCTCTCTGCCCTTCCCCTGCTCACTCTCTCTCTGCCTCAAAACAGGTAAATAAACACTTGAAAATCAAAACCAAAATAAAATCCACTCTCGTCATTAAACCTCTTGATGTTTAAATTATCCCAGATTTGGCTTAGTGGGAGCCCCTTTAAGCCAGCTCCCACATCCTGTCCACCTGTCTCCATGCATTTTGAAGCACTTCTTTGCTTTCTGGAACACCAAGACATTCCAGTCTAACCTGGAACTTTCCCTGCCTTGGATCTGGAATCAACCCTTTCTGCAAAAAGCCCCCTGGTTCCTTTCAGTGGAGAATGATATATTTAGAAACAAAGATCTCAACATGGGACTCTTCTGTAATAAGCTTTAAAAATTGCGAAACACCATTTTAAATTGTTTCATAATATGTCCACTGGGTGGTTGGACTATAACTTCACTATTCTATTAATGCTGGATATTTTGGAGGGAAAGAACATTTTCACCATTCAAAATAACACAGTGATGGAAAGCTGTGTGCACATCTGTCCCTCTCTGTGTCTTTCTCTCTGTGTGTGTCTCTCTCTCTGCCTCTGTCTCTCTCTCTCTCTCTCTGTCTATATATATATATATATATATATATTTTTTTTTTTTTTTTTTTTTTAATTGAGAATGAGTGGCTGAGGATATATCCTAGGGTGGACCTAGTAGGTAAAAGGGCAGAGACACTTTTCAAACTCTCTCTGCAAATTGCCTGATTTCCCTCCAGAGAGAGAGAGAGAGCACCAGCTTACCCCCTAACCCCCCGGAAGTGAATCCAATTCCTGGTGCACTCTCACCAGCAGTAGGCGTTAGAACTAAAAAGAGAGAGAACATTTCTAGAAGTCCAACAGAGAACGTGGTGTCTCGTTGGCTGAACATTTGTTTCTTTGATTACTAGTCAGGTTGAGTATAGTCAGGAAGAACATTTTTCATATTTACTATTTGAATATGTTTTATAAAATCAGGTCATGTTAGCAGGAAGACGCATCAAAAGAGGAACTAAATGCATACTGTTGATGTTCTTGTCACGTTGCAAAAGGCAGGGCAGGGAATCGTGAATCGCTGAGCCCAGTTTTTCCAATCAAAGTGACTTTGAAAGAAAAGTGACACGCGAGAAACAGAGAAACAGAGAAACCACGTGCCACGCCCTGTGCTAAGGGGTATGTGTGGCTGTCATTTGGTCCTTTTAACCGCCAGTTAGGCACCACTGGTGGAAAGGACAAGTAATCTGACCGAGGTCGCTCGGCCACTAGTAACAGAGCCGGGACTGGAACCAGGCAGTTGGGGCCCAGGGCCGCTCTCACCCATACACTCCATTGCCTTCCTGGCCGTGACACTGAGAGCGCGAGACCCTGGTGTGTGGTTGTGTGTGCAGTACATTCTGTCTCAGTTTCAGCTACTTTAGCTCTTTGTTTTCTTTTTTTAAATTTTTTTTAACGTTTATATTTGGGACAGAGAGAGACAGAGCATGAGCAGGGGAGGGGCAGGGAGAGAGAGGGAGACACAGAATCCAAAGCAGGCTCCAGGCTCTGAGCCGTCAGCACAGTGCCTGACACGGGGCTCGAACTCACGGACCGTGAGATCATGACCTGAGCCGAAGTCGGACACTTAACCGATGGAACCACCCAAGCGCCCCACTTTTTGTTTTCTCAATAAACAAACGTGGAACTGAGATGAAATAATGCTTGGGAACACTTTGGAGAAAGGAAACACTGCTGCACAAGTTCAAGGTTAGAGTGAAAACCAGCCTCACGATCATTCCTCCAGCGAGGAGTGGAAATGTAGGAGTCTGCAACTCAACCCTGGCTCTGTCTATTGCTAGGCAGGTCATTGGGCCTCTCTGAGCTTCTGTCTCCTCATCTGCGCAATGGAGACCCAGCTTCCACGGTGACTGCACGGGTTGGACGAGCAGAGTATGCAGTCTGGGTCTGCCTGGCAAACAGCCAGCACTGAGTGAATGCAGCCCCCCTCCCCCAGCGTCCCCTCCTGCTCACCGGGAAACCCCGGGACCAGACCACTGACGGGAAGAGGGCATCTGTGCCAGCTCTCCCCGCTCCTCCTAGTGGATTGCTATTTCCTGCCAAGGCTTAATTAAATCCTGGAGCAGCGAGCACAGATAATTAACGGTGAGGCTTGTTAGGCGTGACTTTGGTTAACGTCTATGACTGTGGAAGATTCTAGTCACGGGCAATTACTATTAACGTGTAATTAGGATGCTCAGTTGGCAGGAAGTGGGGGAGCAGCTTGGGTGTTTGGGCAGCAGATGGAGGGCTGGGGCTCAGCTGGGCATAGCGGGCCGGATGTAGGACAGACGGGGACAGGAGTCCTGGGAGAGGTTGTGGCCCAGCTGCCCTTGGTGCGTGGAGGCCGCCCGGCAGCTCGAACCCCGAGCAGCTCTGCCTTCAGCTGGCACCTTTCAGCTCAGGGAGTCGTTATCAGGAGCCTGGATGGAGTGTGTTTGAACTTTGAATTACAATAAAATGGAAAAGCAGATTATTAAAAATTTTACCTTGTATTTATTTAAATTCTAAACTGGTAATACATTCACGTGGTTCTACCGTCAAAATGCGTGAGAAGGGGCACCTGGGTGGCTCAGTTGGTTAAGCCTCCAACTCTTGATTTTGGCTCAGGTCATGACCTCATGGTTTGTGGGATCGAGCTCCAAATCGGGCTCTGCTCTGATAGTGCAGGGCCTGCTTGGGATTCTCTCTCTCTCTGCCTCTCTGCCTATCCCCTGCTCCCTGCTTCCATCCCTCCCCCTCTCTCTCTCTCAAAATAAATAAATAAACTTTAAAAAATGCACGAAAAGACAAACTGACCTCCCAACCCTGACTCCCATCTGCCGTGTACCCCCACCTGTCCCCACCTAAGGGTGAAACAGGCAACTTGGGTCCTTTTCAGAAATTGTGTTATCCACATACAAGCAAATCCAAATATGCACTCTGTCTCCCACTTAAAAAAAACAAAAACCAAATATTAGCATATACATGAACAACACAGGTTTGAACTGTGGTGGGTGCGTTTACACATGGACTTTTTCTTTTTAAATTTTTTTTTTCAACGTTTTATTTATTTTTGGGACAGAGAGAGACAGAGCATGAACGGGGGAGGGGCAGAGAGAGAGGGACACACAGAATCAGAAACAGGCTCCAGGCTCTGAGCCATCAGCCCAGAGCCTGATGCGGGGCTCGAACTCACGGACCGCGAGATCATGACCTGGCTGAAGTCGGACGCTTAACCGACTGCGCCACCCAGGCGCCCCCACATGGACTTTTTCAATAAATACAGTACGGCATATGTGTTTTCTCTTCCTTATGATTTTCTTAATAACAGTGTTTCTCTGGCTTCCTTTAGTGTAAGAATAGAGTACATAATACACATAACATCCAAAATACGCGTCAATCAACTGTTATCAGTAAGGCTTCTGGCGAACAATAGGCTTTTAGCAGTTAGGTTTTTGCGGAGTCAAAGTCATACTGGATTTTTGACCTGCATGAAGGATTGGTGTCCCCCACCCCCGTGTTAGGGGGTCAACTGCGTTGTTTTAATTCTTGCCTTTTCTTTTTTAAATAAGAGAGCATGTCTTTAGAGCAGTGAAACTATCCTGTATGATACTATAATGATGAATGTGCGTCTAAATTTGTCTAAACCACAGAATGTACAATGCCAAGAGTGAACCGTAACGTAAACTATGGGCTTTGGGTGATAATGTGCCGACGTAGGTTCATGAATTGTTAACACGTGTACCACTCTGGGGAGGTGTTGATAGTGGGGGCAGCTGTGCATGTGGGGGAAGGGGGGCATGTGGGAAATCTCCGTGTCTTTGGTTCAATTTTGCTCTGAACCTACAGATGCTCTAAAAATTGTCTATTAATTTTTTTTTAACTTCGTCATTTTTTAAACAACTGAATGGAGTCCCACTGGACAGATGTGTCTCATTTCTTTAGCCAGTCACCTGCTGGTGGACATTGAGCTCACTTCCAATCTTCTGCTGTTACAAACAATGCCCCCATGAATGACACTAAGGGGACAATAGACGTCCCAGGTGGTGTGCCTGTAGGGTTGTAGGAGTTGGGGACCAGGTCAAATGCTTGGAGACCTTGGATGGCAAGACAGAATGCTCCGCCCTCCCTTTGGCCACTGTCCTGTGCTGTGTTTGCAGGAAGGAGAAAGAAAGCTCAGGGTGGACAAGGCCTTTAACAAGCCAAGAGCAGAAGTTGGGTGGGTCAGTTCTGCACCCCTTGCAATGGGTGAGAACACCGTCATGGCCACAGCTGGCTGTGGGGAAGAGTATCCAGCTGGAAGTAGATCCAGGAAGAAGAGGGCACAGACCTGAGACGATAGCTAGTGGTCAGTTCCCAGGAAATCCCCAGACCTGGACACGCTGGACCAAAGGGTACAGACAGGAAAGTAATGAATTCTTGGTAAATGTGTTTGAGAGACAAACAACTCTTGAAGCGTGAGCTCAAATGAAAGTCGTGACATTTGGGACCCACTCACCAGTTGACCCCTCTGGGCTCTTAAATTTAAAACAAAAACAGAAAAGAGCAAGTGTTGACGAGGACGTGAAGAAATCGTAATGCTTGTACGCTGTTGGTGGGAATGTAAAACGGTGTGACCAGGATGGCAAACAGTATGGAGGGTCCTCCAAAATTAAAAATATGGCTCAGCAATCCCACTTCTAGGTATATTCCCAAATAACTGAAATCAGGGACTCAAACACAGATATTGTTCATGTGTTCATTGCTACATATTCATAGCAGCGTGTTCACAATAGCTAACAGGTGTAATCAACCCAAATATCCACCAACAAATGAATGCCTTAAACAAAATGCAGTGTGTCCATACAAGGGAATACTATTCAGCCTTTAAAAGGAACAACATGGGGGCACCTGGGTGGTTCAGTTGGTTATGCATCCGACTCTTGGTTTAGGCCCAGGTCATGATCTCATGGTTCATGAGATCAAGCACTGATTCTTGGTATTCTCTCTCTCCCTCTCTCTCTGCCCATCCCCTGTGCACTCTTTTGTTCTTTCTTTCTCTGTCTCCCTCAAAATAAATAAATAAATATTAGAAAAAAAGAACCACATAAATGAATCTTGAAGACATTATGCTAAGTGAAATAAGTCAGTCACAAAAAGACGCATAGTGAGTGTATGATTCCACTTATGTGAGGTGTGTAAAGTAATCAAATTCATAGAAACAGCAGAATGGTGAGTGGTTGCTGAGGGAGGGAGGATTGGGGAGCTGTTGTTCAGTGCGTAGGGTTTTAGATTTGCAAGATGAAAGGTTCTAGAGATTTTCTCACAACAGTAAACCTATACTTAATGCTATTGATCTGTACACTTAAAAATTGTTAAGATGGTAAATTTCATGTGGTTTTTTTTTAAAGATTTTTTAAAAGTAATCCTTATACCCAACGTGGGGCTCAAACTTACAGCCCCGAGATCAAGAGCCACATGCTCTATCCACTGAGCCAGCCAGGCACCCCAAATTTTGTGTTTTAAAATCACAATTAAAAATGCATTTAAAAAAAAAAAAGAAATCTCTAGGATATTTTTGGGGCGCCTGGGTGGCGCAGTCGGTTAAGCGTCCGACTTCAGCCAGGTCACGATCTCGCGGTCCGTGAGTTCGAGCCCCGCATCGGGCTCTGGGCTGATGGCTCAGAGCCTGGACCCTGTTTCTGATTCTGTGTCTCCCTCTCTCTCTGCCCCTCCCCCGTTCATGCTCTGTCTCTCTCTGTCCCAAAAAATAAATAAACGTTAAAAAAAAAATTTAAAAAAAAAAAAATAAAAAAAAAGAAATCTCTAGGATATTTTTAAGACGTTTGTGCCCTCTGGCTTAGCTATTCCATTCTTTGCAAGTGGGGGAAAAAACTATACGATTATGTAAGCACCTATAATTCGATAGACCTATTAACATTAGCATAAAATTGAGAACAATCCCAGAGTCGAGAAATAGAGGCATGGTTAAGAAACTGTGACATCCAGGGGCTCCTGGGTGGCTCAGTCAGTTAAGCATCCAACTTTGGCTCAGGTCATGATCTCGTGGTTCATGGGTTCGAGTCCTGCGTCGGGCTCTGCTGACAGCTCAGAGCCTGGAGCCTGTTTCAAGTTCTGTCTCTCTCTTTCTCTCTCTCTGCCCCTCCCCTGTTCATGCTCTGTCTCTCTCTCTGTCAAAAATAAACATTTAAAAAAAATTTTTTTAAACTGGTTAAAGTGGTAAATTCTATGTGATATGTATTTTATCACAACTACAAGAAAGAAGGAGCTTTGTAAACTGTGGGCTTCGTGTGAAAATAACGTCACAGAACTGGCTTATAGGCTGTACCAAATAAGCCACACTGATGTTCAGAGGGGAGGCTCTGGGAGAGGGTGGAGGCGGGTGCTCTGCAGGAACTCTCTGCACTTCCTGCTCAATTCTCTGTAAGTTAAAATCGCTCTAAAAAATGAAGTCTTCCAGGGTGCCTGGGTGGCTCAGTCGGTTAAGCATCGGACTTCAGCTCAGGTCATGATCTCACGGTTCGTGAGTTCAAGCCCTGCGTCGGGATCTGTGCTGATGCCTCAGAGCCTGGAGTCTGCTTTGGATTCTGTGTCTCCCTCTCTCTCTGCCCCTCCCCCGCTCACATTCTGTCTCTCTCTGTCTCAAAAATAAACACTAACAACATTTTAAAAAATAAATTAAAAAAAAAGAGGTGTTCGTTTTTAAAAAGCCTCACTTGCTTTTCGTGAAAACAAAGTCTGCCATCCACCATCTTGCAAGGAGCAAACCTCAGGCTGTGTGTCTTCCCAACAGATCTGGGCAGGCTCTTGTGCCGGAGGAAGGGTCAGCGATGACTCATTTCTGGATCAGAGAGGTGACAAGTCTCAGCCAATTTAGAGCCGCCATTTGTCATTCCACTGGGACACTCTGCCCTCTCCAGGGACACGCACAAACAGGACGGGGCACTTGTGAGTGTCTGGGGCAGGTCCCACTGGGCAGGGTGAGAGCAGGGCTCCAGAAGGGGTCCTGGCTATCAGGCACCGGGGTGTAGGTGCAGATGCAATGAAAGCCAGCCCCCCTGGGCCTCGGATTCCAGGCTCTGGGCCTCAGTCTTCTCGTCTTCAATGGGACAAAAATATTTTTTTTGCTCTGCTCCCCACCCCTGCCAAAGCTCTCTGGGTCTGTGGCATGCTTGGAGGGGGTGCTGACCACATAGCTGAGCACTGAATGCTACAGGTACCCTTGCCCGCTCCACAAGGGAGAGACCAGGGGCCACCGAGGGGTCCAATGACTTACTTCAGGTCACAGGCCCCTCCCACCTCTGCGTGACTGGGTTTTGGGAACACTCGTGCCCTGTGAGGATTGGCTGGAGTAACTTCCTCAACCTTCACCCTTTTCCCAGAGAGATCCTGTATCCAAGGGCCTTGAGATTAAGGCTACTTTTTTCCTATTTGCATTACTGTTTTAAAGAATTGTATATTGTTTGAAATAATTTTCAGTTTTTTTTATGTATTATTTAAAAAAAAATTTTTTTAACGTTTATTTATTTTTGAGACAGAGAGAGACAGAGCATGAATGGGGGAGGGTCAGAGAGAGAGAGGGAGGCACAGAATCTGAAACAGGCTCCAGGCTCTGAGCTGTCAGCACAGAGCTGGACGCGGGGCTTGAACTCACGAACGGCGAGATCATGACCTGAGCCGAAGTCGGACGCTTAACCGACTGAGCCACCCAGGCGCCCCTTATTATTATTATTTTTAATGTTTATTTCTTTATTTTGAGAGAGACACACAAAGCGCAAGCAGGAGAGGGGTAGAGAGAAAGAGGGACAGAGAGAGAATCCCAAGCAGGCTCCTCACTGTCAGTGCCGAGACTCAGGGCTCGATTCCATGAACCGTGAGATCCTGACCTGAGCTGAGATCAAGAGTCAGACACATAACCGAATGAGCTACCCAGGTGCCCCCACGATTGTTTTTAAAGAATTGCGTTTATGGGGCGCCTGGGTGGCGCAGTCGGTTAAGCGTCCGACTTCAGCCAGGTCACGATCTTGCGGTCCGTGAGTTCGAGCCCCGCGTCGGGCTCTGGGCTGACGGCTCGGAGCCTGGAGCCTGTTTCCGATTCTGTGTCTCCCTCTCTCTCTGCCCCTTCCCCGTTCATGCTCTGTCTCTCTCTGTCCCAAAAATAAATAAACGTTGAAAAAAAAAAAAAAGAATTGCGTTTACTGTTTGAAAGAATTTACAATCGTTTTTGAATAGTTGCATTTATTGTTTTAAATAATTTATTGGAAAGCTGATCAATGTTCTACGCAGAACATTTAGACCATACAGATAGACAGAAAAATGACAGTGAAGATCACCTATATTCACACCACCTAGAAATACTGTTATGGACATTTTGTTTTTTTTATTTATTTATTTATTTTTAATTTTTTTTTTAACGTTTATTTATTTTTTTGGGACAGAGAGAGACAGAGCATGAACAGGGGAGGGGCAGAGAGAGAGGGAGACACAGAATCGGAAACAGGCTCCAGGCTCCGAGCCACCAGCCCAGAGCCCGACGCGGGGCTCGAACTCACGGACCGCGAGATCGTGACCTGGCTGAAGTCGGACGCTTAACCGACTACACCACCCAGGCGCCCCTGTTATGGACATTTTAAAGTACATCATCTGGCTCTTTTTACTATGGCTCTTAATTCATTGACTAATTTTTATTTTTATTTTTTTAAATTTTTTTTTCAACGTTTTTATTTATTTTTGGGACAGAGAGAGACAGAGCATGAATGGAGGAGGGGCAGAGAGAGAGGGAGACACAGAATCGGAAACAGGCTCCAGGCTCTGAGCCATCAGCCCAGAGCCTGACGCGGGGCTCGAACTCACGGACCGCGAGATCGTGACCTGGCTGAAGTTGGATGCTTAACCGACTGCGCCACCCAGGCGCCCCTCATTGACTAATTTAAAAAAAAATTTTTTTTTTGAGAGAGAGAGAGAGCATGCACAGGCAGGGGAGGGGGCAGAGGCAAAGAGAGAGAGAATCTTAAGCGGGTTCCATGCTCAGCACGAAGCCTGACACAGGGCTCGATCTCAGGACTGTGAGATCAAGAGACAGAAGCTTAACCGACTGAGCCACCCAGGTGCCCCCATTCACTAAACACTTACTACAACTTACTGCGTGTCAGGCATGGTCCTGGGCACAGGGAATACAATAATGAATAAGACTTGATACTTGACCTCAAGAAGCTGTATGTGAAGACACACACCCATACACTCACACACACTTACACACACTCAGTTTGGTTTTCACTGTTACTCACCATAATGATTACACTGAACATAATGTCCTGGAACCTTCTCCCCCCCCCCCCCCCAATGTATTATGAACACTTATCCTTGTGATTAAGTATTATTTCACAGAACCATCTAAACGACTACAGTGGTCCATCCTGTGAATGCCCATCGTTTATTTAACCAATCTATTGTTGAACGTTTAGGGCTTCAGTGAAAATCTTTGTGGTTTGATCTCCGTACACATCTATGGCTATTCCTTTAGGCTATCCGGAAGCAGAGTTTCTGGGTCAAAAGTTGTGATGTTTATTGCTTAATCCTCCCGATTACATATGCCGGCTTTCTCTCCCTTTGGCAGGACAAGGCATTTCATGTCCCCGGCTTCCCTGCAGCACTGAGCGGTATCAGCTTTTTTTTTTTTTTCCACTTAAAAAAAAAAAACTTTCTGATGTATCGGTTCCCCTGCCCCCCAGTCCTGCAATCTGAAAGCAAGGTGGGGGGGGGGGGTGCTATGCAAACTTTCGCAGAAATGGCGTCAAGCAGAGAAGCAATTACCATTAATATAGATGAAAAAATTTTTTAGCCTTTCCAGACCCAGAACATAATCTTTCTTAGGCATCTTGCTAACAGAAGCAACAAAATAAATCGAGACGAAGCCCAGATGCTCCCAGACACGGGTCAAAGCTGGCAGCCTGATGCTGAGATGCTGACCGTACCTCCTAGGAAGGAGCTTGGCGGGGCCCCTCCTCTCCGCTGTCCCTAGAGCAGATCAGCTTGTAGCAAAACAAAGGCTAAGCCCTATTCTGGCTTTTGGCCATTTCTTGTGAAAGTGCAAATCCTTTTCAGATTTCTTTGCGTTAGCAAAAACAGGTACTAACGTAGGTCTTTCGTAAAAGCGTAGAGGCGGAATGCGAACTTTCAAAAGCAAAGGCGTACCTATAATTTCACATTTACAGAGATTGCAAGAATAGTACAAAGAACCCCGCCTTTGCCCAGATTTACCAAGCGCTAACATTTCCTCCATTTGCTCCTCTTCTCCTCCCCCTCCTCCTCCTCTTTCCCTCCCCCCACCCTTTTTCCTGAACAATTTGAGTAAGTTGCAGGTCTCGTGACCCTTTACCTCAAAATATTTCACTGTGTTTCCTAACAACATCTGCATAACTGCTGTACAAGTATGAAAGATCAGTAATTCAGCCTTGATACAATACTGCTGGTTTTTAAAATTTATTTGTAACTTTTTTTTTTAATGCTTTATTTATTTTTGAGAGAGACAGCACAAGCGGGGAAGCGGCAGAGAGCTAAGGAGACACAGAATTGGAAGCAGGCTCCAGGCTCCGAGCTGTCAGCCCAGAGCCCGACGCGGGGTTCGAGCCCACGAACCGTGAGATCATGACCTGAGCCGAAGTCGGACGCTTACCCGATGGAGCCACCCAGGCGCCCAATACTGCTCTTTTTCTACTATTCAAAATGTACCGATAATTTCAACAATGTCCTCTGTAGTCGTGGGTGCCGCCCAAACCCCCACTCCAGGGTCCAAATGCGGGATGTGTTTTGCCGGCTTGACGGGCCCAGGTGATAGCCTGGTGTTGTCTTCACCGCCTGTTTCTTCTTGTGTGGATTGTTCACGTGTAGAACTCCTCTTCCACACCGTCTGCCACCGGCCCCTGTCTCTTGTGCCTGACGGGGCCTCCCTCTGTCATGGACCTAGAGCAGCAGCTTAGGGAACAGACACGGCCTTTCGCAAGCAGACCCTGGCCTGGCAACAGAGCTGACACGCAGTCCCCTGGACCCTCCTCGAGGCCCCATCCCCGATCAGCCTCTCAGACGGGGCTTTTGAAATAGCACAGCTGTCCATTCCCCATCCATCCTTTCAAACTCTGGTGAGGACGAACATGATTCCTGTTTGGGTTTGGATTTGACATTTCCTGGGGGATGTGACCCCCCCCCCCGCCAGCCCTGGTTCTGTTTCTGGGAGGCCACCTACTGAGTGTCAGTGGCCCCCACGGAGGCTATGGGTCACTGTCCGCTCCAGCAGGTTCCTGGCATCCGAGGCCAGTTTGTGTCCCGGGAGAAGGGCGTGGGCACAGTGGAAAAGCCCCAGGACGTCCGGGTACTGCCGGGGCTGGACCCGAACCCGGCTTCACCTGCCTGACCTGACCAGCCCCTTAATGCAGCCAAGACAGCTTCCACCATGGAAAGCCAGCAAATGCTGAATCTCACAGACTCTGAGACACCAACAGGGAAACCACAGCCAATGCCACGGTGACACGTACCACTGGTAAGTGTCATTTCATCCATCAGTTCTCCCTCCTTTCTGCACTCATGAAAAGGAGACTGTAAGAAAAAGGAACTTCTTCAATATTCAGGGTCTATTTCTGAATCACCTGTATTTTTTCCTTCTCTCAGGTCTCAATTTTTCCTAATGAGGGAAAATTCAATACAAAACTTAGAGGAAATAAGATAATGAATCCCCAGCAGTTATCATCATGTCTGGTCTCCACACACCCCTCCTGGATTAGTAGAGAATAGACTTCAGACATGGTATAATTTCCTCTGTAAACACGTCAGTTCGTGTCTGCAAAAGACGAGGTTCCTTTATTTTTAACATCATCCTAACATCCCACCTAAAATATAGCAATGATTTCTAAGTATCATGAATGCCAATGTTTCAAGGCTCTATTTTTCTGTAGTCGGTTTGTCCAAATCAAGACCCAAAGGAAGCTGCCACTTTGCACTGGGTTGATGTGTCTTTAAGTCTCTGTATTAGGCCTCCCTCTTTTTTCCCCTTGCAATTCACTTGTGGAAGAAACTGGGTCACTTGTCCTGCAGGGGTTTTGTGTTTTGTGTTTATCTGATTGCATTTTTGTCCTGTCTTCTCGTGCTTCTCTGCCCCCTACATTTCCCGCAAACTGGTAGTTAGACCGGGAGGTGTTTTGACAATCGAAGACAGGCTGTCTCCAGATGCCTCTCTCAATCACTATGAACTCTTTAAGGGAAGTTAGAGATGATTTTGGAAAGGTTTAGAGATGATTAAAGAGATTGGGACATTACAGACACAACTCTGTTCCTGGCCTGCCCCCCCCCCCCCGAGTGGGACACGGGCCCTCTGGGAGAAGCAGGGCAGCCAGACCTGCGGCCTCAGGCCTCCTCCATGGTGCTGACATTCTGGAATCAGGTAACAAGGCCTCCAGGGGGCACAGGAGGCGCCTCTGGGTGGCAGTGAGCTCGGCTCTTTCTCTACTCTGGGAACTGAAGGCCCAGGTTCTCCCAGTACCAGGAGATCCCGCTCCCGGAGTCAGACCCTGACTGTGACACCCAGGGGCGGGGGCTGGGAAGCCAGCCCCGTTCGCAGATTTCCCGATTGTGTTTAGATCTTCCTGGCTCCTCCACCTGGCTCCTCGTCTACCTGAATGTTTGTTCCCAAGGCCCCCAGGGGATGCTAGCTTCTTTCTTCAATAACTCCAGAGCTGGTTCTCGCAGACCTCCTCCTGCGCTGTCCCCAGCTCCTAGACGTAGTTATAAAGGGCTTTTTCTTCCTTTCTTCTCTCTGCCTACCTCCTCTCTTCTCTCTGTTCCTCCCCCTCCTCTTTAATAATCAACCTAGTCATTTTTCAGTGCACTAGAGGGAGCTGCTATTTAACAGAACCCACAGGGACCTTCAGCACAAGGAACAACCGCCCTCAGGCCCCTGGGGAAGGGCTGGGTTACCACAGCTGCATAAATAAACAAGGCCTCTTTACTCCCAGAACACAGATGAGGGGCCAGGAGCTCTGGGTTCAAGTGCTGCTCTGCCACCTCCAGCTGTGCTCCTTCTCTCTGGCCTCCAGGGGTGAGGCGTGTGGTCCTAAATCCTCACCCTTGTCCTAAGGCCCTCCCTCTCTGAGCTTACGTCACCAGCAAAAGAAGACAGTCGCTGTGCCACAGGATTAAATAAGACAGTGCTCTTAGCATATGCACAGAGGCCAGTGCATATGAAACACTCAGTAGTGTTATTATTTATAAAGATAAGGTTGGCCCAGGTCACTGCTTTCCCTCTCCGGTCTGAGAGATTTAAGAAGAAATCTTCATTGGACCGCCCGGGTGGCTCAGTCGGTTAAGCGTCCGGCTTCGGCTCAGGTCATGATTTCACGGTTCTTGAGTTTGAGCCCCGCATCAGTGCAGAGCCTGCTTGGGATTCCCTCTCTCCCTCTCTCTCTGCACCGCCCCCCCCCACCCCACTCGTGCTCTCTTTCTCTCTCAAAAATAAACGGACATTAAAAAAAAGAGAGGGGGCGCCTGGGTGGCTCGGTTGGTTAAGCGTCCGACTTCTGCTCAGGTCATGATCTCACGGTCCGTGAGTTCGAGCCCTGTGTCGGGCTCTGTGCTGACAGCTCAGAGCCTGGAGCCTGTTTCAGATTCTGTGTCTCCCTCTCTCTCTGCCCCTCCCCTGTTCATGCCCTGTCTCAAAAATAAATAAATGTTAAAAAAAATTTTTTTTAAATAAAAAAAAAAAGAGAGACAGCCTCATCAAATATATTGGTAAACATGGATACCTGTAAACAAATACTCGCGTTGGGAGATGACTTGTGAGTGTACTGGCTTTATGGCAAAGAGGATTTTGCACACGTGATTAAGCAGAAGATCTTGAGATGGGGAGATCCCCTTGGGTTATCGGGAGGCACCCAGCGTAATCAGAAGGGTCCTCACAGGGGGAAGAGGAAGATGACACGAAAACACCAGTTGGAATGACACGGCCAAAAGCCAAGGTACGCGGGCAGCCCGTGGAAGCTGAGAAAGGAAAGGAAATGGATGTTTCCCTTGAGCCCACCTGCTCCAGGCGCGGCAGCAGCCCCGCCCACATCTTGATTTTCGCCCGGGAGACTCCCGCGTATTTCCAGCCCCCGGACTGCTCACATAAGACATTTTGCGTTAAGCCAGGAAGTTTGTGGCGACTTGTTACAGCAGCAACAGGAAACGAATACAGACCTAGAATGGAAGGAAAACGTTAGGATGGTGGAAAAACAAGACATTTTGTGCCCTAATAACAAGGGAGTGGCCCTGAATTTCCTACGTCCAGATTTCTATTGGCAGAGAGGAAAATTTCTATCTATGTAAACCATTTTTTTTTCTGGTCACTTTCATTCATAAGCTTCACACTTGATACAGTGACAGAGGTCACTTCATTTTAATCCTGATTTTCATGGGAATCCCTCTAGTATTCCATCATAAAACATGATCTAAGCATAGAAGTTGGGATACTTACTCTTGATCGCGTTAAGGCAATCTCCTTGTATTTTTAACTTTCAGAGTTTCTAAAATTTTTTTTTTCAACGTTTATTTATTTTTGGGACAGAGAGAGACAGAGCATGAACGGGGGAGGGGCAGAGAGAGAGGGAGACACAGAATCGGAAACAGGCTCCAGACTCTGAGCCATCAGCCCAGAGCCTGACGCGGGGCTCAAACTCACGGACCGTGAGATCGTGACCTGGCTGAAGTCGGACGCTTAACCGACTGCGCCACCCAGGCGCCCCAAACTTTCAGAGTTTCTAAAATGAAGACCTAAATTTCATCGAATGCGCTTCAAGTATCTACTGAGATAACTGTGCTAGGGTACCAGGCGGCTCAGTCGGTTAAGTATCCGACTTCGGCTCAGGTCCTGATCTCACAGTTCATGAGTTCGAACCCTGTGCTAACTCTCCACTCTGCACAGAGCCCACTTCAGATCCTCTGCCTCCCTCTCTCTCTGCCCCTCCCCTGCTTGTGCTCTCTCCCTCTCTCTCTCAAAAATAAACAAACATTAAAAAAAAAACTTTTGAGAAAAGCAAAGTGTGCTTTTTCTTGCATGATTGTAGATTTCCATCGTTGGGATAAATCCCACTTGGTTATGTCGTATTAGCCTCTTAATATACAATTGAATCCTAACTACTGAGAAATGTAGACGTTTATTGCAGACATCAATGTACTCGGCTAAAACTCAGGCCTCTATTATTATGGGAAGAGGGGCAAATGAATATAATTTTGTCTGTATTCATGACCTGTCTATAGTTTTTGCTCTGTCTACATCAGATGTTATCTAGGGTTTTTGTTGGCTTTGTAAAATAAATTAGGTAGCTGTCTGTCTTTTTCTATGTCCCCCCAAAGTGTGTATGTTCCCTGGAATTATTTGTCCTTTGGCAGTTTGAAAGAATTCATCCATTAAAACATCTGAGATGAAGACGTTTTTGTTATAACTTTGCCCGTTTCTTTCTTTGCATTGGTTCACAGGTTTTCGATTTCTGAAGTAGAAAGAGTTGGGCTTGGAGCCCTAAATTAGGGCTTTATCATTTACTAGCTGTGTCTGGTCATTCACTCATTCGTTCACTCCATAGCTGCCCATGAACACCAACTAATGCCAAGTACTTCCCTGAGCACTGGAGATAAAATGGTGGACAAGACAGACAGGGTCCCTGCCTTCAAAGCCCTCATGTTCTCCAGGAGGAGAGAGACCACGAACAGGCAAAACAAAAACAAAACAAAACAAAACAACAAAAACAAAAAAACAAAAACAAAAACAAACCGACAAGGGTGTTTTGTAAGACAGAAATAAAGGACTGAGACTGTGGATATGGAGAAAGACTCTCTGGGCAGGTAGTTGACAATGGCTTCTTCTTTTTTTTTTTTTTTTTTTTTTAACGGGAAGAGAGATAAGTTGCCTTTTTTTTTTTTTTTTAAGTTTTTATTTATTTTGAGGAAGACACAGAAAGCAGGTGGGAGAGGGGCAGAGAGAGAGAGGGAGACAGGATCCCAAGCAGTTTCCATGCTGTCAGCACAGAGCCTGATGCAGGGCTCGAGCCCACAACCCTGAGATCATGACCTGAGCCAGAATCAAGAGCCAGATGTTCAACCGACTGAGCCACCCAGGCACTCCGAGGATGGCTTCTGGGGCAGACATTGTGCCCACAGCCCTCAGATCCCACCAGCTGGTTCCGTGGCCCATTCTCCACCTTGGCGCTGCTTCTTAGGCTTCTCACAGAGAACCTTCTTCGGGTTCTTCAGAGAAACTGCCCAGAAAAACAGGAAGTGCCTGGGGTTATCCCCCCTCCGCCCCCCAGGGGCTGGGGGCTCCTGCCACTGACCATGTGCAGAAGTACAAAAGCCCAGAGCCCTTGCTTGGAGTCAGAGAAAACTCCAAGCTGTAATTTACTCTCCAAAGCTCCCAGGTGGGGGGTGAGGGGGTCAGAGCAGAGATCACACACTTGCTTGGCACATCCCCTTTGCCTGTCCTGTCTCCTTGACCCTCTTCAGTCTCCCTTCCCCACTCCAGCACTTCCTCAATCAATCACTCACCCATGTCTCCCCACTCAGGGTTTGGCTTTATGTGACCTTGACCTAGGACAACCTCTCTGAGGCAATGATCCTGAAGCTGACACCTAAAATGTGAGAAGCGGCCAGTTTGGGGAAGAGCAGGAGAGGGGTGAGCACGAGGGGCTGGATCGGGGTGGGGGGCGGGGGGGGGGGGGAAGAGGGAAGAAGAGCATACGCAAAGGCCCTGAGGTAGAAAGAGGCTCCTTAAGTTTGAAAGCGCTTATTTTGTTTGGGAAATGGTGAGTGGGTCCCTCGGGTGGGAGGGCCAAGGCAGGATTGAATAGTGAAGGGTTTTGAATGTTGGACCAAGGTCCTTAGATTGTATCCTGCGGGGAGTGGGCAGCGAGGAAGGGTTTTGCACAGAGGAGAGGCAGGATGAGGACTGTGTACTATGCTGTGAACTGAGGAGCTGAGCTTTAGAGTAAATCTGACAGAAAGGCAGACCTGGTGCCTTCCTGGTCACCGTCCCTTCTCCACCATTTGAGGCTCCGGGGCTGTGGTGGGTGATGGGAGCCACCAGGGTTTTCAGCAGAGGAGAGATTGGGCCAGATCCGGTCTTTAGAAAGGCCTCTCAATCAGCAGTGTAGCAGAGAAGCAGAGGACATCAAGATCGGGGACTGAGCGATCATAGGGGTGGGGCGGGGTGGCCGTGACCCTGGCACAAAGTTATGTGGGCCTGAACTCAGTGGCTGCAGTTGCAGAGATTAGGAGATAAAATGGGGAAAACTCAGGAGGCTGAGTATTGTAATAGAAAAAATTTTTTAATTAGAAGTAAGGGGCGCCTGGGTGGTTGAGTCCGTTAAGCATGACCCTTGGTTTCTGCTCAGGTTATGATCTCATGGTGTGTGAGTTCAAGCCCCGCATCAATGCAGACCCTGCTTGGAATTCTCTCTCTCTCTCTCTCTCTCTCTCTCTCTCTCTCCCCCCCCCCCCTTCCCCACTTGCTCTGTCTCTCAAAATAAATAAAGGTAATACGCAAAGATACGGTAATGAAGAAATGATTCAAAACCAAAAGAAAAGAGAAAGAGCTGATTCAAGCTCGGGATTTGAACCCAAGTGAGCGAGTTCACCTCTCTGAGAGGCAGTTTCCCCGTCTGTCAGATGAGACATGCCTGCGCTTAGGGGATCCTTGGGAGGAAGAGACGGACAAGATTTCACCACGGTCCCCCTCTCTTGTCCCTTCAAGGTGAAACGACTGACCCAGAAAGACGTTTCTGGAGCTGCCTTTATCAGCGCTGACGTTCTTTAGTCTGTATCATCGTACAAACCCAGGGGCAGAGAGCGTTGAGAGCCCTGCATTTGAAGAAATGCGCTTTCCAAGTAAGCAGAGCACCATTGCAGTCTAAGGCGTTAAGTGGTTTCTGAATGGCTGCAGCGTGATTCAATCCCCCACTTAACCAAATTGCTTTCTATTGCTTGATTGGAGGCAATTGCAAGGAGACAAAGGGGCTTAAGTGAAAAGCTTGGCTGGCCTGTATGACTAATAAATTAACTGTTCCCTCCCCACGGTGTAGCCTCCCACCTGCTGTCCTGCCCCCTGACTCTTCCCTGCGTGGAGGTCACCGGTGTCAGGGATCACCATGGAGATGGCCGGCATGGTGTCCCTACTGTGTGAAGTCCCCTGGCATTTCCCCCCTTGGCATTCCGTCCCCACAGGCTAGTCTGAGACAGCGTGGGGGTGGTGAAAACAACACCCACTCGAAGGTTGGGTGCAGGGGCCCCACTTACTAGTGAGGGGCCTCTGGCAAGAGACTTATTCATAGACTGAGCTCCAGGCCCCAAGTGGCGATGGGCACCAGGAGCTTTGCTCACACAATAACCCCTTTCAAAGACAAGGGGTGTGTCAAATGCCGTGAAAAGCCCATAAGCTGATGACTGGGAATCGACTGTTGATTTAGCAATGTGGAGATCGTCGGTGACCAGTGACCAGCTTGGTCTAACATAGTTTCAGTAGAGCGGTGAAAGCCTGATTGGAGAGGGCACAAGACAGCACAGGAGGAGAGGAAATGCAGACTGGTATAGTGACCGACTCTTCCAAGGAACTATAATGAGAAGGAGGGGGTGTGGGATTGAGGGAGGTTTTTCTTTTTCTTTTTTGAGGTTTCGTTTTTAAGATGGAAGAAATTACATGTTTATATGTTGAAAGGAACACTATTCATCCATTGACTTACTCATCTACTTACCTGTGGATGAGTCCTTTGAAAACCACATCTAAAATTTCTGACTCACATACCCACTCACCCATCCATCCACCCACCCACCCATCCATCCATCCATCTATCCATCCATCCATTCGTCCTCCTTCCATCCACCCACCTATCCGCCCATCCATCCATCTATCCATCCATCCGTTTGTCCTCCTTCCATCCATCTATCCATCCATCCATTCGTCCTCCTTCCATCCATCTATCCATCCATCCGTTTGTCCTCCTTCCAACCCACATACCCATCCATCACACCAGCACTTCCTGACTGTCCCCATGTGCTGACCCCGAGCTGGGAGCTGGGACAGAAAAGCCATCTGACCTGAAGGGCTCACAAGCTAATCATGGGACGCAGACAAGTCAAGGTCAGTAATGGTAGAGTGCAACCAAGTGCTGTGACCAGGAATGTACAAAGGATTATGGGAGCAAAAAATATGCAATGCCTACAGAATTTAGGAAGGCTTCCTAGGGGAGGTTGATATTTGGGCTGGGCCTTCAAGGAAAAATGCAAGTTTGTCTTGTAGACAAAGGAAGGGTGGCGTGTGGCAAGAGAGAGGACTCTTAGGCAAAGCCAAAGATGCATGGAAGCGGGGAGAGCGTGGATGGGAGCCAGGTTTAAAGGGCCTTGCAGCCCTTCTTTGCAGACAGGAGGAAGCCAGTGAAAGCTGTTGGCAAGAGGGTGACGCAATCCCCAAATCAGAGCTTTTAGGAAGAGGGGCGGCCTGGAGGGTGGGCTCGGGTGTGGAGAGGAGGGCATGGTCTGTGTCCAGGAGGTGGTCGGAGAGATGCGCGTGAAAGAGAACATCAAGGATGTAGAGTGCGAAACTCAGGGGGGCTCTGAGGGGACGCCAGCCTGGAGAGAGGGTGAGGAAGAGGAACGGTCCAAGGAGAAGACCCCTCTGCTGCCCCCGCCCCTGGTCCAGCTGGTCTCAGCCTGATGTCTGTGCCCTGCCTCTCCCTCCATCTAGTGAGCTGGGTCTATCTTCCTCACATCCTAGAACCTGGAACACACCCGGCCAGCCACTCCCGCCACAGGGGCTTCTCTCCTCAGCATCTGGCTTCAGCCTGGACACCCCCGGACACCAGAGAGGGGAGCTCACTACTTGGGAGGACTCTCCTTGCCCCTGGGAAAGTGTCCCCCTCCTTCCTCCTGCTCCCCTGCTGGGCTCCAGCCTGACCCCTGGCATCCAGAGTTGGAATTCTCCATTTGGGAAAGAAACGATAATCCGTGTGTTTGCAAACTGAAAAAGTAACATGTGCTTTTTTTTTTTTTTTAAGTTTTTGGTTTTTAAAGTTTATTTATTTATTTTGAGAGAGAGAGAGAGAAAGAGAGAGGGAGAGAGAGAATCCCAAGGAGGCTCCACACTGTCCATGCAGAGCCTGACTCAAACTCACAAACCATTGAAATCCTGACCTGAGTCGAAATCAAGAGTCGGACACTCAACCGACTGAGCCACCCGGGTGCTCCTGCTTCTTCTGTTTTTTATTTTTTTTTTTTTAATTTTTTTTTCAACGTTTTTTATTTATTTTTGGGACAGAGAGAGACAGAGCATGAACAGGGGAGGGGCAGAGAGAGAGGGAGACACAGAATCGGAAACAGGCTCCAGGCTCTGAGCCATCAGCCCAGAGCCCGACGCGGGGCTCGAACTCACGGACCGCGAGATCGTGACCTGGCTGAAGTCGGACGCTTAACCGACTGCGCCACCCAGGCGCCCCTTCTTCTGTTTTTTAAATGAAATGATACAAAAAGGTAGAAAGAAGATTAAAATGACTCACAATCCCATGCCTCAGAGGGAATAGTTGTTTACATTTTGCTGTGCATCCTTCCAGAATGTTTCCATTGATGGGCGCATGTGCGCGAACTCCACACACTTGCTTTGTTAAATAAAAACGGCAACATGCTGTATACACTGTTCTGAAGCAGCCGCTGTTTTCCACTTACCTCGTGAGAGCGTTTCCCCGTCGGCACACCAAGATCTCCGTCATTGTTTGTTATTAGCTGAGGAATATTCTGTGGGGAGAAACGGCCTTGATTTCATCACACCCGTGTGACAGACGTTTAGGATCAGCCCCTCCAAAACACTTTTCTGATTATAAATGATGCTCTGTGCACATCCGTACTCATAAATCTTTGAGCAATAACATTGGGCTGTTTGAACTTGTGGGTTAATATGCCCTCCGGCTCACGTCACGAAGGAAATTGATTTTTATTTTCAAAGTCAATGGCGATGAAATGAACAATGGTTGCCAGGCAACCGGAGAGCCAGGGAATCAGAGTGGAGGCCAAGCAACACCCCCCACCCCAAGCGGTGCTGGGGACAGAGCCACCCTGGCTTCCTCCAGCCCAGCCTCCTGCCCCAGCCGCCCAGGGAAATGGAAACCAAGGACTCAGGCCTTCTAGGATTCCCTTCCAAAGCTAGTCCCGGCGGTCAGCAAGCGTTTGCTAGGCAGGTCCCCTGTGCCAGGCGGTAACAGGTGAATCTCACATATTCTGGACGAAGAGGCTTAGGAATTTGGGAGTGTTACCCCGTAGAATTTATCTATAGTGTATACAGGTTGGTTTTCAATGTATTTATTTTGTCATTTCCTGCTGCAGACGATATGGTGGGTAAGACCCGCTCCAGCTAGTGCGAGGTTATCCAGAGGGCACGTCTGTGGAACATCAGAACCTCTGAGGGGCGGTGGAGTTTGCAAAAGGCCACCCCGCAGCCTGGGAATCTGGTAGAGCTTCTTGGGGGAGGGGCATGCCTTCCAGGAAGAGCCACAGAAGGGTTTTGAGCCGGAGAAAAACAGCAAACAAAATCTATAATTTAGCACCCCTCCCTCCACAAAGTAGGAGGAGTGTTGGCAGGCCAGGAGCCCCGGCCCGCATCAGGAAGGGGAACCCCAGGGCCTGCATGGACTCCGGAGGGGCGTGGGAAAGAGCACAGAGGGCCAGGGGCCTGCAGGGATGGAGTGGACAGCACACCATGGGATGGGGGACATTGAGGGAAGACACAAGGACCCCCCTGCAGCCCCTGAGCGTGTGCACAAGAGGGAAGGAAGCCGGTCAGCAGAACCCGACAGAACTGAGTTCCAACCCTGCCTCCCTACTAGGTAGAATTTGAAGTCCCTGTCCTGCCTTTCACGGACATAAGCTTAACAACCATCTGTAGAAAGAAGTCACCTTCAGTGTCACATGTGTGCTGGGACTTTCACACCTATTTTCTCATTTGACACTGGAATTAGGCACTATTACTATCCCCATTTTACAGATGCAGAAACTGAGGATCATAATACGCATTTCTCCTGACCAAGGTCATCTGTTCACCAGTGTCAAAGCCAAGATTTGAACCTGTCTGCTCCATAACCCCTGTTCCCTCCTACACCACTTTGAGAGAGACAGAGAGAGAGACAGAGACAGAGACACACACAGAATCCAAAAAAAAAAGCAGGCTCCAGGCTCTGAGCTGTCAACACAGAGCCCCACGCAGGGCTCAAACTCACAAACTGGGAGATCGTGACCTGAGCCGAAGTCGGATGCCTAACTGACTGAGCCACCCAGGTGCTCCTAGAGTTTCTTTATTTATTTTGAGAGAGAGCACAAATGGGGGAGGAACAGAGAGGGAGAGAGAGAGAATCCCAAGCAGGCTCCACACTGTCAGCGCAGAGCCCGATGTGGAACTCGAACTCATGAACCATGAGATCATGACCTGAGCTGAAATCAAGAGTCAAAGACTTAACTGAGCCACCCAGGAATCCCCAAAGCTGCTCTAACACAAAACTACTCCTAACAGCAAAGGTGCAGGAAGCAGGGCTGTTTTAACAATCTCCTTTTTAAAAGTGGTGTAGGGGTGCCTGGGTGGCTCATTCACTTAAGCGTCCAACTTCAGTTCATGTCATGATCTCATGGTTGGTGGGTTCAAGCCCTGCATCAGGATCTGTGCTGACAGCTCGGAGTCTCCAGCCTGCTTTAGATTCTGTCTCTCTCTCTCTCTCTCTCTCTCTCTCTCTCTCTCTCTCTGCCCTTCCCCAGCTCTCACTCTGTCTCTCAAAAATAAATGTTAAGAAAAATGTTTAAATTTTTTTCTTAAAAAAAAAAAAGTAGCTTTGGCCCATGCCCCATCACATGTGACTTCAACCCCGCCTCTCTGGTCTAACACCTGTCATCACTCATGACACCTCTACCCGAGAAGAAGATCAAAGAACCCACCGTAGTAATACCCCCACCACGGCCATCACCGAGCCTCCTGCACTCATGCAGAAAAGAAGCAGATGAGCTCATTGCCATGGTGTGGCTTGGGCTGGTGGGCCTGAAGTTGTCTCTCTTCGGGGTTCTGCTGGCCCCTTAGCTCTGGGGGAGGAGTTGAGGCAGCCCTCCACAGCAATGGGAACGATGGTACCATTTTTCTCTGGATGAGACTGACTCCCACAGAGCAGGGTGGATGTGCCTTTTCCTCCCAGATGGCAGGGGTGCTAGGAAGGTGCCCTAGGCACAGCCACAGGTGGCCTGGTTCTGCACCCTTCAAGACAGCCCCCCTAAGTCCTTGCCTCCCAGCATTCACACCCCTGTGTAGCCCTCCCGACGTTAAATAAGGCTGACGTCAGTGGCCAGTAGGATATTGCAGAAGTGACGTGAGTTCTGAGGTCAGGTCATAAAAGATGTGTTCACCTGGCAGTGTGTTGGCTCATTCTCTCTGGGGGAAGCTAGCTGCTGTCTCATGAGAACATTCAAACAGGCCTTTGGAGAAGCCCATGGAGAAAGGAACCCAGGCCTCTTGCCAACAGCCAGCATCAATTTTCCATTCATGTGAGTGAACCGCCTTGGAAGGGACCCTCCAGCCCATTTGAGCCTTTGGATGAGGCTGTGGCCCTGGGCCACACCTTGCCTGCCACCTCTCAGGACAGCCTGAGCCAGAATCGTGCAGCGGAGCCGTTCAGAATCCCTTAGCCTCAGACTCAGTGAGATAATGAATGTTTATGATTGCTTGAAGCCTCTCCATTTTGAGGTAATTAGTTCCACGGTTATAAACAGCTAATACTAATAGAATACACCCAGGAAAACGTATAGCTTGAGGGCTGTAAGTGCCTGAGTGAGTCTGGAAACATCTTTAAAACAAACAAAGCTTCCACATTATGACTCAAGAATGACACCCAAGAGACGTTAACCTTAGGGAAAGTATCGGTGAGAATTCTGAATTCTGCTGCGAAAGACAGAAACTTAACGCGTAACTCAGGAGCTTAAACAAACAAACAAAATCTAAGGGAGGATTTAGCCTATAATTAGGTCGTGTGACCGGGAAGGGTGGGGCAGAATCGACTGTTAGCACGATAGGAGTTGGGCTTACATAATCCCAGACTCCAAAAAGTGCAAGGTCATGAGCCAGGGGGTGGGGTGGGCTGGAGACCCAGAGTCTCCAGCATCCTCTGGACTCTGAATAGGAAGGAATGTTGGTGTCAGAAATGCACCTGCAGGGTGAAGAGAGCAGAGGGTCCCAACACACTTGTGGGCTTGGCCCCCACCTGTCCCTCATCTTTGTCCTCAGTCTTCCACCCCCACCCCCCACTTGCCTCACCCCACTGCTTCCACCTTCAGCACGAGTACCTCGTGAGTACCCATCCAGCACCTCTGGACATCTCCACTGGTCCTCACCTCGCCAGGGGCAGCACCGGCCTCGTCTACCCCGAGCCTTCTGGGTTGCAGCAACAGGCAGCGCCATCCGCTCGGTCACCCGAGTCTGAGTCCTTACTTCATCCCCCAGTCCTCCCTCCCCCACAATCTCATCCACACCCTGCCCCCCACAAGCCCCATCCGTCTACAACTGTCCATTCCTCCACCCTGCTTCAAGCCATCATCCCTTCTCTCCAGATGACAGTAATGGGTTCCCAAGTAAGTGATCTGCCTTCCCTCCTCTTCCTCTCCCCTCTTCCTGGAACCCAACATTCCATGTGCTCCTACCTCTACTCCATCTCTCCAGACAACTGAAATGTAATTTCCTGCTCTCCTCTGCCAGCGGGAGTCCCCTTTATTCTTTAGATCTCTGCTCACATGTCACCTCGTCCATGAAGTCCTCCTGGGTGCTCCAGAGCTAATGATTCCCTCCTTGGTGCTTTGCTGAACCTTCCACATACTGGTTTACAGAACAGCTATAAATACAGTCTCCTGAGTCAGAAATGGGATCCCAGCCCCACCACTCACCAGCTGTAGGATCTTAGGCAAAGCAGAACCTTGCTCTGTGCATCTACGATAATGTAGATAATTCCTACCTCGGTGCTGGTGGGAGGGGTAAATGAGATTAAGTCTGTGGACGTGATGAATTCCATCCTGACTCAGGATCCACGTTATGGATGGGCCCTTCAAGGCCATTCAGAGGAGGACAGCCTGAGCAGGGGCCAGAGGTGGGGCCAGCAGTCACAAAAAGCCCTCACAACGGAAGAAACCAGAGGGAGAGAAGTGCAGGCAGCCTGTGGGTGGGCAGCGAGGCTGGCAGAGCAGAGGGGTTGGAGGAGGTAACTGACATGTGTGGAGCAAACGCCAGGCACCGGCTAGATTCTTGATCTGTATTATCCCGCTTAATCTTTGCAACAAGAGGTAAGTATTATTGGCAACATTTTTGCGCATTTAGAAAGTAAAGTTCAGGAAGTGTCATCCAGCTACCAGGGACGGAGGTGGGATCTGAACGCCGCGCCTGCCAGACTGCAAAGCCCTTGAGCTCTGGCACGCTGATTCTGTGCAGATCCAGCCAGAAGGTCGAGCTTGGGACCAGGTCCCCAGTCCCCACGAGGGGAGTAAAGCAAGGGCTGGGTCAGCCTGACCCATCATGGACTATCCCCTCCCTTGTGCTGGGTGATAGATTTCTAATATAACGGCAGACGGGTATGGCTTTGGAGTTTCCCCTTCCCAGTTGTGGCATCAGCCCGATATTACTCACCTCTAGGTTTTAACAGGAAACCTTCCCCCAGCCTGAGACCCTCCATATCATGCCTTGAATTTATCTTAGAATTTTGCAGTGAGTTCTAATTCACCCCCACCTCCTGCTGGTGTCAGCATAAGGATTTTGCTGCAGCCAGCAGCTCAGAGCTCTTAGTGCTGGATGAAGGTTTTGGAATGGGCTGGGGGTGTTGTTCCTTTTCTGGGGATAAATTCCTTTTGTTTCTCTGCTCAGCCCAGCTCAGCAGCCACCTGCCTCCAGCCTCCTCAGCTAATTAATCACCCACTTTCCGTCAGCCCTGATTAGATTCATCCCAGCCGGCACCCTGAGCAGCAGGAAGTCTGATTCGGACTCCAATTAAGACAGGAAGTGGCTGATTCAGGGAGGTGCAGGGAGAACGGGGCACAGGAGGGAGGGCTGACCAGAGCTGTTGGCCATGGAGAGGCAGAGAGGAATCAGTGGCCTCCCTGGAACTTTCAGCCCTTGCAAGCCACACAGCACAAGTTTATTCATTCAATAAACATTGAACGTACCACTTCTGTTCTCCACGTGGCAGTGAACAACACAGACAAGGTACCCGCCTGTCTTCATGGGGCTGCCAGTCTAGATAAACAACTAGAAAACATCGTACTGAACTTACTGATAATCGCCGTGATGGAAGAGGTCTCACCCATCCTCTCTGTGAGAGTTTTAAAGTCTCGCAGAGTTTTAAAGCCAGCTCTCACCTCCCCTCTGACTTTTCTCCTGCAGACAAAAGCCCCCTTTCTTCCCTCTCCCACCCTCACCTGGCACATTCTTTATTACGACATGCCAACTGCTTAGCACCCTGCTGGCCTGGCTCTCCACTGTTTGCTATTTTCTTTTGCAGGAAAGGGAAAGGAGTCGCTCAGTAAGAGGGTGATGGAGCTCCGCCTAGAAACCAGATCTCCAGACCCCAGTCGCAGCGCTTTGGACACTGCAGGAGGGGAGGGCGTGAGACCGACAACCCCACGTGAAGCTCTGTGTTTGGTTGACCCATCGGGAGCCACGCGGGGATCCAGCGGCTCACATACCCCGGACGCACAGGCCGGGACCACGGAAAGTGTCTCCTTTGTTCTGTTCGCACCGGAGATCTAGGCATTTATGGGATGTCTGGGGGTCAGGGATGAGGGCCCTGGAATTTCTCATTTGGAGAGTTGGGTGGGAATCGACAAATTCAGGCATCTGCGGTAAAATGTCCTCATCTTCAAGCCACAGATCATCCAGCCCAGCGTTTATCAAGCTGTTGTCAATGGATCTTCTCCAACGTGAAAACCCCCAAACGCAAAACAGACATGCCAAGAGCTGTTCTGTTCTAAGGAGGAAGAGAGAGAACACTGCAATCACCCACCAGCCCCAGCTCCCAGCACTCCTGTGGGAGCAGGGGCTCCACAGGGTAGTTTAGGAACCGCTGATCTCATCCTACCTCTTCTTAGTATAAATGGGTGACCCCAGGTCAGCTGGTGGATTAGGGACAGAACCTTTAAGGGGCTCCCTTGAGATTGGCCAACTGGAATAGAACGGAAATGCCAGCTCTTTGGCCACAGTGCCTTGCTTCCAGACGTGGGGAGATGAGTACAGGTCTCTAGCAGGGACAAGGGTTATCTGGGCTGGGAGGAAATGCCTGGGTTCCAGGCCCCCAGCTCTGCCATCAATGTCCTCAGGGCTTGGTTTGTGTGTCAGTCCGGGTGAGCTAGGTTATGCTTCAGTAACAAGTATCCTCAAAATCTCTGGCTCAAAATAACAAAAGCTTATTTCACACACACACACACACACACACACACACACACTCCATTCTCAGCCTGGGCTCCTCCAGGGTCCCTGTCCCCTATGAGATGACTTGGCACTCAGGCTGCTTTAATCTCCTGGCACTTCCTTCTCAGCACATGGCTTCACGGCTGGCCAGAGCAGGGAAACAGGAATATTTGTCTCCAAACTGCTCTCATCCAGAGGTCAGACATATTCTGCTCACATTTTATTGACCAAAGAAAGTCGCATGGTCACATTTAATCCAAGTGGGGGGGGGGGCATCATCAGAGGATGACAATGTATAGCCAGAAATTGCTGTGCCCTAAAAATGCCACCCATGTTTCCAAATCGGCAAAGTGGGCTGAGTAACAGCCACATCATTCCTTCACTCATTCATTCATTTACGTATTCAACCCACTAGCAGCGATGTAGGATCAGAACTCGGGTCTCCTGGTTCCTAAGACAAGGGTTTGCCCTCCATCTCATGCTCTGTGCCAGCCTGGCCTCACATTTTGGTCTTAGTTTGGCTTCTCCCTAATGCAGAGCCTGAGACAAGGACTCAGGTGCAGGAGGTTTACTTGGAGGTGGGCCCAAGAGGCCACAGTGAGGGAGCAAGAGAGTAAGACAAGGAAGCAGGCAATGCCAACGATATGTGCTCTAGTGAGTCAGTCACCAGCACGGGCAGCTGGGGTCCATCCCGCCAGGGACCCCTGAGGAATGGTATAAAATGCACTTGAGAACCGTCCCGTGTGAGGGAGGCGAGAGCTTGTTCCCCACTGATGGAGGGTCGTCCCTGGAGAAGTGACCTCCGCACCGTTCACCGGGGACAGCAAGGCAGCTGATGTCTGAGAGCGGGGGCAGAGGGGATGATGTGCGGAGACCATACGGAGACCCAACACAAACAGCCCTGCATTGGCCAAACAACGGAGGCGAGCGTGTCTCGGGACAGCTGCTGAGCTATTTTCTTCCAACCTCCTTTCCCGATCTGGAAGGAGGTAACTCCTCCACAGGAAAACAAGGAGGGAAACAGCGGCCCGGTGGTGCCAACTGCCTCAGGCACCAGGAGGGCAGGCAGCCGCAGGTGCCCAGCAGGTGGGCTTCTTGCTCGCACTGGAAGTGGGGAACATGTGATCCACAAACAGGTCTGGGAGAGCGGCTCCCGCGGTCAGCCTGTCCAGGACTTTCAGGAGACGGAAGACACCACCCCTGTCTTCAAAGCCTCCAGTCTCTCCAAGGACCTTCCGTGGCGAGAGGCAACGCGGTGCCGATGGAAGAGTCCCCGCCTTGGAAGCAGATGCCCTGGGTTCGAGTCTTGACGTCACCATTAACTGCACGTCTTCCAGGGCTACTGTTGGTGCCGCGCCCCATTCAGAGCAGCAGTGGGGGTGGTTAGTGGTCCTTACCTCGGAGGGCTGAGCTCAGTGGCCACTGTTCCTAAAAGCAGAGGTGTGTTTTCACTCAGTCTTGCCCTGCAAAGCACCAGACCCCAGGCTCCTCTGGGTTCAAAGCTCCACTGGTCCCACATTTCTGGAAGAAACCCAAAGGCAGCTCTGCAGGTGGGAACACCCACAGAAAGACTCCTACAGCCTCAGTAGGACCCCACGAGGATATGAGGCGACAGGACAAAGGCAGGCAGGTGGAGTGACCACACGACCAGGCCATAGTCCTGGAAAAGTGCAAAAGGCTCGTAGGGTATCAGAGGGGCCAGAGTGAAGGTCAGGGCTGACGGGCTCTTGGGCTGGTCTTTGTTTTCCCATCAAGGTGATCCATAGGGTTCCTTCAGAGTCTGTGATATTATGGTCGATAAGGTCTGAGAGAACAGTGAAGGCTGGAGAGTCAGGGAAGGCTCCCGAAAGGAGCTGACCCTTAAGTTGGACAGGTGGTGGGGGAAGACCTCCTTGCCCCCAGGTACTAGTTAAACTATAACAGTTAAACTAGTTAAGCTATAACAAATGGATGTAGCTGACCCTTACTTCAGCAGTGAGGACCTTCCTGCTCCATCCCCTAACTCCATGTGGGTGAAAAGTGGTCTCTCGTGGCACCCTGTCCTGCTCAAGTCCCATGACATTCCCATGTGGTCCAGCTCCTACCTTCCAAATGAGGGAAGGAGTGTGTTGGGCAGCGGGAAGAGGCCAGAGCTGGGAAAGGAGTCATGTACCCACCCCCAGCGTTTCTCAGAGACCTCCTCCTAGCTTCAGAGCCAAGGGGCAGGGCCCACATACCTCGATTCTGAGTGTTTAGTGCAGCTAGGTCTGTGCCTCAGAGGTAACCCGGGGGCCCATGCTTATTTTCGTGGAGCTGTATAGAAAAGCCACAAGGATGTGAAGGCTGATGCTAGAATCAGGGACTGGTAAAAAGACATGGCCTGCCCTGGCGGACGGTCTTAACTCTCAGATCTGGGTACATTCAGATCACCCAGAAATCCCACGATGACATATCTGGCCAATACCATTTTTCGTGGGCAAAATCCTTATCTTTTCTGTTTCCTCCTCCTGTACAGGGAATAGTAACAGTACCTTCGTCACCAGGCTGTTGTGGGATAAACGAATTAATACATGCGAAGTGCTGAAATTAATACAGCATTGTAGGCTAACTGTGTTAAAACTGAAATGAAAGACGTTACCCCGTTCTCATCTCTAATGGAAAAAAAAATACACGTGAGGTACTTAGAAGAGTGGCTAGTGCATGATAAATTCTCAGGGAATGTTAGTGATTTAAAAAATATATTTCAGGGGCGCCTGGGTGCCGCAGGCGGTTAAGCGTCCGACTTCAGCCAGGTCACGATCTCGCAGTCCGTGAGTTCGAGCCCCGCGTCAGGCTCTGGGCTGATGGCTCAGAGCCTGGAGCCTGTTTCCGATTCTGTGTCTCCCTCTCTCTCTGCCCCTCCCCCGTTCATGCTCTGTCTCTCTCTGTCCCAAAAATAAATAAACGTTGAAAAAATATATATATATTTCAAAGTTCATTTATTTATTTTGAGAGAAAGAGTGTGCAAGTGAGGAAGGGGCAGAGAGACAGAGGGAGAGAGACAGAAGGAGAGAGACAGAATCCCAAGCAGGCTCCGCACTGTCAGCGCAGAGCCCGATGTGGGATTTGAACCCACAAACTGCAAGATCACAACCTAAGCTGAAGTCAGACACTTAACTGAGCCACCCAAGCACCCAATGTTGATGACTTTTGGTGGGTGGTTGTTATAATTATTAGTAACTCACTTATCCAGGCATAGAGCCTTATAGGTGTTCAGTCAGTGTTGAATGAATGATCGAAATCAGTGCAAGCGTATAAAAGCTTAGAAGGGGATGATATCAAAGATTGAAACAGACACTTGATTTGTACTTGATTTCGTCTAGTTGGTTATTGTGACTTGATATCCATGGAAACTGCTGAATGGCGAGGCTCACAATAGGGCAGATTACCTCTGCAGGTAATCTGAGGACACCGGATTACATGAGGTAATCTGAGGACACCAAGGTCCATGTGGGTTTTGTCCCTTATACCCACTGTTCCTCTCCCTCAGGGCCCATGACGTGTGGGCACTCAGAAACCAGCGTCCGCATGGTTGCTGGGGCACAAGCGCTCATGCATTTTGTCAAAGGAATGAATGAATGTTGTCTGATTGGCTCAGAAAATGTCAGGACTGACCCTTCCGTCAAGGACCTCAGAGTCTTCCCCTGGGAGGGACTGAGGAAGATTAGATTAGATTAGATTAGATTAGATTAGGTGTTTGGGGGGGGAGGGGGCGAGGGAGGGTTCCTGGGTGGCTCAGTCGGCTAAGCGTCCAACTCGTGATTTTGGCTCAGGTCATGATCTCACGGTTTGTGGGTTCGAGTCCTGCGTCAGGCTCCATGCTGTCCACACAGAGCCTGCTTGGGATTCTCTCTCTCCCTCTCCCTCTCTCTCTCCCCCTCCCCTGATCACTCTTTCCCTCTCTCACACACACACAATAATTAAATAAACTTAAAAAAAAAAGAGAGAGAGAGATTAGATTAGGTGTTAGAATGATCAACGCTGTTCAAATTCAGTTTCAAAGTGATACAGAGTTTGCGTTTGGAGGTCCAGCCAACCTGGAGGAAATACTGGCTCAGATGCTCTCTAGCTTTATAAACTTAGGCAAATTATTAACTTCTCTGGAACTCAGTTTAAGCATTTATAAATTGAACCTGATGATATTTATTTCTCAGGGTTGTTGGGCAGAAAACCAGGTCCAATGCGTATAGAGCCGTTTGCCCCTGGGAAAGGAGCCATGTCATCTTCATCACAGATTCTATGGAGTCAGGATAATAGCAGCCCTCTCCTCTCCCAAGGGAGTCAGAACCACCCAATGGTGTAAGTGATGGGAGAGTTCTTTGTAGACTGTAGGGTGCTGTGCACATCTGTGAGGGCATGAGGACGGCTTGGGTGGCAAGAGAGCACCTGAACCTGGAGCCCAGCCAGGGCCACCCTCCCAGCCTCCTATCCCGGGTTGGGGGCAGAAGTCAGAAAAAGAAAGACCCTGGAAACCCAGTAGGGAACTTCATCCACAAGGCTGTAAACTTGGGAGTCAGACTGTTCAAGGCCCGCCTCTGCCTCTTTATGCTTTCTGTGACCTTGGGCAAGTGACAGTCTAGAGAGGCCTCAGTGTCTTTGTTGGTGATGTGGTTCGTTGTGGGGATTAAATGGGATCAAGCCTGTGAGGTGCTCAGTCCAGTGTCTGGGACCCAGTAAGCACTCAGCAAATGTGTCTGCCCGAATTTCTCTGCATTTCCGGCTCCCGCTCTGAAGGCCAGCGGCTCCTTCGTCCTCAGCCGTCCTGTCTTTGGCGTGCACAGAATGAGGAGAAAAGAAACCAGAAGGACGGCAAGGGAGGGGGAAGCAGGGTGAACCAGGCTTATGGGACAAGCCATTATGCATGAGGCAGGGACCACTGTTTCCTTGGTTTGGGATCACTGAGGCCCAGCAGCCACCAGGCCTTACATCCCACTCCGTCCATTCACAAAGCTGACGCTATTTCACCTCTTCCAGGATCCCTCTCCGGCTCTGCCCGCAAGCACTGTGTGGGTCCCCAGGGCCAGGGGAGAACACAGGGACAGAAGCCAAATGGGTGCTTGGCCCACCCTGGCACCCCACCCCCACCACCCCTGACTATGGCCCCTTGGCCCCAGGTGCTCTCCTGGGCTGGGTGGCCCTGTCAGCCTCTCCAGGATGCTGGGACAGGGGCAGGAATCACCGGCTTGGCTTGTGTCCTTTGCCACCGATAACAGCGTTATTAGGTAATTGCATTTGTCCCTTATCTCACACTTCTCTTTATTACTTCCCTGGGGAGATGCTGTAACCATGGCCTCTCTCTGCAAATTAAGCCAGTCTCCTAGCTGCAGGCGCAAGCCAAACCCAGGGATGACTATCAGGGGAGGAGTGTGGTGTGGAAGGGAGATTATATCTTCAGGTGGTAGGGACACCCTGTCCCTCAGTCCAGGGCTTGCTAAGCCGGGAGCACAGCCAGTGCCCCACAGAAAAAGCGCTGGATCTGGAGGAGGAAGTGTGGATCTTGCCATGGCCTCTGCCCTGGACTTGCCGCATGACCTCAGTCCCAGCACTTAACCTCTCTGGGTCCCAGGCTCTTCACTGGGCTCTTCATGTCAGATGGGGACAATCACTCTTTCCCCCATGACAATCAAAGCCAGCTTGGGGCTGGAAGACGTCTATAGCCCCCTGTATCCCTCCATGTGTTCTGTATTCTTTTTTTTTTTTTTTAATTTTTTTTTCAACGTTTTTTATTTATTTTTGGGACAGAGAGAGACAGAGCATGAACGGGGGAGGGGCAGAGAGAGAGGGAGACACAGAATCGGAAACAAGCTCCAGGCTCCGAGCCATCAGCCCAGAGCCCGACGCGGGGCTCAAACTCACAGACCGCGAGATCGTGACCTGGCTGAAGTCGGACGCTTAACCGACTGAGCCACCCAGGCGCCCCCATGTGTTCTGTATTCTTGTGGCAGCTTCTTTTTTAAAAACAGCTTTATTGACATACATTTGTACATATTTAGAGTATACAATCTGGTGAGTTTTGACATAGGCATACACCCGTGAAGCCATTACCACAATCGAGGCAGTGGCCACATCCATCACCTCCCAAAATTTCCTCTTGACCCTTTGTGATCTGCCCTCCCCCTCATCTCCTTCAGAGTCCCTCCTCCCCGTCCCAGGCAACCACTAATCTGCCTTCTGCCACTATAGATTCATTTGCATGCCCTAGAATTTTATATAAATGAAATTATACAACATGTACTCTTTTTGTCTCGCTTCTATTTTGAGATTCATCCATCCATATTGTTGGTATGACAATAGTTTAGATTTCTTTTTTATTGCTAAGTCATAGCCCATTATATGGATACACAACTTTCCTATTTATTTATATATTTAGATATTTGAGTTGTTTCCAGGTTGGGACTATTCCAAATAAAGCTGCTATGAATATTCATGTACAAGTGTTGAATGCTTTCATTTTTCTTGGGTAACACCTGGAAGTGGACTGGCTGGATCATATGGTAGGTATATGTTTAAGTTTTGAAGAAACTGACAAATTGTTTCCAAAAGTAATTGTTTTATTTTACATTCCCACCAGCAATACATGAGTTCAAGTTCCTCCACATCATCATAAACACTTGGTACAATTAAGCTTTCTAAGTATTTTTTTAATGTTTATTTATTTTTGAGAGAGAAAGAGAGAGAGAGAATGAGCAGGGGAGGGGCAGAGAGAGAGGGATATGCCAAATCCGAAGCAGGCTCCAGGCTCTGAGCTGTCAGCACAGAGCCCAACATGGGGCTCGAACTTACGAACTGTGAGATCATGACCTGAGCTGAAATCAGAGACTTAACTGACTGAGCCACCCAGGTGCCCCAAGTACAATTAATCTTTCTAATTTTAGACATTATATTCTAGTAGGTGTGTGGTGATATCTCATTGCATAGTGAACTCTGCTCAGAGAAGCACTGGGTTCTCAGGCCCCCCGCCCAGGGCCAGGTTGTCTTTCTTAAGAGGTGAGGCCGGGCATGGAGACCCCTGGAATTCTCTGTGTGCATCTTTGGTTCTTCCTTTCTGCTATCAGGGAGACTGTGGGCGATACAAGGTGATCCCCCAAGGACATTTACGGCCTGTAAATCTGGGACAAATGCATTTGAGACTCAGCTATCATCTTTGGTAAAAATTCTCCAGCTTCTCTGTATCATTGTCCTGTGTCCACTTTGGCATTTATTATTTATTAGCATTCAATGCCTCAAGAATAAGATCTCTTACTGGGATCCTGGGATGGGGTGGTTGAGTAGCCTAGAAGTGGTCCAGGCCTAAGACCACATCACATAACCACTGCCCTGAACCATCTCTCCAGGAGCTGGGAGCCAAGAGGACTGGGAGCAGGGGTGTGGTGGCTTCTTCGGAGTGCCCTTATCAGGGGTACAAAGGCAGCCGAAGTCTTCTGAGACCCTTGCTCCATGCTAGGAGGTTCTCTAGTTCTGAAGCCAAGTCAGTAGGCTTTGTTGTCTCTAAAGCCTCCTGGGTAGGCACAGATCTTCTCTGGAAGAGCTGGCATGCATGGAACAAAAGCCATTGTTTACATCAGTCACCATGTGACTTCCACCAGAGGAAGCTGAGATATCGTTCAAGTCACCTCAATATAAGAAGACTGGGAGTTTAGGATGTCCTTCTAAGATGGCAACATCACAGGTAGAGCTTTCACATTATTCTTAGCAATGGGCAGTGAGGCCACCCATGAAAATCTGTCTTTTGGGTTTGATGTAGGAAATGTCCTAGATCTTCTTGTTTATTTTAAAGGGTTTGAGAAGAAGGACTCATGGAGATGTGGAGAACAGGGCAAGTAATTCAGGAGCCATCATTTCAACAAAGAAAGACATCTCTCATATAATCAATTCCAACCCCCCCCCCCCATCCCTTCAACTATTTGTAAAGGAAAACATTGAGGCCCATATAGGTGAATTGACCTCCCCAAGGTCAGTCAGTATGAGGCAGAGCTGAAACAATGTCTCCAAAATGATGCAAAAAGGCAGGGGTGCATTAGTTCCCATGAAGTAATGAGGGTCCTTAATCTTAAAAATGTAATTTTGAGGGACTTGATAGAGCAGACACATGATGCGTCCACCCTTCAACTAATCAGAGGTAGAAAGCATCCGTTGGAAATAAGGTAAAATGCCATGAAATAAATCAACTTTGTTGACTGATAAACACAGCCACAATCATAATTATCTTCTAATGATATAAAAAGTTTAAACAAGCTTAAAAAAAAAAATAAGATCTTACAGCTATGACCCCTAGGATATGTTTGGACAAGAGTCTCTCACCAGTGTCCTGCGTTTTCTGGTGGAGGTGATGGTTGAGTACCATGGACAGCGGTACTCGAGCTTGTTATCTGTGCCTCTGAGCTTGGCGCTGCGTCTCATACACAGCAGCCAAGTAAACCAGAATATCATTTGAATTTACCTGCCTCTATGTGAGGATCCAGGGTGAGTACTATTCACAGTGTGACATACACATATATGAGTTCCAGAAAGCTCCTAGCTCCCCAAACATCTTCCTGACCAGACTTCCCACCATGTCAGAAATTCTGTCGTCTTCTTCATACTTAGGTTAAGCTATTTTCACTTCCATGAAAAAACATAGGTCATATTTCTGTGAATTGAGGGTTGGAGATGGTTTGAAGCAATGTTCTCTTCTACTCAAAAGGCTTGAAATCTAGCTGAGCAGATAGAATATTTGCATCAAGGTTAATGCCCATGATAATATTTGATGATGGTCAAATAGTGATGCTGATAGTAGAGGCTAAAAGAGCTCTATGAAAAAAAAAGGAAAAAAAAATATCTCTATGGATAGGGATCTGGGTGGGTTGGGCTAGTCAAAAGTACTTCCTGGGGTGAAAGGCATTGAGTGGAGTTGATCTGAGCCTTAAAGTTTGCAGAAGACAAAGAGGTAAGAAGAGGCAGTCTTGGCAAGGGGATGTATAAAAAAGGTATGTGGGCAGTAGTGTGTATGATACCTACATATGACACAGGGGAGGTGGGCAAGTGTCAGGACGGTAATTTGATGTGGCTGAAGCAGTCACTGATGGGTGAGTGGAATAAGAGAGAAAACCAAAGAAATACGAGGGGACCATTCTGAGAGCCTGAATTCCTCAATTTCCTGAAAGGTAAAACTCTGGCAGAAGCTCATATTTTTTTTCCCTTAGATCCTGTTCCCCAAGTAATACCTCCTCAACTCTGCGTGTGCTTGGTAACTGTCACCCCACTGGCATGGATCCCCCATACTGCAGAGTAAATGACTGAGAAAGCCCAATGTGTGGCACCTGCTGTTTGGGGGGAAGGTGGGGGCGGGGAGCAGAGCTTTGACCACAAGGATGGAGCACCGATAATGGAGTTCAGATGGAGAAGGAAGAGAAGTCTCCTTGCCCAGGCAGATGAAGGAGAGGACGCCGGTCAGCACCTGGACCAACTTAGGTCTTGGTAAAGAGGAAGGTCCATGATTAAACCCTACATGGCCCAGGATTCTCTGCCAGCTCCTGCAAGGTGGAAAGCACGAGGAAAAACAGGGCTGCTCAGCCTCTGAGCTGGGTGAGAGAACAGCCCATTCTCTAAGGGAGAAGGCTTCCCAGCTAACTGGCTCTAAAATGTCACTCAGAGAAGGTAAGAAGCTCATGCACTGCCTTGCAGCCCCACATGTGGTGGTGGGGGGGGGCTCCCTGCGCATCCCTCCAGGCCAGAGCTCCCCAAAGACCCCTTGGCCTGCACCTCTGACCCTCACCGGGATAGCTGGAGAGGTGCAGGGTCTGAAGCCTGGGGAATCAGCTCACTGCCTGCCCCCCTGTGGAAGCAGAATCAGCACATCCTCGGGTCTCCAGGGCACCCACACACACAATAACCCCTTTTCCAGGCAGGGTTCAACTTTGTAGGGCACTAGACACAGCTGTGGGGAGCTCAACTGCCCTGGATATCAGAGACACTCAATCACCCTGAAGTTTCTATGATAACAGGTGGGTGCTGACATTGACTTGGCACTCACTTTAGTCCAGGCCCTGTGTGAGAACACCTGACAACATAACTCTGTGAACCCCTCACAAGGGTGCTAGGAAGTAGGTATTATCAATATCGCCATTTTACAGATGGGCAAACTGAGGCTCCCCCAGATGTTGATCTTCCCAGCCCTGCTGATGTGAAGCTTGAAGGATGTGGCTCCTTTAGTCAGTAGGCTACAAAACGGAACCTCACAAACTAAGTGCTTCACTAGAGCACAGAGCCTGAGGGAGAGAGGGAGGGAGACGGCCACCTGGGACATGGGAGGGACAGTCACGCATGCTGAGCACCCAGGAACTGTGCTGGGGCTTCCTGTCCTGTCATCAGCACCCCTGAGCTGCCCGAGACATAGCAAGCATGGACAATCGTTGTGACTGAACTCTCTCAGTTAAGTTCATAGAAATCACAGGAATTAATTTGGCCATTTAACAAAATAAGAAACAAGCTCAGAAAGGTTAAGTGACTGCTGCAAGGTGACCCGGTACTAGACAGAGTCAGGACCCAAGCCGAGGTCTCCTTGGCTCCAAAGTGCAGCTCCTTCCACCATCCTAAGCTGCTTCTCCCAGCTGGCGAGGGGCTCTGGGGACAAGGACCACCCTGAAATGACTTGAAGACTTCTCTGGAAATCCCTAAAAGTCATGCTTTTGGGGCTAGGAGGTTGGGCCTGGGCAAGGGATCCTCTCTCCCTCAGAGTCCTGGATACCTGGCCCCATCCTAGAAGCCCCAGCGCGTTGCTTTGACCCTGTTCTTAGTGCAGGGGTACTCCCACCTCCTTCTCTTCCACAATGCCTTGGCCAAGTCAGACCAATCCCTGCACTCTCCTCTGCCCTGGATCTTACGCTCACCATCCTCTCCCCTCAAAGCCTTTGGTTTCCAATGTTCTGGTCTACTTGGCATGACCTCAGAGCTTGCACATTGCTAAGCAATTCTTCCACAGTACCTTCTCTGGGGAGCCTCTGTAGACCATCTCCCAGGTGTCTCCCCCTTGGCTACAGACCCCAGGGTGTCTCCTTAGAAGACAACCTGCTCTTGAGTGAGGTCCCCCCCACCCCCTGTGGCAATGTAGCCCTGGGAAGGAGGCGGAGCATGGGGAAGACCTTTTCCATCTGAGTTTGGCCAGGCCAGGTCCTTCCTTGCATCCTGTTGTGCCTCGTGCTTGCTCTGGGTGAGCAAGCCTCAGCGTCCACGGCTTGGTGCCCACACACCCGCACCCCACCTCCCCCACCACCTTCCGGGCTGGGGCCTGCCGAGGCTTTCGTCCACACATTGAGGCCTGTAAACCGCTTTATTAGATTAAAACAAACATCTGCCAAAGAAGAAAAGCAAAACCTTAATTGGAGGCCCCTGGGGATGTTTGCAGAGACAGATGGGAGAGGATCTAATGAAATCACCTCATACTGGCCTCTGTGCAGACCTTGCAGATAAAACAACATTGCCCAGCAACAGGGCTTTGCCACCTGGAGGCCTGATAAGGGGCTTGGAGGAACAGTGTGTTTGGAAAATGTGATTTTGTAAGCAGGGTCAAGGGTGTGTTGACTCTGCCGTCTGGGCTTCCCCATCAGATAAGCAGCTGCCAATTTCCCTGGGGCACAGGCAGAAAGCTGCTCCCAAGGACCCCCTGGCAGGAGATGTCCTGAACCCTAGCCAGAGGAGCAGCCCGTCCCTCCTGGGGACCTGGCATTCATCAACAGGGACATACCTAACCACCATGGGCAAATGATGACAATGCCTTTCTCTTCTCCTCTTCCTGACCCCTGGCTCAGAAGCATCTCTGCAGGGCCCCTGGGATGGAGTGGGGTGTTGGGGCTGCTGGGAGCTAGCTGGGTGCGAGGCACACAACCATACAGTGCCCTTGAGTGTCCCACCAGCTCCTATCTTCTCCCAGTGACTCCTGTTTTTCTCAAAGTAAAGGCCAAAGTCTTCACCAAGGCCCACAAGGCCCTGTATCATCTGGCCCAATATTGTCTCATTCCCAACTACTCTCTGCTTACTCACTCTCTCTCAGTCACCTTGGCCTTTTCAATCTGCCTCAAACCTGTCAGGTATACTCCTGCCCCAGGGCCTTTGCACTGACTGTTCATTTGCCTTGAATGTTCTCCCAGATAGCCAATGACTGTCTCCCTCAACTCCTTCAAATCCTTACTCAAGCCACCATCTCAATGAGGCTGACCCTGACCACCTGTTTGCTGAGGCCACACCTTCCCACCCCCTAAAATCAACAAACTTCCACATGATGGCTTTTCACACCATAGCCAGAGATCAGATTCTGACTCTGCCACTTATTAGTCTGTGTGGTGTCAGGCAGTTTAAGCAACCTCTCTGAACCTCTGCTTCCTAACCTATTAATGATAATGATAGCAACTGTGTCACAGGTGTGTGAAGAGTAAAGCAGTCAATCCACGCCAAAGGGTCAGCTACTATGGTTCAGATTTCATTTATACTCTTTGAACATGGCTGTGCCCTGGGTCCTCACAGCCATGTGTCAGGTGGGGACACTAGGCCACAGAGTGGGAAAGTGACCAGCGAGGGTCACTCAGCAAGTCAATGATAGCTCCAGGGTGGACTTCCTGTCCGACTGACCCTGGAGCCTCAGGTTTGCCCCACTTTTGCATTTCACTGCTGCAGCTTGGCTGATTCAAGGCCCGCTCATTTCCCCAACCCAGTGGATTCTGGCCTTGGCGCGTCCTCACCATTTGGGCCCCAACGGGTCAGAGGCCCCGAAGCGGCCTAGCATTGCCAAGACGCTTCCCAAGTAGGACAGGAGTCTAAAGAGCCACCCTGCAAATTAATGCAAGGAACGCTCAAGCCCCGGACCCAGACGTGGAAAAAGATCTATCAAGGCCCAAGAAGGGGCTGGGCTCGGAAGGGGCTGAGCCCCATGTGGCTCAGGACCAAGGACCATAGAGAGATTTGGACACTGGCAGACCACTCACACTCCAGACAGAGCCGGCGGGGGCCAGCATCGTGCCTGGGTTCCCTGATCCAAGGATGTGAGCGCACATGGAATACCGGGAATCCCCGGTAGAGGAGCGGGGAAGGAGGACGGTGTGGGGGGAGGAGGGGGGAGGAGGAAAGATAAACTCAACAAAGTGTGTGTTATTAACCTAGACACCACTGTGAGAAACAGAGCTTACTTCCTCAGGGAGCCACAGGAAAGTGATGCCAGAAACCTCTCCTCAGAATTATCCCACCCAGGGATGGGAAGTTGGGGTATTTCTTTTTTTATTTTAAGTTTATTTATTTTCAGAGAGAGAGAACATGGGGCAGAGAGGGCGGGAGAGAGAGAGAAAATCCCAAGTGGGCTTCACATCATCAGCACAGAACCCGATGTGGGGCTCGAACCCATGAACGGCGAGATCGTGATCTGAGCCCAAACCAAGAGTTGGACACTTAGACCGAGCCACCCAGGTGCCCTGGGGTATTTCTAAATGGACATCTGAGACGCACTGGTGGAGGACAGGCTTTCAGCTTCTGGTGCATGTGAGCCCAGAAGCCTTCTGAGTTTCTGTTAAAAGGCTTTGGGCACTGAGGGGTAGATCCTGGCAGGGGGAGGCAGGCCAGGGCTCTGAAGGGACC
The DNA here is from genome assembly GCF_014898765.1 of Herpailurus yagouaroundi. Classification (NCBI taxonomy): domain Eukaryota; kingdom Metazoa; phylum Chordata; class Mammalia; order Carnivora; family Felidae; genus Herpailurus; species Herpailurus yagouaroundi. Next base: position 65,222,957 of record NW_024412396.1, read on the forward strand.
CAGAGACATAGGCAGAACTCAGGCTGCACCTAATGGTTTGACACAGCTGGCTTGGGAAGCGGCCAGGGGCTCCTGCCAGCCTTGAGTCTGCAGCTCCCCATCGGCACAGATGGGGCCTCCTCTGGGGTCTCTCTGGGTATCAGCGTTCTGGGGAGCCGCGTGTCTGTGAGAACCACTGTCAGTGTCCTGGGAGATCAGCTCTGCAGGAGGTCTGGTGCCCCTCCCTGGTGTGTACCCCCAGCGGGATCCCTATTCTCCCGGCTTAGTGCCTGGGGTGCTCCCAGATATACCAGCTGGATGGACCGCTTCTGCCCCATGGAGAGACTAGGACACCATTCTGTCCCCTGCCCTGCACCCTTCAGGCTAGGAGGCAGCCACCTTCCTGCAGCCCACATCATCACACATTAGTGGGCAGAGGGTGCTTTTTAAAAAAAATGTGGTAAGGGGCGCCTGGGTGGCGCAGTCGGTTAAGCGTCCGACTTCAGCCAGGTCACGATCTCGCGGTCCGTGAGTTCGAGCCCCGCGTCAGGCTCTGGGCTGACGGCTCAGAGCCTGGAGCCTGTTTCCGATTCTGTGTCTCCCTCTCTCTCTGCCCCTCCCCCGTTCATGCTCTGTCTCTCTCTGTCCCAAAAATAAATAAAAACGTTGAAAAAAAAATTTAAAAAAAAATGTGGTAAAATATACATAACAAAAATTTACCATTTTAACCATCTTTAGGTGTAAAGTTCAGTGGCATTGAGTGCATTTACACTGTTGTGCAACCATCCCCACCATCCATTCCCATAAACTTTTCATCTTCCCCAGAAGAAATGCTGGTCCCATTAAGTGACAACTCCCCATTCACCCCTCCCCACTGCCCCTGGAAACCACCATTCTGTTTTCTGTCTCTATGAATTTGACTAGAGAGTGGTTTTTTAAAAAGCATTCCAATGTGGTTCTCACTGTCCAAATCTGCCTTCTCTTCTCCTCCTTCTCTGCCCCAACCCCAGGTTGGCCCTTGGACTCTGGAGTCAGGGCCAGTCCCATACCTCTCTCATCCATTTCTTCATTCTTTTTGCATTCACTGGAGCAATGGAAAGATTCGGTTAGAATCAGAGAACCGGTTCTGGCTCTTACAACTTGCTGTGTGACCCTGGGTAAGTCCCTTGCCATCTCTGAAGCTCAGGAACGAGCCCAGAATCTTGGCAACACCAATGCCATTCACTGAGTTTCGTACAGACTGGGAAATTGGTCATTCTAAGGCATTCATTCAGACAACTGCCTGATAACCAAGAGGTTTTTATCCCCATGATGAAACCCTAAAGTGCTGGCATCCCTTATAAAGCCGTAGTTTGACTGGACTTGAACAGTGTTGTCTGGGATATGAAAATATCCTGACATTGACCAGTCCCTTTCTCTTGACAGAGTGACAATGTCTGTACACATACACCCTATTCACCTGGCCATGGTTGCTCTTTGTTGTCAGAGCCCCTCACTGCCCTCACAGAGTATTTCCTTGTTTCAGCCGGGGTTCCACTGCGGAAAACAGAATCTTAAATGGCTTACACAGTTGGTGGGAGGGCTGAAGAAGTTGAGTGTAGAGTGTCAACTTTTGTCAGTTGTTCCCAGGAACAGCTTGCAAAGCCACACATCAGAACTGAGCTGCCATGGGTGCTGCAGCCCCTGCCAGGATCAGGAGACTGGCTGCCAAGTAGGGAAGCTGTCACCAGACCCACCCACCTCTGCCAGGTCCGCACTGGCAACATGATTGTTCTGCAGCTTCTCTCTCTCCACACATGACTCCAACTCCAGTTCCTGTGCAAGTACTTCTGACTGGTGGAACCTAAATCACATCCAGGTCCTTAGCTGCAAGGCAGTCTGGGAAATGTAGTTTTTAGCTTTCCTACTTCTACCCACCAGAAAGAGGATTGGGATGGGTGTTGAACAATCTAATCCATGGTGTCCTCACAAGGCAAAGACTTCCTCACTCTGCTTTGCCCCTCACTTCCTCCTCTCAGTGAGCTACAGCTCCCATCACCCACTTCAGCTCAATGCTTCATGTGACATTCAAAGCCAAGGCACTATACAGACATAACTTGTTTTATTGTGTTTTGCTTTATTTGTACTTCTGCAGATATTGTGGGGGTTTTTTTGTTTTGTTTTGTTTTTACAAATTGAAGCTTTGTAGCAATCCTACAGTGCGAAGCAAGTCTTTTGGTGCCGTCTTTCCCAACAGCATTTGCTCACTCTGTGTCCCATTTGTGTCACATTTTGGTAATTCTTGCAATATTCCAAGTTTTCCCATCATTATTATATTTGTTTCGGTCATCCATGATCACAGATCTTTGATGTTACTCTAGTAATTGTTTTGGGGCACCATGAACCACACCCATTTAAGATGGCAAATGTAATATACAAATGCTGTATTGTGACTCCTCCACTGACTGGCCGTTCCCCCAGCTCTCTCCCTCTCCTCAGGCCTCCCTATTCCCTGAGATACAACAATATTGAAATTAGGCCAGTTACTAACTTTACAATGGCCTCCTAGTGTTCAAGTGAAAGGAAGAGTTGAATGTCTCTCACTTGTATCAAAAGCTAGAAATGATTAAGCTCAGTGAGGAAGTCCTGTTGAAAGCTGTGATAGACCAAAGCTAGGTCCCGTGTGCCGAACAGTTAGCCAAGTTATGAATGCAAAGGAAAAGTTATTGAAGGAAATTAAAAGTGCTACTTCAGTGAACACATGAGTGATGGGAAAGCAAAATCAGTCTATTGCTGACATGTAGAAAGTTTTAGAGGTCTGGGTAGAACATCAAACCAGACGCAACATTCCCTTAAGCCAAAGCCTCATCCAGAGCAAAGCCCTCACTCTCTTCTTTCCTATGAAGGCTCAGAGAGGTGAGGAAGCTGCAGAAGAAAAGTTGGAAGGTAGCAGAGGTTGGTTCATGAGGTTTAAGGAAAGAACTTTTCTCTATAACATAAAATACAAGGTGAAGCAGCAAGTGCTAACATAGAAATTGCACCAAGTTATCCAGAAGATCTGGCTAAGATGATTAATGAAGGTGGCTACACTAAACAACAGATTTTCAATCAGATGGAACCGACTTTATTGGAATAAAATGCCATCTAGGACTTTTATAGCTAGATAAGAGGAGTCAATGGCTAGCTTCAAAGCTTCAAAAGATAGGCTGATTCTTGTTAGAGGCTAATGCAATGGAGACTTTAATTTGAAGTCAATGCTTACTTTCCATTCCAAAAATCCCAGAGCCCTCAAGAATTATGCTAAATCTGCTCTGCCTATTCTTTATAAATGGAACAACAAAGCCTATGAGACAGCACATCTGTTTACAATATAGTTTCACTGAATATTTTAAGACTTACTTCTCAGAAAAAAACCTTCTTTTTCAAATTTTGACTGCTCATTGACAATGCAACTGGTGGCCCAAGAGCTCTGGTGGAGAGATGTACAATGAAATTAATGTTTTCATGCCTGCTAACACAACATCCATTCTGCAGCTCATGAATCAAGGGGTCATTTTGAATGTCAAGTATTATTCTTTAAGAAATATGCATGACATAAGGCTATAGTTGTTATCGGTAGTGATTCCTCTGATGGATCTGGGCAAAGTAAATTTAAAACCTTCTGGAAAAGATTCACCATTTGAAATGTCATTAAGGACATTCATGATTCATGGGAAGAGGTCAAAATACTAACATTAATAGGAGTTTGGAAGAAGCTGATTCCAACCCTCAAAGATGACTTTGAGAGGTTCAAGATTTCAGTGGAGGAAGAGGCCACAGGTGTGGTAGAAATAGCAAGAGAATGAGATAAAACTTTAACATATGAGGAGTTGATTCTTATGGATAAGCAAAGAAAGTGATTCTTTAAAAAAGTTTACTTATGTATTTATTTTTTCGCAATCTCTACACCCAACTTGAGCTCATGACCCTGAGATCAAGAGTTACATGTCCCTCCAGCTGAGCCAGCCGGGGATCCCAGGACAGTGATTATTTGCAGTGGAATGATCTCCTGGTGAAGAGGCTGTGAAGATTGTTGGGATGGCAACAATAAAGTATTACAAAAACTTAGTTGATAAAGCAGCGGCAGGTTTTGAAAAGATTGACTCCAATTTTGAAAGAAGTTCAAAATGCTATCAAACAGCATCACATACTACAGAGAAGTCATTCATGAAAGGAAGAGTCAATCAATGAGGCAAACTTCACTCTTATTTTAAGAAATTGCCACAGTCCCTCCAACCCCCAGCAATCACCACCCTGATCAGCCAGCAGCCATCAACATTGAGGCAAGACCTTCTGTTACTTGCTGAAAGCTCAGATGATGGTTAGCATGTTTTTAAATAAAGTATTTAAAAATTTTTTAATGTTTATTTATTTTTGAAAGAGAGAGAGAGAGACAGAGTGAGAGTGGGGGAGGGGCAGAGAGATAGGGAGACAGAATTGGAAGCAGGCTCCAGGCTCTGAGCTGTCAGCACAGAGCCTGACACGGGACTCCAACCCACAAACCTCAAGATTATGACCTGAGCCAAAGTCGGACTTAACTGACTGAGCCACCCGGGCGCCCCAGCAATAAAATATGTTTTCATTAAGGTATATACATGGGGGTTTTTTTTGGACATAATGCTATTGAACACTTAATAGACTACAGTATAGTACAAACATAACTTTTATATGCACTGGAAAACAAAAAAATGCATTGACTCACTTTATTGCGGTGCTCTGGAACTGAACCCACAATATCTCCAAGGTATGCCTGTATATACTTAGCTTTAACAAAAACACATTTTATGCATGAATCAAGATTTGGCAGCAGATCTGGAAAACTGTCAAGGGGAACCAGTGAGCAGCGAGTACATTGAGAACTACCAGCCCCTTGGAGCTCTAACATGATTCCAAGATGGGCTGCTAGGCCCACCTTCGAAGCATATCATATTCTTCTGATTCCCTCTTACTGCGTAATTAATGGACAATTAACCACATCTTGGCTTTATGTCCCAGGCCTTTGCATTTTAGTAGGAGTGATTCACAGTAAGAACATTTGTCTGTGGGGGAAAAAAAGAAAGGTCCTGACCATGAGTACCGGATGAGAGGTACTTGTTATTACCAGAGGCAGCTCCAGAATGACAAGATAAGAGGAATTCAGGGGAAGTGACCTGATTAGAAATGGGGGCTAGGGAACTTGTCCAAAGCTGAATATGCAAAGCAAGGACATGACTTTGATGGGGATTGTATGTATATACTCACAGCAATAAAAACAGCCTTTCTTCAAGCTTCATCCACTTAAGGTTACAAAAATACCAATTGTCTTTCTCAAGCAATGAGAAGCCCAAGAAAGCCTGAAGGTAAAATTTTTTGGTGGGAGTTGTTGATGGGGACCTGTTAAAACAGGCTAGTAGAGGGCTTGGGGCCGAGGAAGGGGAGCAGGGAGTGACACAAGACAGATGGGTGGCCCCTAGACTCTACCATTTCCTAGCTGTGTGACCTTGGTAGAATCACTCCATCTCTCTGAGCTTTGGTTTCTGCATATGAGAAGCAGGGATACTGATAACTTAGCCACAGGTTTATTGTAAAGATGAAATGAAATACCATGTATAAAGCCCTGTAGCAGATGTCAGTGTCCCACCTACCTCCGTCTGGGCCACCTTGGAGGTTACCTGTAGATAGCTCCTATACCTACCAAAGGCTGCAAGTATTCTCTGCCGGAAGGTGTTCTCAGGCAGTGAGAGTTTGCTTGGCCCTTTCTCAGAACAGACCAGAAGTGCTGGGAAATCAATGCCTCCAGGAGAGACCCTCAATGAGGGTAAGGAATCCACAAGTAAGGACTCCAGCTTTCTCACCCCAGTGGAACAATTCTGAGATGTATTCTGCGCAGTCTCTCAACAGGTCCCAGCCAGATTGAGTCTCCACTGTCCTCAGTGGTGACTCAACTCATCACCACACCCTTCGTTGGCTTTTCTCCTTTCCTTGTCTCACCTCCCTGCTCCCTCATTGTGTTTCTTGGGATAATTTCCAAATGAACTCTTTGTACCAAATCCTTGTCTTAGGGTCTGCTTTTGGGGGAACCCAAACAAAGACAGAAATCAAACCCAGTACGTGACTCCTTGAAAGGTACCTATCAACTACACTATACAAGGTTCCTTATCAGAACCGTGAAACACAGAAATTATCTTAACAGTTATTTTCTCAATTTTCCCAATGATGGTGCACAATTAGTACCATTTCAGGTGCACACAAGAGACCTTATTTTATTGCATATTAAATGCCTTGGGACATTGGGGCTTAATTCTCTTACAGACCTCCATCTGTAAGCAAGTATAATAATGCGCCTACCTCATAGGGCTGTTAATGCGAAACTCTTAGAACAGTGCCTGGCTCTTGGCAAGTTTTCTATGAGGGTTAGTTTTTATCATCATCCCTCTGGGTTGTGTGGTATAGAATAGTAATTGTCTTCCACTAGTCCCTCTTCCTTTAGTAATTGGAATCACCCCTCAATGGGTGCCCAGCCTACCTTTCAATTAGGTGTGTCCGTATGCCCAAGTTCTAGCCAATGGGCTGTGAGAAGTGATCATGCAAGTTCTTTATCATAGCCTTACAAAGAAGCTGTTTATCCCCTTTTCAGTGGTGGAGAAATATCAGAAACTGAAGTAGCTCCCTTAGTATCAAAGATGGAAATCTCATATTGAGAATGGCATAGCCACACCACTGTTTACTTCTGGGCTGTTGCATGTGAGAGAAACAAGATCCCATTATACTCCACTATATTTCAGAGTCTTTTTTTTCTTCCATCAGCTTATCCTGCTCTAATTAATCCAGCCCCAAGCCCAAAGATAAGACCAAGGGATGTGAGTTGTTTTTCCTTCTTTAATTTTTCCCTTGTGCCTACCACGTGCCCAGCATTATGCCAGGAACTGAAGTCACAAGATGAGCAGGATATAGACCAAGCACCAAGGAGCTCAAAGTATAATGAGATAGAAGGATCCGAAGACAAAACCTTCAGCCTTTGTGATAAATGCTCAGGCAAGTGTTGTGAGATACAGAGGAGGAAGCAATTGCCTCAGGTCCTGAGAGGCATGGAGGGGTTCATCAGGCCATAGTGGCATCCCAGGGAGAAGTAACAGTATGTGAGAAATTATAAGATGGGGGAATCATGGGTATTTGGGCAAAACAAGCTCTAGGTCCAACTTTACCATTCACCTTCCATGCGGTCCCTTGGAGGCTCACTTTAACAGCCTGGGTCTCAGTTTCCAAATCCACAAGGTAAGGTCAAAACTTCCACTCTACTGCCGTAGCAACCTCTTATGCAACACATCTCCAGAGGCAAGGGAGACAAAAGCAAAAATTAACTGTTGGGACCTCATCAAAGTAAAAAGCTTCAGTCCAGCGAAGGAAACAATCAGCAAAACTAAAGGGCAACTGACAGAATGGGAGAAGATATTTGCAAACAACATATCAGATAAAGGGTTAGGATCCAAAAATCTATAAAGAGCTTATCAAAATCAACACCCAAAAAACAAATAATCCAGTGAAGAAAGGGATATATATATATACACACACACACATACACACACACACAATGGAGTATTACTCAGCAATCAAAAAGGATGAAATCTTGCCATATGCAACTATGTGGATGGAACTGGAGGGCATTATGCTAAGCGAAATTAGTCAGAGAAAGACAAATATATGATTTCACTCATATGAGAACTTTAAGAGACAAAACAGATGAACATAAGGGAAGGGAAACAAAAATAATATAAAAGCAGGGAGGGGGACAAAACAGAAAAGACTCTTAAATATGGAGAACAAACGGAGGGTTACTGGAGGGGTTGGGGGAGGGGGGATGAGCTAAATGGGTAGAGGGGCACTAAGGAATCTACTCCTGAAATCATTGTCGCACCATATGCTAACTACCTTGGGTGTAAATTAAACAATAAACAAATTAAAAATAAAAAAATTGAAAATTGAAAAACAAAATAAAAGCAGCCTCTAAAAAAAAAAACCCCAAACAAAAAACTTCCACTCTACCTTAGGCTTAGGGGCACCATAAGGGCTCAATAGTGAACATTTTGAAGAGCTATAAAGCACGATGCAAATGTCAATTATTGGCATTGTCATTTTAGAAGCCTAGATTGGGACATTTTTGCTAGTTGGTTATGCTCAACTTCATGGGGTAAGCAGGATCAGGCTCCTGGAGAACTGGGGGCCTTAGAAGGGTGGCAGGAGCTCTGAAATTTCCCTTGAGAAAAATCCACTCAGCTTGGGAAGTGGTTCAACTTTCCCGGCAGTTGGGCAATGCATACCAAGTGTCTTAAAAACATCCATTTCAGGGGCGCCTGGGTGGCGCAGTCGGTTGAGCGTCCGACTTCAGCCAGGTCACGATCTCACGCTCCGTGAGTTCGAGCCCCGTGTCGGGCTCTGGGCTGATGGCTCAGAGCCTGGAGCCTGTTTCCGATTCTGTGTCTCCCTCTCTCTCTGCCCCTCCCCCGTTCATGCTCTGTCTCTCTCTGTCCCAAAAATAAATAAAAAACGTTGAAAAAAAAATTAAAAAAAAAAC
>NW_024412396.1:65231604-65256981 GCF_014898765.1 Herpailurus yagouaroundi
CTGCGCCACCCAGGCGCAGTCGGTTGAGCGTCCGACTTCAGCCAGGTCACGATCTCACGCTCCGTGAGTTCGAGCCCCGTGTCGGGCTCTGGGCTGATGGCTCAGAGCCTGGAGCCTGTTTCCGATTCTGTGTCTCCCTCTCTCTCTGCCCCTCCCCCGTTCATGCTCTGTCTCTCTCTGTCCCAAAAATAAATAAAAAACGTTGAAAAAAAATTAAAAAAAAAACATCCATTTCCTTTGAGGAATTCACCTACCATTACACAAAATTATTGCAAATACCACAGAGGTTTGTCTATAAGATTGTTCTTTATAATAGCAAAAACGAGGGGTGCCCGGGTGGCTCAGTTGGTTAAGTGTCCAACTCTTCATATCAGTTCAGGTCTTGATCTCACCATTCGTGAGATTGAGCCCTGTGTCAAGCTCTAAGCTGACAGCACAGAACCTGCTTGAGATTCTCTCTCTCTCCCTCTCTCTCTGTCCCTCCCCCCCCAAATAAACAAATAAACATTTAGAAATATATAACAGCAAAAAAAATCTATTCATATTTTATTTTATTTTTTATTATTATTTTTTTTTATGTAGGCTTCATGCCTAGCACAGAGCTCAACATGGGGCTTGAACTCATGAGTTGAGATCAAGAGTGAGATGCTTAACTGACTGAGCCACTCAGGGGGCCCTAGGAAATCTATTTGTCTATTTGTCAAACAAATTGTGGCACACAATAAACTGTGGTAGACCGCTATACTCATGACTGGGTAAGTCTGTGTGATAGGACTCTGGAGATGAAGCATGTTGCAGTCCTTTGTAACACACTCAGGATGATCCCACATCAGAAGGGCCTGATGCACTTACTCTGTCTGTGCTCAGCTGAAGTCTTTTTCTGGGAACTGCCCTTTATAAAGGGAGCTGCTTCAACAAAGACTATAGAATACTGTACATACTTTTAAATTATTGATGCTTATCTCTGGGTAGTGTGAGTACAGGTGATTTCCTGCATTTCTGTGCATTTTCCAAGTTTTGGGGATGGACTATGTGTTACTATTCAGCTATATTCTCAAAGTCCCTTTCACCCTATCTCCTTGCCAATCCTTGAACATGCCAGGCACATTCTTTCCACCAGACATTTGTTCTTGCCATTGCCTCTACCTGGGGCCCCCTTCCCCTGGACACCTGCACCCCCCTCCCTCATCACCTTCAGATCTTTGCTGAAACGTCACTTCCTTGGTGAAGACTTCTCAGACCCGCCCTGTCTAAAACATATCCCCACCCCTCCCCAACACACCCATCCCCCTCCCTGCTTCATTTTTGTCTGCAGTACTTGTCTCCACCTGACAACTGTGCATTTCACTTCTTTACTTATTCATTGTCTGTCTTCACCCTTTAGAATGTAAACTCCATAAGAATCAGCCCTTTGTCTGTTATGTTCACTGCTGTATCCTCAGCACCGAGAATAGCTGAGTGCTGTTCTAAGCACATAGTAGGTGTTAAACAAATAGTGGCTGAATGAAAGAATAAACACATGAAAAGGATCATTTCGATCTCCTCTGAGCTCCTGCCAGGTTTTCCTTTAGGGGCAGGAGTGGGCATGGGGTGGGGCAGGAAGTAGGAAATAGCAGCAGCAGATGTGGGCAGAGTCGCAGGAAGGAGGCTCTCGACAATGTCAACTGATGCCAAACTGTAGCCCAGATACCAGGTTCACTATGACATTGGGGTCAGGTGGCAAAGGGCTTCCAATGTGACATCCAGGTTGAGAGCAGCAATGTGGCCCCAGGGCAGAGGGACACAAACCAAGAAACCAATCTGACACACAAAATGCCCAGATTAAAAAAAAGTTTTTAATATTTATTTTTGAGAGAGAGAGAGAGAGAGAGAGAGAGAGAGCAAGCAGAGGAGGGGCAGAGAGAGAGGGAGACACAGACTCTCAAGCAGGCTCCAGGCTCTGAGCTGTCAGCACAGAGCCCGGCCTGGGGCTGGAACCCATAAACCGTGAGATCATGACCTGCGCAGAGGTCGGAGGCTTAACCAGCTGAGCCACCCAGGTGCCCCCAAACGCCCAGATTTTGAGGACACTCAAAGAGACTGTGAGAGCTGTTCTCAAATATACAGTGGGTTAGCAGCAGCAAGAAGCAGATCCTAAGGGGGCTGAACTAGGGCTAATGAGTAGAAGTTACAAGAGCTCCTGTTTTGGTTTAATATCTAGAACTACCCCCCCCACTCTTCCCTCACCACCCCCCAGGAGAGCTGTTCAACAATGGCCAGAGCCCAGGATTCACTCATTCTTCCCTGGCTTGAACTTTCAATCAGTACATTCAACAGGTATCTATTAAATGCGTTTACTCTGTGCCAGGTGCTGCCCTCAGAAAGCAATGGCGACCAAACGTTTTCAAATACATAATACAATTACAAATTGTGAAGGCACAAAACGGGTGTGTCGGGGGGCGGGGGGTGAGTGCCTTACTCAAAAAGGGGGTCGGGAGGCCTCTGTAGGACTTGCTAGATAGTTGAGGGAGCCCTGAGTGTGGAGCAAGCCTCCAGACTCTGGCATCAGGGCAAGCGCGCCCCCGCCGTGGGAATCTCAGGAGCATGAAGTGGCGCGCTAGTGCTGGCAGGGACCTCAGCACACACTGAAGGAACACGCGGCCCAGAGACTGGGAGTGACTTGCCCACGGACCCACAGCAAGTCGATGGAACCGTCGAGGGGTGGAGGATCAGCTGAGGTCCCTTGCCATCCTCCTGGAAGCCAGAGAACTGTCTCACAGCTCGACCCAAGAGAGCCCAGCGGCGGACAGCAGAAGCCAGAGGCGTGAAGCTGAGGGCGGAGCAAGCTGCTGCCGGACCCCCCGGAGGGGTGGGGAAAGGGGGCAGAGGCGGTCCCGATGACGTCATTTCCGGGGTCGGGGGTATATAAATTCTTGCAGTACCAGAGCCCAGTGCACAGAGGCTGGTGGGTGGGCCGACAGACGGACGCCGAGAGGGAAGCCGCGCCCCCCGCCCCCAATCCGCGCCAGCGCCGCCACAACCCGCTCCCAGGCCGCCCGTCCAGCCAGCCCTCGCCAGGGTGCCTGCGGTGCCGGGGCCCAGACCGCCAACTGCTCTGCGCCTCGGGTTCGCCATGCGCTCCGCCGCTGTCCTGGCGCTTCTGTTCTGCGCCGGGCAAGGTGAGCGAGCGAGGGGTCTCGTGGGAGAGGGTCCTGGGCGCCCCCGCCTGCCCCGAGGTCGAGGCTCCGCGCAGCGCCGCGCGCCCCTCGTGCCTCCCCTCCGGCCCGGCGAGTTTTCAGCACCGCGGACAGCGCCACCGCCTCCCTGCTGACCCCGCAGCGGTCTCGGCCCCAAACCCGTAGACCGGACGGACTCTTTGGTGGGCCGGACTCCTGACCCCGCGGGGCAGGACCCACCCTTCCCCCTCACCCCGGCGCCCCCTACCCCTTGTCTGGGCTCGACGTCTCGACTGCATCTGGGCCAGTTCTGGCTCCGTGCCGTGGCTGGCCAAGGTCACTGGGGGAGATGGGAGAACCGTTGCTGGCTCCCGCTCTCGTCTCTCTTTCTCTTCCCCCCTCCTGCTCTATCTCTCTGCCCTTGGCTTCTACCCCTCCGCATCATCTCTCACAATCCTCCTCCTCCGTCTCTTTTCCCACACCTCTGGGGTCTGTCTTCCTCTCCTCGCTTCCTTCTCCACCCCAATCCCACTCAGCCGCTGCCCTTGTTTTCCTAGCATTAGCTTCCAGTCCTCTCCCCCGCCCCCCCCCCCACCCCCCCCCCGCACCCCCCCCCCCCCCACCCCCCTGCCCAGAGCAGGAACTTTCCCAAAAGGCAGGGTTAAGGAGCTCAGTGTAGCCTCTGGGGGCCATACCCATGGGAGCAGCAGCCAGGGAAAGGAAACAGAACCACTGGGTGGGGGCAGTTTTGAGGGGAGCACTGGGATGAATGGGCCCCCTGTAAACTGGGTCAGGAAGGACTGGGCTCTCCCCTTGGAGCAGAGGAGTGACCCCAGTTCTCTATTTTTTTCCCCAGTCATTGCCCTCCCTGTGAACAGCCCTATGAATAAAGGGGACACCGAGGTAAGAAGGGGAATGGGGATGCCCCCGGGATGGCAGGTAGGAAGCCCAGTGGACGCCTCACAGCCAGTTTTTAGGCAGCTGCAGGAGTGAGTTTGGCATAAAGCCAAGAGCCAGCACTGCGGCTGCTGAGCCTGGGGACAGCTTGCAAAAGAAGATATCAAAGACTGCTAGATTTCCCTGCCATCCTGCTGTGGGGACTTCCCCAGCTTCATCTGAGCTGGGTATGCTGCCGATGGGGCCTGTGTCTTAGCTGCTGGGCCAAGGTGCCAGGCCTACTGCCTTGAACACCCCACATCTGGCAGGCCTACCATGAGCTGCTGGGTTAGGTGGGGGGACTTCTCTGTGGCTGTGGTTGTCCACAGACCTGCAAGGATGGTCTTCATTTCTCTGGCTCTGGCCTCCCGCTTTGGTCTTCCCCTCCTCCCAAGGTTCTGCTAGCTGCCCTCCCACCCCCACCCCCCAGGCACTCAAGCCCTGGCTCTCCCAAAGGGCCAGAATGAGAAGACTCTTGATCATGGCTTCTGTACCCAGGGTGCTGGCCATTTAGGGCCTATGGTGCATGTCCCCCCGGAAAGGGCCTTAGGAGATACCAATGGGGAGTTCTGTAGCCAGCGAGACACTCTGTTGGGTATATATTTGGAATCCATTCATGTCTAGGCTGGGGCTATTTTTCCAGTTTCTGATGCTCACAGATACCCCCACTTGAGACTCAGGGAAATTTCTACTCCTCACCTTTTCAGGAGCTGTTTTCTTCCATTCCAGAGAGGCTATGGTTAAACCCAAAACAGCAAAGCAATTTCAGCCTCTATTTGCTCAATTGTATTTCCTGTATTTCACTTGGCACAATTCAGTGATTTAATTTACTTGCACCCTTACAGCTGTGTGGTCTTGGTAGAGTTCCTGAGCTTCTCTGAGCTTCCACTTTTCCCATCTGCAGTATTTCCCTTGAGGGAAGTCGTGAGAGTAGGGAATCATAGATGTCAGGTGCCTGGCAAATGGCAGGTCCTCAGTAAATGGGCACCATTATTCCTAGGGCTTCCCTTTTGAGGCTCTTTATTATTCTTGGGGCCCATGCCCAGTTCCTCTGTCCCAGAACCTGTCCTCATGGACTGGTGACTATCTGCCATTCCCAGTGTGAGGTCTGGGGTTGCAGGGGGATGCAGGGTACACACTTCAGGGCTCTTCCTACCAGATCTCTATGGGAGACACTGTGGTCACCATACTCCACCTAGCAGCCTGGGGCAGGAGCACCATAACAGCTGGTTAAGACCTAAATATTCCATCCTATGATGCTGTGACTACTGTAGAGCCTCTTTGCCAGTTTGCCATCCTGAATTTTTGGCTTGCTTTGGCAGCCCATAGACACAGCCTGCCACCCCCTCACTCCCCACCAGCATTGCCTGATGCATGTCTGGCACCTTCTGGCTTTCTGCCCTGCTCTAGGCAGCTGAAGCAGGTTGAAAGTTGTGAATCCCTCTCTTGGTGTGTGGGGCACTTCATGCTTTATAGAGTGTTTTTCCATCTGTGTCTGATCACCCTGGGAGGGGAGTGGGAAAGTCTTCTCACTCTCATTTTACAAGTGGGAAAATTGAGGCTCAGAGAGGTCAAGTCACATGTCCAAGATCACACAGCTAGGATACTGCACTCCAGTTGGCACTACCTTCCAATATCCACTTACAAGGTGCCTGATTATCCACAGCACCTTTCTGGGCCTGAGACAAAACCTTCGGAGATATGGCTGCCGTGGGCCTGGAACAGGCAGGCGCATCGATGTAGCTGATGTGTGCCCACATCCGGCCACAGGATTCATCCCCTGGCCCAATGTAGAGCCAGACTGTGAGGCTGTCACTCCTTGCAGGTGACAACACCACGAATGTTAGGAGACAGTGATCCACATCCTGTTTCCAGACAGAGTAAAGCCAGGGGAGGTCTTTGTTCTCCTCTGGGCAGTCCAGAAATACTTCCTGGAGATAGTTGCCCTTTGAGGCATCTGCAAGGTTCAAGGACTTCTGCAAGCCATACCTCCATGCCCAGGAGCAGTTTCCCCTTCTTTGGAGACACGCTTGGTACCTTACAGGGGCACCTGCTGGCTATGTGATTAGATCACCGGGCACATGGCAAACACCATATAAGGGTTTTCTTTTATTGTGGTTATTGTCTGGCTAAGGACACAAAGCTGTGCCCCTGAGACGGGCATCCATTGACTCCTGAAGACAAAAGCAAATGTCCTTATATTCTCATTAGAAATTTGCTGTGGAGCCTCTGGGGCTGAACCCCATACACAAACCAGCCCCAGCCCTCCCCCCACCCACTCTCTTTCCAGGTGATGAAGTGCATCGTTGAGGTCATCTCTGACACACTATCCAAGCCCAGCCCCATGCCTGTCAGCCAGGAGTGTTTCGAGACCCTCCGAGGAGGTACGGGCAAGGCTGGGGGTGAGGATCCGGGTGTGTGGCTTTGAGCAGAATTCAGTGACTTAATTCAATAGTCACTGATCGAGTGCCTGCCCTGGGCAGGCCTGTGCTAGGGTCTGAGTGGTCTGGAGAGATGAGGGGGGTCACAGCCCCTGTGCTTCTGGAACTTACAGACTGGCAGATGGAACAGATAGGAACCCAATTAACTAGAATTCTAGGCAGAATGAAAGCAGGGCCGTCCACCCTGTGAACAGAGATTTTGTGTACCCGACCCCCAGAGCCAAGAGCAGCCTCTAACACCTGCTAGACAATCTATAGGTATGTGATGAATAAAGAAGTGT
This sequence comes from Herpailurus yagouaroundi, assembly GCF_014898765.1. Taxonomy (NCBI): domain Eukaryota; kingdom Metazoa; phylum Chordata; class Mammalia; order Carnivora; family Felidae; genus Herpailurus; species Herpailurus yagouaroundi. The sequence continues at coordinate 65,238,418 of NW_024412396.1, forward strand.
GGGGGTTGGCCTGAGAAGGACAAAGTCTTTCCAACCAAGCAGTCAAGTTCTGATCAGCTGTTGGATGGGTCCAGCATTGGGTTGGACTTTCAGAGAAAGGTTGGAAATCAGTAGATAAGAAAGGATAGCCCAGGTGGAGCAGGCATGGAGATGAATATTGGAAGACATGATGTGGGTAGAGACACCTACCTCACCTGGGGGCCTGCCACCTCTTGGCTGAGGTCTGGGTGCTGGGCCAGTGGCTGACCTTGCTGATGTAGTAGGAAGAATTGGCACCTTGGAGAGGAGGCCATTTCAAAAGTGTCTTCTCAAGACCCAATCTTAAGGCTGCTGCCCAGGTTTTGAGTGTCCAAAATAAATTCCTTGTGTTCAGCTGAAAATATCGATAGTCATCTCTTTCTCGGCTGTTCTCTGGAAACCACCCATAACGACTCTCTTCGTTGCAGATGAACGGATCCTCTCAATCCTGCGACATCAGAATTTGCTGAAAGAGCTCCAAGATCTTGCTCTCCAAGGTATTTTCCAGTCACTGCATATGAATTTACTGGGTAAATTCCAGCAATTGAGAGAAAACCAGGGTGTGAGTTTGAGCAATGCCCTATTTCTCTCTGATTCTTCCAGTTATAGAGTAGGAAGATGGGGTCCTTCATGCCCTGGTCCAATTTGTCATTGATACAGTTAAGGAGAGTAAGGCCCAAGAGGTTGAGTGACTTGTCCAAGGTCACACAGTAAGTTAAGGACATGCCAAGACTAGATGCAGCTCTCCAAATACCCCATCTCTGCAGTTCAGTCATTTCAGTGGGGGCACTTTTAAGACTAGGTTACAGAGAGAATCCCTCTCCTCTGTTAAAAGAAAATTGGTCTCCAGAAGAGAGGACAGGCCCCTTTCCTCTTGTGAGCTTCTGCTCAAGGGGTTGATGGGGGAAGCAAGGTCTTGCTCACCCCCAAAACACAGACCAGACTTTCAGCATGCTTTAGAGATTAAGAAAATCCACTGATACTCTTGAGAATGGAGTGACTTTGTGAGGGAGTGAGCCCCTTGCCATTGAGGATATTCAAGCAGAGCCGGGACAGGATGCTGGGATGGAGGGTTAGACTGATGTCATCCCACAGATGCCCAGCCCCAGGTTCCTTCCTGCGTTCATAGGAACCTGGAAAGTTAGACAAAATGCGTTCTGGCCTTGCATCTGCCCCAAGCTGACATCCTGTGGGAAGTGGCTATTTATTTGGGGGCAGGGCTGCTGGCATTGTGCCTCTCTCTGGGAATGGGACCTCAGTCGAGGACCTTGCATCTGCTTCCAAAGGAAGTGAGGGTCTGTCTTGAGGGCTGGGCTTCTGTCTCAGGTGGGGGGTGGGATCGGAGGCATGAAGACTTCTCCAGCTCTGGGGAGACCCCCACTCTGAGGCCTTTGGAGAGGACCAGGCCATGTGTGAGAGAACGGAAGGCAAGCACCTGTCTCGCATAGTTGCTGGGAGTCTGAAGTGAGTGCCCGGGACAGAGCGGGTGCCGAACGGAGCCGTGGCAGTTACTGCCTGTCTTATTAATTTCATCATCATTGACCCTGGTGGGTTTGTCTTTTTTTTTTTAGCTGAACATTAAATGTTTTATTGCAATATGATAATTTAAAAATTAAATATTGAATGACTAAGATACTACATTTAAATAATTAAATATAGTGTCAACACAGACTGTTATGGGGGAATGTGTCCTGAAACACCTGTATACACACATATGTGCGTGTATCCATTATGAACAGTTTCCAATACACATATATATTGCTGTTTTCTACTGAAAGAGCATGGGACATAGCTATATGTCCACCTGTCCTTCCATCCATCCAACCATCCATCCATCCACTCCCTCTTCTGCACTCAGAACAACTGTGTACCAAGCAGCAGCCCCTGTTTTGTAGATGAGCAACCAAGTCTTGGATAGACCAAGTTACCCAAGGTCACAGAGCAAAGAATCGCCAGGAGGTGTGAACCAAGGCCTTCCCGGGGTCAAATCTGGGCATCCTTCCCTGGCCCACAACCACTGTGTCGGTGCCTCTGGCCACTCCAGAGATTCCCAGCATGGGGTGTGTGGATCACGGCAGCAGAACTGGGGTTCAAGCACGTGCTTGGCCTTCTCCCCGGGACCTGGGGGAACAGGGCTCACCTGATTCAAGATCCCCCATTAGGGGGCAAGCAGTCACTGCTGTCTCCTGTTGCAGAGTCCCCTAGCCTCCTCTCTGCTCCCACCCCTGGGACCCTGTGTTCCATCTGAGTCTTTATTGCTCTAAGAGGCAGCAAGCAGGGCTTGTTCTTATCTCAGGTGGGAAACCTGAGTGTGGACAGGTGCTGTGGCTGCCCGATGAGCCCCAGCTGAGAAGGGGCGGCGGGGGGGGCACCCCCGCCTGGGTCTTGCCCCCTCAGTCTCTCGTTAAGCAGACTTGGAACATGACATGTCCAGTTTACAGGTAAGGAAACGGAAGCCTTCGTTCTCACAGACAAATATCCCAGGGCTGGTCTTGGTAAAATGGGACTTTTTTCTCCTTTTTTTCCCCCCCTCCTTTTCTCATACCAGGTGCCAAGGAGAGGGCACATCAGAAGAAACACAGCAGTCTTGAGGATGGACTCTCAGAGGCTCTTGAGAAGCAGAATGACCAGGCAGAGCTGAAAGGTCAGTGCTGGCCAGTCTAGCTGGAGGCTGGGGATGGAGGAGATCATAACAGTAGTTATAAGATCAAGGGCTCCCTGGAGTCAGGAGCCCCTCCTTTAGGCCTTGTAAAGGAGCTATCATTTCAGTCTTCCCTTTACAAATGGGGAAACTGAGGCCCAGAGGGGTTAAGTACCTTGCCCAAGGTAAGCAGCATAACGAGATGCGAATCCGGGTCTATGTCACTGCAAAGCCTGCCCACCACAGGGGCTCATGCTCAGGGCAGGAAGTCTCTGGTCTGGTGGGAGGGCAGCCTCAACTCTGGATCTTCCCAGAAGCCCTTGCAGAAGAACCCCTGCCCCTGACACCTGTCCTCCTGGGATTTGGTGGTGCCTCGGCATAGTCCTGTCATAGGAGGGTCCCAGGAGAGGAGGTCTCAAACACTGAATGAACCTGGATCATCTTTCTTGAAGCCACAAGAGCTTCTAAGGTCCAAAGAGATCATGGCTGAGGTCAAGGTGATGCCCTAGTACTCATCCTCCTGCCCGGAAACAGCTACAAAGTATCTCTGCAAGGCCCGCTCTTTGCACATAGGTGGGTGGGCAGGCCAGTTTCTGGGACCAAGGATCTCCATGGACTTCCATCTGGGGCACCTGGAGGCTTTAATGGGGGAGGCAGTTATGTGTCAGGGCAAAGAGCACCCTGTACTTAGCATCTGGAGACTTGGATTCAAGACCCTGCTGCCCACGGACTGTGAGCATGGACAGGTCACCCTCTCTGAGGATCGGGCAGACTTTCTGTAAACGGGATGGGAGCACTTTCACCTGGAGTCCTGGAGTCAAATGGCGGCACGTACTTGGCGAGGCTTTGTTCAATAGTAATCACTCTGGTGCAGGGAGGGATTTTTACGGGGTAAAAGCCTATCTTCAAGGCAGCCAGCCGAAAATGCTTTTTTTTTTTTTTTTTTAAAGCTTATTTATTTTGAGAGAGAGACTGAGAGAGAGAGCAGAGGAGGGGCAGAGAGAGAGACAGGGATAGAGAATCCCAAGCAGGCTCTGCACTGTCAGTGCAAGAGCCCGACGCGGGGCTTGAACTCGTGAACCATGAGATCATGACCTGAGCCAAAATCCAGAATCAGGCGCTGAAAAGACTGAGCCACCCAGGCTGCCCTAAAATGCCTTTTAATGAAACCCTACAAATAGTTGAGCACTTTCACAGGACATCAAGACAGAGAAGCCTCACACGGAGAGGAGAAGGAACGTGTAGTGATGATGCCTCTCATACAGAGGTTAAGACCTTTCAAGGTCTTTTTTTTTTTTTTTTTAATCACTTCCTGCTTTAAGAGGTAGAATTACAGAGGCGCCTGGGTGGCTCAGTCGGTCGAGTGTGGGACTTTGGCTCAGGTTATGATCTCATGGTCCGTGGGTTCAAGCCCCACATCAGGCTCTGTGCTGACAGCTCGGAGCCTGGAGCCTGCTTCGGATTCTGTGTCTCCCTCTCTCTCTGCCCCTTTCCCGCTTGCACTCTGTCTGTCTCTCTCTCGCTCTCAAAAACAAACATTAAAAATTTTTTTTAAAGGAAGTAGAATTATAAAGGAAGAAAGATATGCCAGTTGTACTCAGGTCGGACCCAGACACAAAACAAGTAATGCTAATTGTGTCATAAGTCTTGGGCTGGACTTTCTAGAAGCCAAAAGATACAATGACTAGGGCATTCACTTTCGAATGTCCCCTCTCTGTAGAGAGAGCTTTCCTACTATTCTTAATTTCTAATTTTATACTCTAATAAACTTTCGCTTGCTGTTCAGGAAAAAAAAAAAAAAAAAGATACAATGACTAAGTTCTGCAATTGGGCTCTCAGGGAGACTCCGTGTGTGGCCTGGCCCTCAGGGCCTGACTTTGTTGTTTCTGCAGAGGTGACAGAAGAGGCATCCTCCAAGGATGCTTCGGAGAAAAGAGGGGACTCTAAAGAGACAGAGAAGAATGATGGAGACACAGATGGAGCCAGGCCCCAGGCCTCCCCGGAGCCTGAACAAGAGTCCAAGGTCGAGGAAGACAACCAGGCCCCAGGGGAGCAGGAAGCCTCCAACACCCACCCCCCAGCCAGCCTTCCCAGCCAGAAACACTCAGGCCCACAGGCCCAGGGGGACAGAGGGAGCCTCTCCCAGGGTCCGGTGGACAGAGAGAAGGGCCTGGGTGTAGAGCAAGAGGAGCAGGCAAAGCGAGAAGAGGAGGAGGAAGAGGAGGAGGACACAGAGGCTGGAGAGAAGGCTGTCCCTGAAGAAGAAGGCCCCACCGCAGCATTTAACCCCCACCCAAGCCTTGGCTACAAGGAGACCCAGAGGGACGAGAGTATGTATGACGTCTGAGACCCCTCAGCAAATGTGTCAGGCAGAGGGTGGGAGGGAGGACCTCATTCATAATTTCGTTGCACCTTCACAGCAACCCTGAAAAGTAGGTCATCTCCATTTTCCAGATGGAAAACTGAGACTCAGAGAGGTTAAGTAATTTGCCCAGGGTTACACAGCTAATTTGTAGTAAAAGCTGATTCCAACCACCCAGGTTTGGCTGACTCCAAAACCCTGCATCTCCCACTAGTCCACACAGCCCCTCCCCTCCAACCAAGGAGGCCAGAGGGGCTTTGCAGGGTGGGTGGGCTTCGGGAACAGAGGGACAGCCTGATAGGCGACAGCAGGCCGGTCTAGGGACAGTGTCAGCTTCACCCAGGGTTTAGGAGAGGCCCCTGGCCCCCCATGAGGCCTTGTAAGGGTCCTTCCTCCCTCCCCAGCTGGGTGGCTCCCGGATCGGGGGCTCCTCAGAGGAGAAGGCTCGCAGAAGAGGCAAGCTCTGGCCAGCCCACCCCTCCGAGCTTTGAGAGGGTCTTGCAAAGCACGGTGTCAAGATGGCTTCTTCCTCCAAGTGCAGTTATTGTGGAGAGGCTGGGCTGGACCCTGAGCATGGTCTGTGGCCCCAGCGATAGCCACAGAGAGGCCCTGGGGAGTGGCAGGGACCAGGGAAAGCGGCGGGCCCTGCTTCATTCTCCTGCTCTTGTCCACCACCAGCTCCAGGATGGCCCAAGGCTCTGGCTGTGGATGGAGCCAGGAAGACCGGGGCTGAGGAGGCTCAGCCCCCCGAGGGGAAGGGGGCACGGGAGCACTCTCGGCAGGAGGAGGAGGAGGAGATGGCAGAGGCCCCTCAAGGCCTCTTCCGGGGCGGGAAGAGCAGGGAGCTGGAGCAGGAGCAGGAGGAGGAGCAGCTGTCCAACGAGTGGGAAGATGCCAAGCGATGGAGCAGGATGGACCAGCTGGCCAAGGAGCTGACGGCCGAGAAGCGGCTGGAGGGGGAGGGCGAGGAGGAGGACCCCGACAGCTCCATGAAGCTCTCCTTCCGGGCCCGGGCCTACGACTTCAGGGGCCCTGGGCTGCAGCTGCGACGAGGCTGGAGGCCGTCCTCCCGGGAGGACAGCGTCGAGGCGGGCCTGCCCCTCCAGGTGCGCAGCTACCCGGAGGAGAAGAAGGAGGAGGAGGGCAGTGCCAACCGCAGACCGGAGGTTGGTATGGGGGCGGGTGCCAGCCCCAGGCCAGGCCTCCAGAGTGTGGGCCCTGCCCCCCTGAGGGGACACGCACCGTCCCCTCGGGTCTGAGGCTGGAGAGGCACTTGGACGGGGGGCTCTCGGGAGAGGGGCAGAGCTGGGGCAGGGGTGAGGACGGGTCAGGCAGGGAGGCGAGTGAACCCTGGCTCACAGAGGGCACCCGGTAAAGTTGGCGGACAGGCAGGCAAGAGAGGGCTGTCTGGATCGGGTCGTGGAGGTAGGAGAGGTGGTTCAGCCAATGCCTGAAGGCACTTCGTGGGTCTCTGTCCCGGAGGTGATAGGGGGCCCCTGCAGGTTTGGGTGTGAAGCAGGAGTGAGGGGTGAAGCTGGAGCTTTGGACGGAGGGAACTTGGAAAGGAAAGGACCTGGCAGGGACTGGCCCGAGGAGGGCACCATGGCCCCAAGAGCTGGGAGGGCACGGAAGGTGCCCTGCGATTTCCTGGGAGATCCCTGTGGTTGGTCCAGCAATGTCCTCTCCTGGCCCCCAGGCAGCCCAGGCACACCCTCCTCCGAGGTTCAGACCCTGCCTCCCTCCGGTGGGGCAAGGGCAAGGCCAGTGGGACCACGGGGCCTGGTGGTGAGTGGGTGAGGGAGGCATGGATGTGCCGGGAGACCTGGGTTCTGCCTCTTCCTAGCTGTGTGACCTTGGGCAGGTTACTCCCCTTCTCTGAGCCTCACTGGTTCCCCCATTTCTCAAATGGCGGTAAGGAGTCCTTTCTGCTCACCTCATTACTATGGTCAGAACACACATGAGCTTTCAAAACCTGGCCATGTTCAGGGATACCTGGTTAGCTCAATGGGATGCTGGGATGTAGCCCCAGAGGTGAGGAGTGGGAGTTGGGGTCCCTGCCAGGCTGGCAGTACCATCTTAGAGCTAGAGGAGGCCTTAGGGGTCCGTGGTTCAGGCCTCAGTGTCCTGGTCGAAGTCAGGGCCCTGCTGGGGACTGGAATCTACCCATGACCCCAGTTCTCTCTGCCCACCCAGAAAAGGATGTGGCCCCTTCCTTGGGTCCCAACCTTTCTCTGGGCTGGGACCAGTCTTGGCAGCCTTCGAGGGAGAAGATTCCTTGGCAGCAGGAGCTAGGAGAGGTCATCTCTCTATGTACCCAGGAGACTGCCCTCCATCCCTAGCTTTGGACCAGGACAAGCCTGGGCACCTTTGCTTGCCCCTCCCCAACCCACAGAAGCTGGAAAAAGCAAGCAAGTTACCCTGAGATGCCTGCCAGCTCCCTTCTCCATGGGCAGAGAAAGCCCTGGACTGCAGAGCACAGAAATGGGGACCACAGAGTCCTGTGGACAGGACAGGGCAGAGGCCTCTTCCACCCAGCTCCAGGGTCTTCTTAGAAATGTTCTGGCATCACAGAATTTCACTCTAAGACAGAAGGCTTCAAGGTCCCTATTTCCATGACAACCACTGTCTGTCTGTTCCAAGTGGCCCCAATGGGTGCCCTCCACAGCCTGGCATCTGGCAGGGACCCCAGCAAGACTACCCTTCCCATGTCAAGACCGAGGGTGAGGGCGTGGCCTTCCCCGACTCCTGCTCCAAGTCCAAGGGCATCTGCTTGTGGGCATCAGCCCCAGTTCGGGGCACCCTGAAAGCTTCCTGAGGCTGGGGCACAGAGCAGAGGTCACAGAAGGGTCCCCTGCTGCCCTGAACCACCCTGGCAGTCAGAGCTGGGTCCCCCTATGATTGGGACCGAGGATCCAGGCCCAACCCTAGGCAGGTAGAAGCAGGGAAACCCTCATGTCCTCAAGCCTGTGCCAAAGGCCCATGGCTCCTCAAGCAGGGAAGCCTGGACTCACGGTCAGGGCCATTGTCACAGTCTAGGCCTTGGGGTGAGGAGCTAAGGAACACTGAAGAGAACCGAAGGCTTCATTTTCCACGTGCCTGCCCAGAGCCATTCAGGGGAAGGCAGGTCTGGATGAGGCTACCGGGGTGGTGTGGGGTCAAGGCCCCTATGCCCATTTCTTGTGCACAGTAATCCTCAGAGCGGCCCAGCAGGGTGGCATCTCTGTCCCCATGATCTGGATGAAAGCCCTAAAGCTGGGAGAGGCAAAGCCACCTGAGGCCACACAGCTAGCCAGTGGCACAACCAGTCTGGCAGACTGCACCCTCCATGTGAATGACCCTTGATGTTCTCTCCTAGGACCAGGAGCTGGAAAGCCTGTTGGCCATCGAGGCAGAGCTGGAGAAGGTGGCCCACCAGCTGCAGGCACTGCGCCGGGGCTGACACGCCAGCCGGCCCCCCCAGCCAGGGCCCCGAGGCACCCAGCAGTCCTGGCTCTCCTGTCCCCTTTGCAGGTCCTGGCCAGACGGCCTGGGCACTGCTGCTGGTAGAGGGGCCACTCCAGCCCGCCCAAGCCCAGGCCGCCCTGTTGCCCCCTCGCTCCTTCCCTTCTGCTCTCGATTCCAGCCCCAGTGCGCCCCTCTGCGGGGCACACCCCCCACGACTTTAAACGGTTATCTTCTCTCTGGACACAGGCAGCTTTCTAGAAGTTTCCTTTCCATCGTCAGAGCCATTGGGCACAATTGCAATAACTTCTGACCTTTTGGTGAAAGCTGAGAACTCCTGACTGTAATATATTCTGTACAAAATTTATCTAAGGAGAAATAAAACTGCTCTGGGCTCTTTCTGGTTTCTTTGAACTTCTCCCCCCTCTTGACTCAGAGCTGGATGGGAGGGACTAGATTTGGGCAAAGGGACAAGGGGAGCTCAAGTTGCTCCCTGGAGCTACTTTTTAGCCATGGGGCTACAGGCAAGTGACTTTGCACCTCTCGACATCAGTTTCTTCATCTGCAAAATGGGGATGATACTACTTCCTCATCTGATTGTGATGAGGGTTCAAAGGGCCCAGGCAGCCTGGACCAGAAAACCATGATGATGATACAAGTCACATGAACAGTCTTGCCAAGGCTAGGCTTTTCCCATGAGGCTGGGGAGGGAGCTGCCCACTGTCGCTGCTAACCAGCCCCTGATACACAGAGGGACAACTTCCAAAGAGCTGGAGTCATTGTTTATTTCTTCACACGTTTTCAAGGGTGCACTCTACCCCCCAACCATTACAGAAAGAACAAACACAACAGCAAACTGTATCCCACTAGGCGGTCAGCTATCAAAACATCCACTCCCGAGACAAGTTAACAAAGGGAACACGGGATCACCTTGTCCCTGAAAAAAAAAAACCCATCCCAAAGATGGCCACCTGTGTTATCATAACGACGCAAAACAACTGTAAAGACAAATCCAAAGAGCCCAGGGACAAAGTCTCCTGGCTCTTACAAAAGCGGTGATTTTATATACGGTATGTGTATTCGTAGAAACACCGTACGGACGGACGTGCACAGATCGCGTACAAGGCAGCCTGGGATTCTGGGAAGTGTTGCCTGTTGCCTGTGAACAGGACGGAGGCCTGAGCATTTGTCGCAAAGCACAGGTGTCACTAGAACTAGAACCACCAACGTCTCGGTGAAATCACTATGGGAACAGCTTTTTGTGAGGCAACAGGTGTCCAAGAGGTGCTCCCACATGCAGCCCTGGAGGAAGACGTCAGGCAGGCTACAGGAAAGGAACAGCCCCTCTAAGCCGTCGGGTCAGGGTAAATCGGGAAGGGAAAATGCAACCATCCATGGAAAAGGCCCCCGGGTGGTCAGAACCAGAAGGGAGAGCGCCCAGGTGGGACCAAGGAACAGCTCTCTTCTGAACAGTGTCGGGGGTGGGCAGTGTCACTCCAAGATCACATTGGCAACGCTGTGCAGAGAGAATGGGCAAAGCACAGGCCCTTCCTCGTGAAAGGCAGAAACAATGGGAGTGTGGTTGGCCTGAAGCCTCAGCCACATCACTTCAGGCTCAGGCTCAGGCTCAGGCGTGGGCAGGGCAGACAGATGTGTGGGGCATCAGGGCAGGGCCAGGCAGATAGAAGAGGGAGAAGCCTGGAAACTTCTCTGCCTCGCGGTAAGCCTCGGTGGAGGGGCTGGCTATGCGCCTTCAGGACAGCCAGCACCCAGCTCAAGATGGCTAGCCCGGGGCAAGGGCCCGTGGAGGGCGAGGGGCTGTCAGGGCGCCTGCCGGGAGAATAATTTTCTAGGGCACAGAGAGGAAGATGCAGACGCCAGGGACAGCAGTCAAGCCATTCACCGGCTGTGTGGCCAGTGGCCAGTGTGAGTGCCCAAGCAGAGGACCGATCTCCCAGACTAGGACAAGAACGTGTAGTCTCCCTTGGTCTTGGAGTGGCCATGTGACAACAGCTGCTTATCGCAGCTGGCTGGAAAGCTAGTTTCTTGCCATGGCCCTTCCACCGGGCGAGGTCCACCTGACAGTCCTCTGGGTTAGAGAGAAACTCTTTTTTCCAAGTTGTTCTCTCCATCATTAATGAAGGCCCACTTGAAGGATACACCATACAACTCCCTGGGTGTTCGAGGCGTCCAGGCCGTGCCGGGTGTCTTCAGGCCCAGCCCGAGCCACTGTGGGCCGCAAACCTAGACGCTTCCATGAATGCCAATGGCAAGGATGCTACACCAGGAGACTCTGCTGGGCCCTCTTGAAGACGACAGACATCAAGGGCCTGCACTCAAGTGGGGCCTAATGTCTGTGGAATCACATCGTTGGACAAAGTGTCCGCAAGCAGAACCTGGCCCAAGGTCTCTGTTACAGGCTGTCCAGGGCAGAGACCTTGCAACTGACCCTCTGTACTTACCCATGGCCCTAGCCAAAATATGGCCCTGGTACTTGCTCCTGGAGCCCTTGAAATCAGGAGTGCCTCCGGGAGCCCCGGCCACTGAACACCACCAAGACAGGTGCTGAGGGCCACAGACCCCAACGTGCCCACCAACTGGCAAACAGAGGCTTGGGAATCAGAGTCCTAACTGCCCCCATGATCCTGGCAGGGCCAACTCCAGGGGTTACACATGCACACACCACAGCAGACCCTTCCCAGGAGCCCTGCAAGGTTCCAGAGCCTCTGACCCAGAGGGAGTACCACCAAGCCTTTGGGGGGAGATACTGCTAAAGGGCCAAGGAAGACGCGGCATTTTAGTGGATCTGTCTTTCCCTGATGTGGAAACCACAAGGCCTGAGGGGAAATCAACTCTACGGAGAGTGTGTCCTGGCACCCAAAAAAGTCAGTGTGCACCCAAGTGACCCTAGGAGTGGAGGTCGCTGGTTGGTGCCTCATCACCACTGATGAGGGGGTGATGGCCCCTCTCCTTGTCTGTGCTCCTGAAACCCCTACATCAGGGGTGGCCAGTGTTCGCCGAACAGGGGCGATGCAAGGAAGATGCCTGCTGCCAGGCAGGGCCTTTCCCTCTCCCACCACCTGATGCTTCCAGGTCCTTACGAAGTGAGACTCCACCCCTCGGCTTCTGCTTCCAGAAAAAGCAGTCACCTTGCCTGCCACCCGCATCGAGGCCAGTGGGGAGCAGTTACTTGATATCTGGGCTCTGGACCTGAGCACGTGTGACCCTGGGGGATGACGTAAGTTACCCAGGAACACGATATGGCCAGAGGCCCCAGCCTGGCATCGGGGGTCACACTGCACCCCCCCCCCCACCTGTTCCTGAGACAGATCGGGATTGGAATTTCATTTAAGAAGGTAAAGCTGTTTTATTAAGAGACCAGGAGAATGGCATGAACTTTCAACAGCATTTGTAAACACATGTGAAATGCAGTTCGATTTCAGTAGTTTATTTTGGAGACAAAGCAGTGCAAGAGGCCAGCCACGCTTTCCTGCTTCCCCGGGGCTCAGGGATGGACTAGGAAAGGCGCTGTACAGACATTATAATCGGGGTTCAACACTCAAGTCGTGTAAACGCAGTTAGTCGGTGGGCCCTCCTTTCCAGGGCAGCCGGGCAGTCCCAACAGCACCTGTCCTCGCCCTAGGCCCAGTGCAGCTTGAGGGCGGCCCCCACCCAGTCCTTCCTTTCCCAAAGGTGGGTGACCCCCACGCCCCTGCTGAGCCAGGCCCGAAGGTACCTCTGAGTGCCCAGTTCAGCAGCCTCTCTCGGGCCATCCTCATCGGACCGTGCATGACAGCCTGGACGCCTTTCCCACTTTCTCAACGTGAATGGATGTCTCAGGACACAAGATCATGCTCAGGGGGTCCTATGCATTTTGCCCAGGTTCACGTTGTCCCAGGACTGGCAAAGCCCCTCACCGGCCCCCTTCTTTGCACAGGGGCGGGGCGGTCTGCCCGCCTGCACCGCGGGAGCGGAGTGGTCAGCCGGTGGTGTAAGCTGCCATCAGGGGCTGGGGGGACTCTCACGGAGGAGGGGTAACTGCTTCCTCACCTCTGGGGCTGCAGCTCCCCTCACACTTGGCTGGCTCTGTGCTTGGGGCTTGCAGTGAGTGCAGGAAGGGTGGGGCGGGCCTGCTGGGCGGTGCGAAAAGATGTGAAGCGTACAGGCAGCACCCCCCCCCCCCCCACCCACCTGGCCGGGGGAAGAGGCCCCAAATCACCTCAAGGCCGAGGGGAGGCTCATCGGGCTGACTTCTCAGAGAGGCAGACTGCACCGCAGGGTGTAGGGCACCAAGCCTGCCCTTCAGAGGTCTCTGGTCTCAACGGCTCATCAGAGACAAGGACACGGAGGCCCAGCAACTCCTGGGATGATCTGTCCACAGTCACGGCACAAATCCTTGGCACAGGCAAGATCAGCCCGAGGGCTCCCGACCAGGCAGCCTCCTCTGGGGTCCTGGGGAGCGGCGCTTGGCCAGGGTGGGAGGCCCCCTTGCAGGGCTGCATGGGACACAAGTTGAAGGGCCTGGCGGACTCCAGGGAGCTGGATGTGGAGAGTAGAGGCCAACTCAGGACCTTAGCCGCCCCCAGGAAGCTTCCTTCTTCCTTTCTGTGAGTGGGCAACAGGCGGACCACAGCCCAGACCCCTTGCACGAAGCCCCCACAAGGAAACAGTAGGTGTGCCTCTGGCTTCCTCTGGCTCTTCAGAGGGACACCTGTACACCTGCTTGGGGCTTTAGGCCCCATTCCTCACAAAGCTGTGGAGGCCGCCAGCAGGAGGGGAACAGTGAGGGGGCCGGGCCTGGGTGCGAGGGGCTTGGAGGAAAGCGAGATGAGGAACCTCTCACTCACTCTGTTCAGTGGCCAAAAGCCTGACCCGGGACGGCCCCCCTCCAGGGTCCCCAAGGCCTGGTCCACAGCAGCCATCGAGACGAACAGACGTGGATGTGCACACGCACAGCAGCCACACGTGCACACGCACACCCCACCTCACATTCAGACCTAGTGTTGAAGACACAGCAAGTGTAAACCCAGTGAAGACATCTGCACAGCAGGTATCAGGCATCTTCCCCGAGGCTGGGCCACTTGGGGTTCTCTTCCATCTCCCCCCCCCCCCACCACCCCGGGTTTAGATCATGACATCAGAAAATCAGGTTAAAAATTAAAAAACAAAAAAAAGAATCAGATCACTGGGAATTCTTAGTAGGAGCGTCACTGCTGGGAGCTGCTTGTCCAGCAGGTACACTCTGCGGCCCGTGCCGCCCTCCAGGTCCTGGGCTCCGTGGCTACTGGGAGGAGGCCTTAGTGGCCAGTGAGGCCACGCAGTGCTGCTGGAAGCTGGGAGATACCGCCGCGGTGCAACCGAGTCTCTGGTGGGGCAGCTTGGCGGTGCTGCCCGTGCCCACGCCGCCCGCATCGGCCTCCGACGCCCAGGGTGGGTCCTGGCCCATCATGCTGCTGCAGCAGCCCGGGCTGGCGCTGCACGTCCGCTCGCCCGCCAGGCTGCCCGCCTGCTCTGCCAGGAGCCTGCTGTGCCTCAGTGGGGCCACGTCCCCCGCGGCTGCCGCGGCTGCACTCTGGCCCTGCAGGACGGTGGCCACGTGGTTCAGGAGGTCTGTGAAGAACTCGCTGACGCCCTCATAGCCTGTAGGCAGGAAAGAGACAGCACAGGACGTTGAGCCAGGCTGGGGTGGAGACGGGCAGCAGGGAGAGCGGGGCACAGGTGGACTATGGGGCTCCTGGACTCAAGGTGGGCGCTCTCAAGACGTAGAGAAAACCGAGGCTCAGTTAAGTAACGGGACAGATGGAAGCCATCAAGCCTAGACTCAAAGCTGGGTGTGGGCGGGCTAGCCCTTGAATTCGGCTGTCCCCAGGGTGTGAGACGCTTGGCGCTCCAGCAGACAGGCAAACGCCCCATACCCTGTCCCTCTCGGGTACAGTTTCAGGGTCTCGTTTAATCACCGCCCCAAATGTGCCAAGATGCCTGTGGCGGAACGTGGCATGGAGGGACATGGCAATACCGAAGGCCCACTCCTCCCATCCTAAATCATAAACAGCCATCCACTCCACATGGCCCAGCCTCAGCTTCCTCCTGTGTCAACTCAGAGGTCTCAGGGGCGGGGGGAGGAGGCCGTTGCGGGCATGCCCGGGGAGACCCCTGATCCAGAGCGGCTACCCCTGGAACACAGTCTGTTGCCTTCTCACCCCCAAAATACCTGCAGGGTGGTCCTCTGTGCCATGTGCTCTGAGCATCAAAGCCAAGGGGTGGAGACCGGGTGCCCCCAGCAGGGCCACTGCCCACCTGTGCCTCTAACAAAGCAGGGCCTGGGGTTCCCGAACAGAAACTGCCAGGGCCTGCCCAACGGCCCACGTTTCCCAACACAGACACGAAGGCAAATGTCGGCAAACAAATCCTTGGGCGCCACCCACCAAGCAGGTTTCCCATCTAGGGCAAGGATTTTGCTAACTGCCCCAAAAACTGCATCGAAAGAAATTCAACATGAGTAGGTGCCCCCCACCCCCACCTCCCCGACCCAGTGTGGAGGCATGAGAACTGGGCACACAGCTCCAGGAACAGGACAGAAACAGGTGCCCACTCTGCGAGGGGCTCCAGGCACTGCTCACACCCTATACGGCTTCTCCCTCCACCAGGACGACCTCCTCCACCACTCAGAGGTCACCGGGACCCTCGCACATCCTCCAGGATGGGCCTCGCCGCGTGGGCACAGGCTGGGCGAGGAGGGCAGGCGCACTACCTGTCACAAAAGAGCCCATCCGGGGCCAGGCGGCGGAGGCATTCGTCGACGATCGCGGGCCCGAGGCCAAGAAGGGGAAGCAGAGATGCCCACGGCAAAACTAAAAACACGTACAACGGCTGGCATGCACGGTGCGTTCATGTGCCCTTACTCCCTCCTCACAACGTGTTCCCGTTTTACAGATGAGGAGACAGAGGCGCGGAGAGTTAAGTGACTGAGCCCTTCCACAGGCGGACAGACACATGGCTGTTCACGGTGTGGGTGGAGACAGTGATGGGGCCCACGGCTGGTGTCCACCCAGGCTCAGGAAGTGCTGGCCCCCAGGCCGCATGCTGCATGTCCCTCGCAGTCCCTGGGGAGTGGGGCCCAGGGCCACCCTCATTTTACAGAGGATACAAAGCTCCCAAGTGGCAGTGCCAGGACCTCAACCAGGCCCTTTGGTGCCATCTGTGCCTTGAATATCATGTGGTCCTGGGCGGTCCACCGAGGACAGGGGGGGCTTCTTCCAGCCATAGGGCCGAAAGGCAGGCCAGGCCAGGCCAGGCCAGGCCCCGAAGGGACAACCAGCAGGCGGGCTGCCGGGCTTCCAGGGTAGGGATACAAGCAGAGGGAGCAGAGCTGAGAACTGAGTCAGGCCCACACCGGGGAACAGACGCAGTCCTGTCCTGAGGCCCCCAGACAAGGCCCAGGGCAGGACATACGTGCTTCCTGAGGTTTCCTGGGGTGGTGTGGAGGCCTGAAGCTGAACTGGAGGCCGGGGAGGCCCCTCGGGTCGGCCCGAACTGGCCGGCAGCCAGGCAGCCAGCTCCCGATGCCTGGGGAGAACAGACTGAGCTGAGCCAGCACCGCGGGGCGCCAGCTCAGGGCCGGGCACCGTGCCGACATCATCTCCTCTGTCTTCGTGTGGGGGGAATCACTGCTCCCGCTGCGCAGAAGGGAACGCTGAGAACAACCCCCACCCCCGGATGACCTGTCCCATCGCAGCCTGGAAGGGCAGGGCCAAGATTGGAACCCAAGGCTTCGGCTGACAGGTCAGGAGGGGAGGGCTCCAGTCTCAGCTCCAGCACTTGGTAGCCACGTGGCTCGGACAAGACACCCAGCCCCTACCTCCATGTCTCCACGGGGTAAAGGGAGATCTTGGCAGCTCACTGCACGCCGTGCTATTGCGTGGACAAAATGGGAGTAAGACTCTCCAAGCAGGCCTGCTGTGTAAGCGTGTCAACAGCACCCGCGGCTACTGCTGTTACTAGTTCCCAGAGCCCAGCACGCGGCCCCTTTGACAGGGGGCTACTGAACACCCAGGGCCCCAAGGCAGCCTCCCCAGGAACATACTCTTCGGGTCGGGCCCACAAGTGCTCCAGACCCAGGCTTGCAAAACAAGCCGGGAGAGGCCGGGGAGCAGCTGTCTCCCGGACACGACCTGCCCTGGGCTCCCCTGGCTTTCCCCCAGTGTCAGGCTCCCTCAGGCAGCGTGTGCTGGACTCGGCCCATCGTTCCGGCTGCCTCAGCCCCCACCTCCATGCCTGGCCCCATCTGGGCGGCCCTTCTCTCGGACAGAAGCCTCCCGGCCATCTGGGCCCACAATCACGGTCCCTCCTGAGCATAGAGGACGCCCTCGTGACACCCAGTCCAAACTGCCCATGTCGAGAGGGGACCGACTCAGGACCTTGCACAAAGCCGAAGCTCAAGGGCAGAGCTTCATGCTCTCACCACCTCCCATCTCCATCCTTCTGGAACTTCTGCCTCAACAGCCCGGCACTGCTCCCTCCTCGTCCCACCAACCCGCTGACTCGGCTACCTCTTTGCCAGCGCCCCCATGTCCTCCCGGGTTCAGATCCTCTGATTCATTGTAATTGTTCCCTTGACACGCCCTGTATTCCCTTGATCTCTCTCACTCATTCCGTCACTTCCTCGTGAAAACCCCACCTCCGGCAACACCCAAGTCTCCATTCAGGCCGCGCCCAGGGTGACGGGAGGAACACAGGCCATTGTCCCAACAGGCCTGAGTTTCTATAAAGGAATGCTGGCCTCAGTCAGCCGCTCTGGTCCAGCTCAGAGCGAAAGCCCGCATTCTCACCATGGCGTATGGCGGGCTCACCTCTGGCCCTCCTTGTCACAGTCCCTTCCAGTCCCTCCTTGCTGGGCTCTGCTCCAATGCCACCACCTCAAGAAGGAGCCCCTGGGCACCTCCTGTCCTCTGAAGGAAGGGCTCTGGCCATCATGGTCACGCTGTACCTGCATGTGTTACTAGATGACCAGCTGGGACACACAGCAGGCCCTCGATAAAGGTCAACTGAATGACTTAAGGAGCCAGTGGTGTCCTCCCAGCCTCGGTTTCCCTGGCTATGACTTGTAATGGTGGTGGGGACTGAGGAGTGCAAAGGGACACATGTCAGGCCCCCAGCCTGACGCCCAGGAGCCGCACAGCCTGAAGTCACGCTCTGCACCCCGCACATGAGGTCTTGTCTCACACCTTGCAGACACCCCTGAGCAGTCCCTGCATGCCACGCATGGGCTCTCCCTGGAGATGCTAACCTCCCTAAGGTACGAATCATTTCCTGAATGTTTTTATACCCACTGAGCAGTGAGTGACTTTACCTCCACCACTGTTAGTTAATAAAGGTGAGAATCAAAGCCAGCTGGGAGGGTGGACGAGTCAGCCTCAGGGTGCCCCCAGGCAGAGTGGGCTCATTCCGGGGAAAGTCAGCTGGGGACGTCACGGCCATCATCCTTGTAGGCTAACAGCCCCACTGAAGGTTCTCCGGGTGCTATGTCCCACCAAGAAGAGAGGAGCATGGGGGGAGCCAGGCTGTGCCAGCCAGCCCTGAGGGCCCCAGCACATGCTGCCTGCCTCAGGGCTCTGGCAGACGGCAGGGAGCAGGGGCCATTGCCACGGGGAGCTGGCCGCCTCCAAGGCCCGTCCCCAGCACTACAGTTCAGGGTGGGGGCAGGAGCACGGCCCGCCACCAACCAGTACTGTAACGTGCGGTAATTTCTCCCTCCCTGGGAAAGTCGACTCCCTGCACATAAACTGTGGAGGACGTACTCTCTCTGGGGTCCTTTCAGGTCTCGAAATCTACAAGCCCAACACAGTAGCTGAGGTTCCGCCAACAAAGGCTAACACTGATGGCGCAGGGTCAGTGAGGAAGGTAAAAGAATGGGTTTAGTGCGGGCCCACTAAGCGCCCAGGTTCACCCTGGCTGGATGCACCGACCTTGTTTGCCAACTTCACCACATACCATAAACCCATTTTGCAGGTGGGGCTGAGGCTTAGCGGGATCACATTTATCCCAGGCCCTACCAGCAGGGAGGGAGGAAGCTGATCAGCCGGGCCCACCCGCCCCATTACCC
>NW_024412396.1:65257081-65340647 GCF_014898765.1 Herpailurus yagouaroundi
CCCCCCCCCCCCCCCCCCCCCCGCTCACCTGGGAAGGCGTTGATGTCGATAACAGCGTGCTGCCCCGTCTGGTTATTGATGATGATGTCGATCCCAAACAGCGACACACCCAGCGCCTGCCGAAGGGCCCGGGACAGCTCCCGGATGACCTCGTCACTCGGCCGCTCAAACACGCCCTCAATCTTGTCCAGCTGCCAACATACACACACATGCAAGTCAAATTAGGCCACGGTGGGGAGGTGCAATGCCACACCAGACACAGAGACCCTGCCTCAGGTGCCCCAAGCTTAGCACTACCGTCAGGCAAGGAGGCAGGACAGACCCCTGGTGAGTTGCACTCACACGGCCACTTCCCACGTCCCACCAGTTGGGCAGGAACGAAGCATACAGTGTGCATGACCCCTCTGGTCCCTGTAACAAGCTGGGAGGACTGCCCCACCCCAATCGTCCTCTGCTCTCGTCCCAGCCAGCCTGGGACAGCCACACAGATTTTCACGGGCTCAAGCTCGGCCCCTAGAAGGGCCACAGAGGAAGGGGAACCTTGAGAAGTGTGTGGGATCGAGGGAACATGGATTTGAATCCTGACAGTGACTTTCTAGCTCTGTGGTCCTAGGGAGAAGTACTCAGCCTCACTGTGCCTCAGTTTGCTCAAACAGGACCAACGAGGTCCCTGTCCTCTGCATGGGGAGGTCCCTGATGAGGTGGGAACAGTGTCTGCCCCACTGGGAGGAGGTGCTAGCCTTGCATTCTAGAGCAGGGATAGCACTGTGTGACCTCTGAGTCAGGAGAAGGTTACAGGAGGTGCTCAATAAATACTGGAGTCCTGGGAGCTACAGGGCTCAGAAGCCAAAGAGGAAGAAGGGTGAGTGATCCGTCAGAAATAAAGTTGATGCTGGATCAAAAACTTTTAACACAGAATTACCACGTGACCAGCACTTCCACTCCTGGGTATATGTAACCAAAAGACTGAAAACAGGTAGTTGTAACCCAATGTTCAGAGCACCGGCCAAAGGTGGAAGGAAACCAACCGAAGTGCCCATCAAAACGTGGGATCAACAAACTGTGTTACCCACACAATGGAACATTATTCAGCCATACAATGGTATGGCGTGGGTGAACCCTGAAGACGTCAGGCAAAGTGTGAGAAGCCAAACACGATGGGTTACACATTAATATTTACAGGTTAACACGAAAGGTCTAGAACAGGCAAGTCCGTGGAGATGAAAAGCAGACTAGTGGTGGTGGGGGTTGGGAAGAAGAGGGAAGGTGGCAGAAATGCTTCATAGGTACAGAGTTTTCCTCTGAGGTGACAAAAATGTCTCAGAACTTGGCAGAGGTGGTGATAGGCACAACATGGCGAATGCAGAAAATGTTACTGAATTATTACCTTAAAATGGCTATGTTGTATGTTATGTGAATTTCACCCCATTTAAAAAAAAAAAAAGTGAAGCTGAGTCAGGAGGGCTGGGGACAGAGCCCTGGGCACCAAGGACAAATGGCCCTTACCCCGGCACAGGTAGCTACAACAGCCGATGGGGAGCTTGCACACATGCCCCGAGTGAGGACCCCACGGCGGGCACCATCAGCAGTCCCCTGTGAAGCCACGCCCGCAGGCTCTGCACAACCGGCGGGGCCCCTCAAACCCATGACCCTGCTGCCTTGGTGTGCTATCAGAGGAAATACTTTCTAAGGGGCCAGTGGCAGACTGCCTGTGACAAGCCCTTGTCACTTAGCACCCGCCCAAGCCTGGGCAGGTATCCCCCATTTTGTGCTCCCTTTCGCCAGTCAGAGGCTCAGCGCATCGAGGCAGCTCAGCCACGGGATCTGTGGCCCCAGGTCCTCCCCAGGTCAGAGGGAGCCAGGTAGACACCATGGCACAGCCCATTCCCTCCCGCACGCCCTGAGCCATAATGTACGCTTCTGGGTCTTGTTTTCTCACTCCAATAAATGAGGTAATAAAAACACCTGCACCACGGGACGTAGGATCCGAGAAGCTAAGGTTTAAGGCTTGCAGCACAGGCCCACCAGCAAGGGGGGTGGGGTATGGCTACCGTATTAACACACTGTTTACAAAAGCACTTTCTCAGCTCAGCAAGGCATCTCAGAAATCCTCCCGAAGCTGTTTGATTACATTAAACTAGCCATCCCAGGACAAGATAAAGGCACGGAAATCCTGCCCCTGGGTTGTAAGTGCGAAGGCTACAGTGATGTTCTGGGGAATGGGGAGGCAACAGAGGAGGTGAGGGGTAGTCCTCCGGATCACCACGATCACCCTCCTCCCCCAGCA
Organism: Herpailurus yagouaroundi; assembly: GCF_014898765.1. NCBI lineage: Eukaryota > Metazoa > Chordata > Mammalia > Carnivora > Felidae > Herpailurus > Herpailurus yagouaroundi. Next base: position 65,259,369 of record NW_024412396.1, read on the forward strand.
TGGTGGGCTGAGTGCTTCCGGCACACTCCGGCGCACGTCTGGGCGCTCTGCATCCAGTAACTCCCCGAATCCCATGACCGCCCTGTGCGGCAGGATGGGGAAACAGAGGCTCAGAGAGACGGCAATGCGATTCCCAGGCCACACGGCCGAAATGTTGTGGAGCTTGGGTGTGACGCCAGCCAATCTTGTCAGTGTCCACACTCTTATGTAGCAGTGTCTGGGGGCCTGTAAGTTGGGTGTGGGAGTCGGGTTCACCCTCAGGGGCCTCCAGCCAGGGAAGGAGGTAGGGCTTCAAGGCCAGGACAAGGCTTCCTGCATGAGGCCCTGATGGTGGGAGGGAGGAAGCTAGGAGGCGAGTCTGGAGTCGAACTGTGTCAGGCTGGCCTGTGGGTGTGCAGGAGGGGCTTGCGTCTTGAACAGGAAGGATATGGCTGAGTGCCATTCCCCTGTCTAGTTTCACATGGTGTCACTTCTGGGGCCTTCCTGAAGAGCAGTCACGAGCTGAGGGAAAGGAGGTGATGGTGGAGCACAGGTGGAGAGGAGGCTCAGAAGTGTCTCTAAGCTTTCCCAGCCCACAGATGAAGACACACGCCGAGCAACAGACAGGTGATTACCCAAGGTTACCTGGGACCCTCTGGCCTCAATTAACAGCCCCAGGGGCCACGAGAGCCACACTGGGACTGGCAGGGACAGCTTCCCACAAGTCCGTGGAATGCCACCCCCGCCCAGAGCCACCAGCCAAACAAGGTCTGAGAGCCTTTCAGGAACGAGCCCCGAGGAACTGCACCAGCCCAAAGTCCCCGAGGGCTGGAAGACCAGAAAATCTTTTCTTGCACAAAACAGCTTTTTCCATCTTTTTACAGTGCACAGACAGGGGCTGTGGGGTTCTGTTTAAAATCTGGTTGTTCTCTAAGCTTCCTTGGAGAACATGGAACTTGTTCCTGGGGAACGCCTATCAGCATCTGGAGGGACACTGGTGCTCCCTCCAGGTCCCTGTCCACACCCATGCTCTGTACAACCCTCTGCACGCTGCCGGCTCCTCAGAGGAACCAGACACAAACAAGAAACGAATGGGCGGCCTGGAGCAGGGGGGCAGGAGGTAGTAGGCAAGTGCATGTCCCCAACACAGGAATCAGGGGTGTGAGGCCCAGGGGCAGGGGCCTACTGTGGATGTTGTCGGTGAGAACATCCCAGGACACAGGCAGATCCTCCCAGATTAGCCGGGACGGCCATGACTCAGGAGCAGGAGATAAGGCACAGGGCTCCAAGGTCAGGGGAAGCGACAGCAGAGGCCGCTGGCTTGCTGGACTTGGGAGGGATGGCAGAAGCTGCCCCATGGCCGACTTCAGCTCAGGTCATGATCTCATGGTTTGTGGGTTCGAGCCCCACAGCAGGCTCTGTGCTGACCGCTCGGAGCCTGGAGCCTGCTTCACATTCTGTGGCTCCCTCTCCCTCTGCCCTTCCTCCCTCCCTCCCTCCCCCCCCTTCCCTCCCTCCTTCCCCCTCTCTCTCACTCTCAAAAATAAATAAACATTAAGAAGCTGCCCCATGGCAATTTCTAACTCTCTGCTCTGGGTAAAGACTGCTTTGCACATACCAGTGTGATAAGAAGCCCTAAATTCCCCAAAGACCCAGCTTTGGAATCAGACCAATCCGGGGTCATACCCTAGCTTGGCCCCTGAGTGAACAGTCCTGTGAGTTTGGAGAAGTTCCTCAACCTCGCCGAACATTAGCCTCCCCGCTCAGGAAAATGGAGCTGTCCGCCCTGCTCCCGCAAGGCTGTGTCCAGGCCTGGCTGTGATGCCCTGCGGCATCTAGGATGGCTCCTGACACACGGTGACGTTCACGGAACGGTGGCCCCGAGCGAGCCTCCTGCCCCCACAGAAGTAGCAGCAGGCCCTTGACAACGCTTACTGGATTCACGTGGACAAGGAAAGAAAAAGGAAGCCGAGATGGTGTCGCCTCCCACCCCTTTTCTTAAATCAGGAAAAAGGCAGCAGGTCTCCACAATATCCGTGACATGGGGCGGGGATGTGTCAGGGGAGGGAGTCCTCATTCTGGGAGAAGAGTTAGAAAAGCTTCCACTGGGAGGAAACTAGTGGTAAACGGGTGTGGGCACGAAAGCCCGAATGAAGCAAGCAAAGCAAAGGGGTCTCCGGCCCCTGGCAGGGAGACGAAGGTCCTTCCACCCTGCTCTGCTGGAGCTCAGGCCTGGGCCTCACCACCAACAGCACGCTGTGCACACCCAGGCTCGGGAGGGAACACGGCCAACACGGCAGAAGGAACATACCGCGGTCAGGACCGATGAAGACTCCGGCTTTGACACGTTGTGGCTGTTGAAGAAGATGGACTCGCGGTCTGAAAAGCAAAGACAAGAAGGAGCCGGAGTGAGCTTAAAGCAGTGATGGTGACTCCACCACCTGACACCAGGGGGCAGCACCACCCCAGCCACGGCCACGGTGGCCGTAGGGTTCAGCGTCCAACAGCAGCCAACCCGGGGCCCCAGTGAGCCGGGCGTCCCCACGACAAGAAGACACTGCCCCGTGGACGGAAACACGCCTGATCAGGGCTCCCGCTTCAAGCCTTCCTCCCATACAAAAATAATGACCTTAATGAGCCTACCTCTGCTACGACCTTATGGTATCTTAGATCTGGTTTTCCCCCACATCCAAGGCCCCATTCCCAAAGTGTGTCTAATGTGTCTTACGGACACGGCACTAGAAAGGGGATGGAGTGGTGGCCGAGTGAGCGGGAAATGCAGTGTACCAGAATATCAAAGGCCCAAAGTCAATGGCAAGTAAAATCAAGGTCGGAGGACCAGTAAATGCCATTGAATCCAGTATTCCCAGTCCCTCCCGGTATCTGCTCAGAGAACTCCTTTTCAGGGTAGCACGTGAGAAATGCCCAAGCTGCTACTTGGCACGTGAGAGTTTCACATATAAAGGGTTCTGCTGTACCCCAACTATTTAGGGGGAAAAAATAGGAAATCAGAACACGGGCTGCTACAGGATCCATCCAAGAAAGCATACAGAGTAATCTGTTTGGCTTTGGAAGCCGGCACAGCCCGCCCGAAATGCGCTTCACCTCCTCCCACCCCATACTTCCCTGACCCATGGCCATCGCCCATCACACCCTCAGTCCCATTGGGGCACCCAGAGGGGCAGGCTGATCCCAAGAATAATGAGAGCAACAAGCAGCTGGTTTGTCTGTCCACCCCCTGGAGTGTGGTCGGTCGGTCACACGTTCTCTCGAGCACTTGGAAGCATGGGCACACAAATGCAAGAATCACAAAACCACGAGCTCCACCGCCCCGTGCCCCCCACCAAGAATGGCATGGGGATGTCCTGGGCTATGTGGCCCCAGCAGCCTCTGCTTCAGTCTTTCCAGAGTGGGCCATTGTGGCTCCCGTCCTCAGGACATACTGCTCATCCCTGGGACCTGGGTCCCTAAGCGCAGGACAGGAAGGGCCTTGGTGGAAGCACCATGGCGTGCAGGGGCCAGGCCACAGCGGGGCACCCGCTCTGATTGCCAACGACCCCCACCAGCTCCAGGATTACGGCGCCGCAACAATCATGCATGAGGAAGTGATTCGGGCGGAGGCCAAGCAGGCAGGCGCTGAGAGGTACCTGGCATCCTTCCCGCTAGTGGGGCACACAGGCCCCTTGCCGCCCCGGTGTGCCCGACAGTCCTCCCGCCGCTCCGACCAGAGCCAGTCCAGACGGGGGGCACGAGAGACGGTCCTGGGGAGGAGCCTGGGGAAAATAAACACCCTGCAGGACTTGTGCCAAGCAGCCCCACCAATCTCTACTCCTGGGCTCTGAGAGCCAAGAAGAGGGGGGCCTTCAGGGGTGGCAAGCCCTGTGGGCCGGAGGACAGAGTGGGCCTCGAGCAGCTGCAACAGGTGTTCTGGCCTTCTGCGGGCACTGCCCACCTTTTTGCCCTGTAGCCCGGCCTGGCCCAACCCCACCAAGCTCAGGGCGCCTCCCACCCACCCCGAGGGTCCCCAAGGGTAGCAGAGCAAGCCTGGGGAGGGGGGCCACACAGAGCAGGTAGACACAGCCAAGTTCAGGGAGGCTGGGAAGCCTGCAGGAGCCACAAGGAAACACCACGGTGCTTAACTCTGCCAGGAAGGGAAGAAGCTGGGCACTCAGAAAGGCACACCCAGCACTCACTGGACCGGACAGACCACATCACCCAACAGTTTCTTGTGGAAGGGACACCAATAAAAAACGTGGACCGTTTTCCAAGGAGATTGTTTCTCCTCCTGGGCTAACTCTGACCTGGGGGCTCAGGCCAGGGGACTATTCAGCAATGACAGTGGCAGTGGGGGGAGGGGGGGGGGCTCTGCTCAAGTACCACCTGTGTGTGGCCTCAACAGCGGCCAGAGGGGGTGTGGGCAACTTCCAGACACTCCCTGGCCCAGGACACTGGGAAGCTGAGACAGGTCAGAGTGGGTCACGTGTCCTCCGATGCCAGTTCCTTGGGGAGCTTTAAGATACCCACTTCCTCTAAAGACGGACCTGGCTGGGCCCTGACACTCCGATCACAGGACCACTCTGGATTTGGGACCCCATCCACTCACTCCCAGTGTCTGGGACAGTCCTGAGACACACAGTCTGAGTAACGATCCACTACCAGCGCCCCACGGGGGCGGGAAGGCAATGAGGGGAATACGGGTGCTTTCGGCCCTTGATGTATAGACAAGAAGAACAGGTTCAAAACAGGGTAAATGACAGGTTTGATCCCCAAATATTGCAGTAACTCAGCAGTCGTGAGCACGGACCACACTTTCTTCAGCTTTATTTGCTTACTCTTCATGTGTGTCTCTGGGGAGGGGGGCACGTCACAGTGCTGCAGACGGAGGCCCAGATCTTCTTCTAGATCCCATACAAGCATCAGCTCCACAGAGAGGCCAGCTCTGGCTCCCTCACCCAGCGGTGTCCCAGGACCCACTGTTTCCTCTGGAGCCCTTCATCTATGCCACGATGCATCTTTTTATTCTTTCTTTCCGCATGTGGGGGTTCTCCCACTAGAATAGAAACACATGAGGGCAGGATACTTGGCTGACTATCTAGTCACCTACTGGATCAGTTACCAGGCACAGGGCTGGGCACATGGCAGGCTCAAGGAAATACGGCATCCATTACACTAGAGAGGCTCTAGATGACAGACCGGCAAACCAGAGACTGAAAGCCAAAGCTAGCCTGTCACCTGCCGTTTGTAAATAAAGTTTTATTGGAACACAGCCAGGCCCAGGTGCTGACATATTGTCTACAGCTGCTTTCATGCCGCAAGGGCAGCATTAGATAATTATGACAGAGTTGGAAATATTTACTATCTAGGCTTTTGCAGAAAAAGTCTGCTGACCCCAGCTCTACGTGGCAAGTGATATCATTCTTTGATGTACCCCTAAGGGAAAAAAGGCCCAGGGAGAAGGGTAAAATAAAGGCACTAGTCCACACAGTACAGGAAACAAAAGTAAATCCACTGCACAAAAGGGGAACACAGAGACGTGCCTATCTCGGTCCTGGCACTGGGTAGAGACAGGGGAGCAATCTCCCCAACTGTGAACGACAGGCATAGGATACGTGCTCCTAGTGGCTGACACAAGCCAACACCAACCCTCTCAGTAAGAACCTGACTTTCACTCCAGCAGAAGCAACTAGAAGATGCCTGGCTCTAAAAATCACCTGACTTCAGAGGCGTTAACAGGGAAAACCACAAGTGCACCTGAAAATCAACAGAGCATGGTCGTTATGGAGGGAAGGCTAGTGTCCCTGGCTCCCCGCCCCCCAGGTCCTGAAGAATCCCACAGCTCCTTGCGTGGATGGGGAAGCTGTAGGCCACACTGGACAAGGGAAACCGGAAAGCCAGTGTGGGGGCTGGAAAGAGGCCAGAGCCCCAGAGCCCGCTGCTCAACTGGTCCAGCTTAAAGGACCCCTGTCGAGTTATGCTTCTCATCTGGAAAGAACACGCACATAAAGAGAACAAAGCCCGCGCCGGCTCCCTGGCACGATGCCCTGAAGACCGCAGACATGAAATCGGCTTTGGGACGGATGGACGGACATGCTGAAAGTTATTCAACTTGCCTGAGCATAATAAACATTCCTGCATTGGCTCTGTGAGTTTACCTACTCCCCAGCCTACATTTTATGGAAAACTGGCAACCTGTCATGAGAAGAAACACAGTCATGAGAAGACACAGAAACATGGAGCCTCATCCTCAAGACACAGGACACAGAGCCTGTGCCTGGCTGCAAACGGCTCCCAGGGCTGAGACAGAAACTGGCCCAGCACTTTGTAACAGGGAGGAAAAGGAGAAAACTTCCTTTCCTTTTTCTGGAAAGGAAGGAAACGTGGCAGTAAATTTCTTACAGGTAGAGGGGATTTGGGTAAAAATAAAAAAAAAAGAGGGGCGCCTGGGTGGCTCAGTCAGTTAAGTGTCCGACTTTGGCTCAGGTCATGATATTGCAGTTAGTGGGTTCGAGCCCCACGTCGGGTCCTGTGCTGACAGCTCAGAACCCAGAGCCTGCTTCAGATTCTGTGTCTCCCTCCCTCTCTCTCCCCGGCTTGTGCTCTGTCCCTCAAAGGTGAATAAATGTTAAAAAAAAAATTCTTTTAATAAAAAAAGAAAAAAAGAAAGGAGGCTATGTAAGGTATGCTACTCTTAATATATTTTCCACAGACTTAAAGCACGTACTTTTTAAAAATCAGAGAAAATACATAATTAAAAAAAAATTGTCTCTTCCAGCCCACAATTTATAAGAATGCCTCCTGCTGCTATATAGTCATATACAAAAAGACCCCTCCAGATCTTAGTCCCCTCACCCCCAGATCATTACATCATCCCAGTGTGCGAGAGCTGGGACCAGGGGGATTATGGGGATGTCCCAAACCCTGACAATGCAGCCTCGAGTTCTGGAGCCCCCCGCCTGGCTGGGAAGGCTGCTTGCACCCAGAAAGGAAGTGAAAACGGGCACACATTTTCAAAGTGTCTGCTCTCTGTGTTGCGTTAATGGGAAGAAAAAAGCTGTCCTGGGGATGAACAGCTGAACTTTATTCAAGAGGAGTGGCTTAAAGCCACCAGGAACGGATGGTGACAGGCAATCCCAGCAGGAGGGACTTTAAGAAGACACATCTGTTGACTCAGATGGAGACAGAATGGCCCGGTATTTCACTGCATCTGGTGATGGCGGGTTTCCCTTGCAGAGATAAATGCACGGCATGTCTGAGCACAGCACATGAGGACAATCAAATATCCTGCAAGGGATCCCTTAGAAAGCTGTGCTTATTTCAAAGACACGGTTACTCTGCTCCAAAGGTTTCTGGAACTTGCCTTAGAGATGCCTTCAGAACCACTAGAACATTCTTTTGAGCAGCCCCAACACCAGCAAATCCGTATCTTAGTGTCAGTTTCTGAAAGGGCCAAGGATCAGCTGGTGTCAGGAGAGTAGCTAAAAAAAAAAAAAAAGCTGAGCAGGGTGCCTGGGTGGCTCAGTCGGTTAAGGGTCAGGTTCTTGGGTTTCGGCTCAGGTCATGATCTTGTGGTTTGTGGGTTCGAGCCCTGTGTCAGACTCCGTGCTGACAGTGCAGAGCCTCTTCGGATTCTCTCTCTCTCTCTCTCTCTCTCTCTCTCTCTGCCCCTCCCCTGCTCATGCACTCGCTCTCCCTAATTAATTAATTAATTAATTAATAAAACTGAGCTTGTGGAGCCCCTCAGTCTCCTTACAGGATCCCCTCAAATGCCCCAAATAATGGCAGCATCCTAAAAACACCACCACCCTGTGACCATCTGAGGGACACTTGGGATCCAAAACATGCTCACTCAGTCCTCACCCCTGTAAGGGGGGACACGGTGGGGTGACTGTGCCCACATGGACCTGCCTGAGGTCCCACAACTAGGAAGTGCTGGACCCTGTGTGACCTCTAACGGAGCACCCATCCACTCAGTGGCTGCAGAAGCAGCAAGTAACACTGGGCCTCCCCATTTGGAAAAAAAAAAGACATGATAAGACAGTCAGCACTCTGGCCTTCAAAAAATAAGAGGGGCCCTTTCCCAAACCCTCACTTCCCTCAAGGGCCAATCACTCATTCCAGCATGTTCCTCATGCGTGTCATCTCTGTGGGGCCCCCAGGAAGTGCCCTGGGCGCGGAGAGCTTTCAGAGGAGTCCTGGAGCTTACAGTGGTCCGGGAGGATGAAGCCCCTACAATGACCCGGTGGAGTGGGGTTTTACCTCATTCTCCAAGACTTCTCACTACTGAGCAGACCTCCTCCACCCTTCAGATCACATCATTCCTGCCCCCTCCAAAATAACACAGGGTAGCAGGGTAAGTGCGGCAGGACAGACGGCCGACGCCCTGTCCCAGCCAGGCCCCTGCGACAGCGGGAAGCCTGGTTACCTGACGTGCCAGCAGAGAAGTTCTTCAGCGAGGGCCTCTGGACCACGGTGTAGGACTCGCCCACCACAAACACCTTGTACAAAACAGCGTTGTGGTTGATGAAGTTCTGGACCACACAGGGTGGCTGGATGGCACTCAGGCCCTCCTGGTTGAACACGATGGCCATCTATAGAAACAGGGAGCCAAGAGCTCTGTCAGAGTCCACCACCTACTCAGCCTTACCCAGGGGCACATCACCTACCCAGACGCACCAAGAACCACCATCCCTGTGAACTGAGGACTCCCCAGGAAGAATCTCAAGCCAGATGAGGGGAGTGAGACTCGAGAATGAACACCTGGGGGTCAATTCACTCCTGCTGTGGGGATTTGGAAATCCTGTACCGTCAGGCTGTCCACGTAGGGTTGAGCTGGCTGTGCACTGCCCAACTCCACACCGTAATCCTGGGAACGGGACCCCCGGTTGTATATTATTCAATCCTTACGACATCCTTAGAGATTCTTCCACAAAGATCCAGGAGAGGCAGGGAGTGTAAGGCATGTTATCATGCACCTTTTACAGATGGGGAAACTGAGGCCCTGAGCAGCTCAGTGGCTGGTTGGAAAGTGATGAAGCCCAGGCTAGGACTGGGTCTGCCCAGCACGAAGTCTTGGCCTCTCACACATTCAGTGAACCACATGGATGCTTGAAAAATGGGAACGTGCTGCTCTGACTCTGATGCCTGTGGGGACAAAGGTCCCCACTGAGAGGATCTGGTAGGGCCACGAAGGTAGGGAGGGCAGAGGCACAGCTGGAGAAAATCTCTGCTTTGGCTCAGCTGCCAGAGCCGGGACCATGACTAATCCCTTGCAGCCCAAAGGCCCCAGGAAGGAGCCACCAGATGCCCAGGACTATGGGCAGGAATGACGGAGCCTGGACAGCTGGCTGCCTGCACTGGCAGCCACCCCTGACGTCAACTGTCACAGAGCACCACCCCAACGTTCCTGGTGCTCGGCCGGGTAGGGCAGGAGTGGAGAGGCAGGCCACATGCAGAAACAAAAAATGTGTGCATCTGTGTGCATATGTGTGCACATGTGAGTGCATGCGTCTGCCGCAGCGACCGTCTCCTTAGCCTTCTGACAAGGAAGAGAAAGCCCACAGGCGGCCCGGGAGCTAGGCGAGCCAGACACGGGGTTAAGTCCTAGCTCCAGCACCTGGCTGCATGAGGGCTGACAGGGGACTCGCCCTAAGCTCGTTTTCCTCACTTGTAAAACAGCAACAATAACTACCATGGGATAGATGCTTCAGGGGCACTTTGAGCTTCTGGCTTAGTGGTTTAACAAAGAGGTGGGGGGGTGGGGGGAAGGATGATGATTTCACTGCCAAGCAAGTCAGTGTGCACGCACTGGCTTAAAAACAAAACAAAACAAAAAACAAACAGCTCTATGAACAGGAAATAAAAAGAGAGTGGTTTGCCAAAACTAGTTGACTTTAGTTGAGCTTGGGATTCTGAGGGAGGGCTCAGGTAGACCTCAGTACAGGTAAGGACGGACCCTAATCAGAAAGTCTCACTTTTGGGGCGCCTGGGTGGTTCAGACGGTTGAGCATCCGACTTGGGCCCAGGTCATGATCTCGCAGTTTGTGAGTTTGGGCCTCGCATTGGGCTCTGTGCTGACAGCTCAGAGCCTCCAGCCTTGCTTTGGATTCTGTGTCTCCCTGTCTCTTTCTCTCTAACTCTCCCCCATTGTGCTCTCTCTCAAAAATAAAAAAATAAACATTTTTTTAAATTAAAAAAAAAAAAAAAGAAAGCCTCACTTTTCTGTTTAAAGCGAATTACGTCCACAGACCTGTCCTCCATCCTTGCTGCAACCAACATCCCCAGGCCCCGTGAAACAGGGGAAGAGCCTTGCTCCCCAACGCCCAGGCTCATGCCATGGAGGGCACCCCACTCAAAGGGGCATCCCTCTGATGTTGAAGCCTGCCAGGAGGCAGGCAGCCCAGAGCACACACAGACTCCCTGGGAGTCTCCAGATCCCAATGTTGGATGCTCCTCCGTTCCCGATCTGGGGGAGCCCCTCCCTGAAACAGCACACTGTGGGTTGGGAGAAGTGGGGGGGGGGGGGGCGGAGACAGAGAGGTACCCATGTGTACATTTTGGAGCCAGACTCAGACAGCAAGACTGAGGGATGAAAGCTGCCCCCAAAGGCACTGACCCCATACGTTGGCAGGAGGGAACTCACTTGGACCTGGAACCCCCACTGCTTCTCCCGTGCCCCGGCAGGCTCCATAGCAGCTGGTTCCCTAATAGCTCACCCGACAGGTGCAGAGCAGCACGTATGGCAACTCCCTCATTCCCCCGTGACCGCTATGCCATCCCCACGTGCAGACACTCAGAGAGGCTGGGTAATCTGCCCCAAGTCCCACCGCTGGCAGCGCCCAGAGCCAGACCCGCTCCCAGGTCCACAAGATTTCAGAGTTCTCTTGTGAAGACAGAAGTGGTTTCTTCCCTGCAGGCTGACCTTTTCTGCATCAGGATGGTCTAATCACACTAATGATGATTAGAGTCATCCTTCCATCCAGAAAACTGCAAGGCACTGACCAACAGAGGAACCAGGTGCTAGTGAGAAGGGGCAGGTGGAAGGCTGGCAGGCAGGTGCCGAGGGGAATGTGGGCTCTGGCGACATGACTCTGGCTGCTCTGAAGCATTCCGGCTCCCTCCCAGCGCCTGGCATGGAGCACATCCCTGGCCCAGAGCCCAGGCAGGCCCAGGCAGGGATGGCTCCCCAAGGGCAACCAGCCTTACGAGGCGGCTGACCTCTGCAGCAGGCCGCGATTTCCAGGGGCTGCCCCCACATTCCTTCCCACGAGCAGAGGCACACCCTCGGCCCAGCAGCTTCCGTCACACCATGTACCATATATCACACTGACACTTCCTATTTATAGGCATATAAGTGTCGCCACAAACATATGCCGGGGAGAAAGACCACCACGGAACTCTGCTTCCGGGCACTGCTGGGGGGCTGTCCAGATTTCATCCTAAGGTCTCGGGGAGCACTTCTGACTGGGTCAGACTCTCCCCACGGGGCCCTCAGGATGGGCGCTGAGTCTACGGCCCAGTGCACCCTCCCCGGTGCCTAACAGGAAGGCCCCCCGGCCGGGCCGTGCCTGTAAGGGAATGAAATGCAGACGATGGGGTGGGGGTGGAGGAAAGCCTTGAGGACAATGTCCCAGTGTGGTTCCAAAGACAGCAAGGGCAACCCAATGGAGTCCCTGCCTGGCCACCTGCTCCCCTTACCCCCGGAAGGCCTCCTCTGCTTATGGTCCTGCACCATATCTCACCGGTGCTATGTCTCTGGGACTCAGTCTCTACCCCCCGGGGCAGGGTGCACATCCTGTGCGTTCTTCCCCGGGCACTGAGTGGGGCTGGGAATGCCCACGGGGGAATAAAGGAATGACAGAGAGGGTGGAGGAATCCCCACACACTGGCAAGTAGAGTGCCGCTGCCTCCCCCACTCCCTTCTAAATTCAGCAGGACCAGCCGGTCTGTGAGCAGCTGGCAGGGACACCACATCTCCAGTGAGCAGCACTCAGAGGGGCCTGGGGCAGTGGCTGGCACAGAGCAGGTGCCCCAGGGAGCGATCGACACTGATGAGCCAAAGGTTGGAAAGTCGGACAGGTCAAACTGGGACGTGATGTGACTTGCTGGGGCTCGCAGCGGGCAGGCAGACCCCTGGCACACCATCTCGCCCCTGGGGACAGGACAGGCACGGGGAGAAGCTGGAGACCATGCACAAAGCCACAACCAGGAGCAGGACAGGGAGCTGGAGCAGCAGGTGTGAGATCTGGCACACAAACCCCTGCGGGCTCCCAGAGAGACACTGTGAGCTGGAAAGGTGGGGGCATAGGGGGAGATGGGGACACAGGGCAGTCAAAGCTTCCACTCACCTCATGAGAGTTGGTGCCATGAGCCACTCTGGTTTTGCAAACTATGGAGCAGGGAGAGAAAAGCAGAGAGAAATCAGTGAGGTTATTCTCCACAAAGCCTGACTCGCGGCACAGGGAGAAATTCTTGACCCTCCAGCAGCCCGTGGGGATGAGGGGCAGGTAGCAGACACGCGGACTCAACAACGGCCAGCATCTGCACTCAGGCGTCTGGACAGACAGTGCCAGGCCGGCAAAAGAGCACCCGCCGCCCACACCACCTGACGACCCGTGACCGCTGAGTGCTGCAAAGCCCTCCCTGGCGGCCAAGGCCTTCACGCACACCAGGGAGCACAGACAGCCCCCCATCCCCACCCGGCCCGCGGCCCGGCCAGCCTGCCCAGCGGGGCCTGGGCATGGTACTCACTGAAGGGGAATGCCAGGCCGTTCTTCTCCAGGAGCCTCATGGTGTCGTCTCCGCACAGGCTGGTGAGCTCCATGAAGGGTGGCGAGCAGATCCTGTCATCTGGGGACGGCGAAGAAGCCCACGTCAGCACGCCTGCCTACTAGCCCCCGGGCCCACTTCCTGTGACAGAGCCACCTCCCCGGGGCCACGCTCGACAGCCCTGCTCTCCTGAGCAGACACCCCCAAGTCCGCAGTAAGTGCGCGTGCGCGCGCGTGCGTGTGCGCACGCGCGCACACACACACACACACACTGACAGTAACGTAAGCATATTCTTCAATTACATTTCTTTTTTCTTTTTTAATTTTTATTTGAGAGGGAGTATGTATGCATCTGTGCATGTGAGCAGGGGAGAGGGGCAGAGGGCGAGAGAGAGAATCCCAAGCAGGCTCCACCCCAGTACAGAGCCGGACTCAGGACTCCATCCCATGACCCTGGGATCACGACCTGAGCCTAAATCAAGAGTCCGACACTCAACTGACTGGGCCTCCCAGGCGCCCCTTTAATTACATTTCCTAACGTTTCCATAATTACAAAACCAGTATGTGAGGAGTATAAAACTTGACTCAAAAAAAAAGTAAGAACCACACGCGTTCACAGATAAGACTATGACAACAAACTTCTCAGCCTGAGGCGTATACACATTTTATGCAGGCAGAACTTTACAAGAGGATCCTGTTTTGCGGCCCAGATTTTCTCTCAACAAACTATGAGCATTCTTCTGGTTCAATAGAGGCTTCTCCCACCGTGTGCCTCATCGGCTTAACAATGACTGCAGGAGTGGTGCCACGTGCTTAGCTCCTGGCACATGCCTAGCACCGTGCAAAGGACTTTGCATGCATCACCTCTGAAGTCTGCAAAATAATCCTTTGAGAAGGAAGCTGACGTCAGGGAGATTAAAGTGCATGCCCAAGGCTACACAAGCGTTCCTGTGCCTGGGGACACAAGGGCCCTCACCCTCTCGCTACCTAAAGGACACATCTCATCAGCCACCTGCCTGCCAGGTCTGGCCTCCTGACTCTCTCCCTCCCTCTCTCCCTTTCTCAAGCACACTCCCCACCCTTCTCCAGCCTCCTGCAGACACACTCCAGCCCCGGCCTTGCCCCACCTGCCAACAGCTTCTCACACCCTGCCTTTCCTGAGTCCCCGGGCTCAGAGGGGCGCCCATCCAGTGGGTTCTCGGCACGTTTGGTTTCTCTGAAAAGCTCCGGATGCTGGGTCTGCTCTGCTTGTCTGGACGCTCCTGGTGCCAGGCCCTGAGTTAGGCCAAGACAGATTATCTGTGGGATAACCAAAGGTGCTCTGACGCTCTCTACTGATTGCTAAATTACATTGCCGGTTTGTTATTACTGCTTCTTGTCTACTCCCCTTCTCAGACCAGGCCAGCAGCTCCTCAGGAGGTGGTGGGACCACCCTGTACTTCTGGGCACAGAGGCCAGGAAAGGCCGAGCGTTAGTGAGGGGGTGGTGCCCCCCCCCCCCCCAACTTGGAAACCAAACCAAAAGTAAACAAGCAAAGTGGCTTGTCTCCAGGAGCTTCTAGCTACTTGGCTGGCTAAGGTCAGTACATTAAACCAAGGTTTAAGATCCAGCCTCATATAGCTCATAAAAATGAATGCCAAGAATTACACAGGGCATGTTAAAAATGTTTCTACCCGCCCCTCCTCCCCCCCCCCCGCCCCGCCCCAAGCCCAGGCTCCAAACTGGCGCAAAGTTGTCGGGTGTTGGCAGATTTCAGGGGTTGCAGGACTTCTTGGGGACCACGGGAGGGTGGTCTGGGGGCAGCGTCTGCTGAGCCCTGGCAGACAGTGCTGCAGGCCTTCCAAACACAGAACTCCTTTAATCCTCAAATTGCTGTGCTGGTGTCTCCGTGGGCAGAGGCCAAAACAGGCAGCCTGCCCCAAGTCACATGATGGTCAATGACAGAGGTTCAAAGGGCAGGCCAGGAAAAGAGAAGTCAGGAAAATCAGGGTGGGGACGTACTGGGGCTGCGTCCTGGCTCTCAGCTGTAAGCCACTACCTAAATAAGGCCCCATTTCTGCACCCCCAGCCTAGACTCAGAGCCGGGGTGGGAAAGCTTGTTGCTGCAAAAGCACAGCCCCTGCAGCCCAACCCGAACAGAATGCGACACTCAAGGCCTCAATCTGCAGTAGACAGGGGCTCACCTGGTTTGACTGGAGCCCGGAGCCCCCCTGGCCCACCCCCTCCCACAGGAAGATTCAGAGATCCCTGGAGCCCAAAAGGCCACCTCCTGTAAGAGCTTCCAGACTCCCCATCACCAGATTTTTCAGAGTAGATGCCTCTGCCTGGCCTTTAGATTTGCCTTGCAATATCCCTGTCAACGTCCCCTCCCACCCCAGCCCACCCAAACTTCTACATGTCACTGACAACAGCCAACTTCTCAATAAACTGCACTTGATATGTGCCAAACAACACAGTCTACACAGCAACTCAAGCCCCTTCACAAGAACCCCACGAGAAAGTACTGTCACTCCCATTTTACAGAAGAGGAAAATGGGGCACGGAGAGGCGAAGCTCCCTGCCCAGAGTTACACAGTGAGTATGTGGTGTAGCTGGGGCGGGGGGGTGGGGGGGGGTGGGGCTCAGACCTGGGCAGTTGGCTCCCTAGTAGAAAAAGTGTCCATTCCATATCAGCAGGAGAAAGGACAAAGCTTTTATTGAGATGATCATCTCAACAGACTCAGAGAAAGCACTTGACAAAATCCAACAGCCTTCAAGATAAAAACACTGAGCAAACTAGGAATAGAGGGGAATTTCTTCAGTGATTAAAGAGCATTTATAAAAACCACAGAAACATCCTACTTTGGGGTGAAAGACTGGATGCTTTCCGCCTAAGATCAGGAACAAGACAAGAATGTCTGTTCTCGCCACTTCTATTCATTGAATACCATACTGGGTGTTCTCGCCAGGGCAATTAGGAGAGAGTGAAATAAAAAGCATCCAGACTGGAAAGAAGAAGTAAAACTACCTCTACATGCAGGTGATATGATCTTCTCTATAGGAAATCCCAAGGAATCCACACAAACAAACCCCAAAAACTATGAAGATAAGTCAGTTCAGCAAGACTGCAGAATAAAAGATCAACACACAAAAAACAATTATATTTCTACCTACTAGCAATGAACAATCTGAATGTGAAATTAAGAAAATAATTCTACTTATACTAGCATCAAAAAATAACAGCACTTAAGAAATAAATCCAACAGGGGCGCCTGGGTGGCGCAGTCGGTTAAGCGTCCGACTTCAGCCAGGTCACGATCTCGCGGTCCGTGAGTTCGAGCCCCGCGTCAGGCTCTGGGCTGATGGCTCAGAGCCTGGAGCCTGTTTCCTATTCTGTGTCTCCCTCTCTCTCTGCCCCTCCCCCGTTCATGCTCTGTCTCTCTCTGTCCCAAAAATAAATAAACGTTGAAAAAAAAGAAATAAATCCAACAAAGACTTAAATGCTGGAAAAGACAAAATATTATTGAAAGACATTCAGGAAGATCTCAATGGATGGAAAGACGTCCCATGTTCATGGATAAGAGGTTAAATATATTAAGCTGACAACACTCTCACACTGATCTACAGATTCAGCACAATCCCCATTAAAATCCCAGCTTTCTTTTAGCAGGAAGTGACAAGTTAATCTTTAAATTCATGTAAAAATGCAAGGGACCCAGAACAGCCAGTATTGAAATCCTGAAAAAGAATAAAGTTGGAAGACTCACACTTCCCAATTTAAAAACTTACAATAAAACTACAGTAATCATGCAGTATGGTAGTGGTACAAGATCCGACATACACATCAATGGACTAGAATTGAGACACCAGAAAGAGAGTCACCTGATTTTCCACCAGGGAGCCAATACAATTCAATAGGGAGAACAACAGTCTTTTCGACCAATCCAAAAACCGGATATCCATGTGTGAGAGAATGAATCTGGAACCCTACCTCACACCATACACAAGAATTGATTCAAAATGGATCATGATCTAAACTGAAGATCTAAAACAATAAAACTCTTAGAAGAAAACGTGAGTGTAAATCTTCATGACCTTGGATCAGGTAATGGTTTCTTAGACACTAAAAGCATAAGCAATGAAAGTAAAACAAAAGACAAATCTGACATCATCGAAATTCAAAACTTTTGTGCTTCAAAGGGCACTGTCAAGAAAGTAAAAAAGACAACCCACAGAATGGAGAAAAATATTTGCAAATCATGTATCTGATAATGGCCTAATATCCAAAACCTATAAAGAACTATTAAGAAATAAACAATAAAAAGATGACCCAAATTTAAAATGGGCAAAGGATTTGAATAGAAAGTTCTCAACATAAGACATACAGATGGCCGGTGCGCACGTGAAAAGATGCTCAACATCATTAGCCATCAAGGAAATACACATCAAAACTACAAGGAGATCCTATTTCACATCTACTAATGGCTATAATCAAAAAGACAGGAAATAACAAGTGCTAACATTGCCAGTGGGAATGTACAATGATACAGCTGCTTTGGGAAACAGTCTGGCAATCCCACAAACAGTTAAACACAGAGTCACAGTGTGATTCCCAGATACGCAACCAAGGGAATGGAAACCTATGTCCACACAAAAACCTGCCCAGGAATGTTCACAGCAGCATTGGCAAAAAGTGGCAACAACCGAAATGCCCCTCAACTGACAAGTGGGTAAACAAGATATGATGTGCCCATTCAATGGGGTATCATTCAGCCAGAAAAAGGAAAGAAGTGCCAACACGGGCTACAACGTGACCTTGAAAACTGTATGCTGAGCGAAGGAAGCTGGTCACAAAAATCCCATATCGTGTGACTTCATTCATATGAAATGTCCAGAATAGGCAAATCTGTCTACGGCGGTTGCCAAGGGCTGGCAGGGATGGGGACTGACTACAAATGGGTACATTTCTTTCTGGGATGAGGAAAATGTCCTGGCCTTAGATAATGGTGATGGTTGCACAATTTGGGGAAGATATTCAAAACTATTGAACTGTATGTGTACTTTAAAAAGGTGGATTTCAGGGGCACCTGGGTGGCTCAGTCGGTTAAGCGTCCGACTTCGGCTCAGGTCATGATCCCATGGTCTGTGAGTTCGAGACCCATGTTGGGCTCTGTGCTGACAGCTCAGAGCCTGGAGCCTACTTCAGATTCTATGTCTCTCTCTCTCTCTCTCTCTCTCTCTCTCTCTCTCTCTCTCTCTCTGTTCCTCCCCTGCTTGCTCTCTCTCTCTCTCAAAAATGAACATTAAAAAATTTTTTTCAATAAATTAAAAGGTGGATTTTATGGCATGTGCACTGTAGCAACTAAAAGGAAACAACAAGAAAAATTCCCCAGCAGCAGCAGCTGCCATCTCTCAAGTGCATACTCCACGTACCGCGTCTCTTTTAAACCTGCAGCTCCCCCTCCCTCACCCCCCGTCGTCAGGTCCAGGGTGAAGTCAGACAAGGCCAAGGCAAGTGCTTCCCCCAGAGATGTTTGGGGTCCAGAGGAAAAGCAGAGACGAGGCATTTCCAGTGAACGGGCCACATCTAGCATTAGGCCAGACAGCCCCAGTTTTCTGAAATCTCAGGCTGTGATGTGAAGCGGGGCCCAAGAGAGGTGGCACCAGGAAGGAGGGGCACACGCACACCGTCACGGTCTTCCCCCCTTCTCCCAACTTGGAGCCTGCTGACCGCACTCTGAGCAGCAGGCACCGCTGGGTGCCCACCCTGCTCTCGCTCCAGGGGTAGGTCTGGGACTGAGACTGGCCAATCACACTGCCAAGAAGGACCCATAGTCAGAGCTCAGTCACCAGCAAGAGGCAGCACCGGGTGAAGGCAGTCTTGAGCCTGCAGGGCAGAGGCTGGAAGGGACAACTGTCCACACCAGGCCATGGCTGCTCCACGCCCCAGGCCTGTTCCTCTCTGGACTCGAGTACAGGAGACGACGATGTCTTTACTGCTTGAACCAGGATCATCCTGCGTGTCCGGGAAATCACACTGAATTAGAAATGACTACGGTTCCTATTTGGGGGTCAACAACCATTCGTCACCAGTGGCAAGATATGTGTTGTGTTGGGGCTCTGCTAAATCATAGGAGCCAGAAATACAGGACTTAACAAACAGACGTGCCCACCCGCATGGAGCTTACATTCCCAGACAGTAAACCAGGCTGGTAAGTGAGATGCACCCCTAGATGGTGCTGGCGGGGTGCCGCAAAGGGGTGCCAGCAGAGCAGGGGCGAGGTCAGCGAGCAAGGTCTCGCTGAACAGAGACAAGGGAAGGTGAGCAGGTGGCAAAGGCGATGCATCTGGGGTCAGTGTGCTCCCGGGGTGGGGGGGGGGGGGGGGGACCCGGCCGCGGCAGCATCAGAGCCAGCGCCCTGATGGCAGCTGGCACGGCGGCCCCGCCTCGAGGGGCATGGCAACAGCAGAGGGTTCTGCCAGTTCTCCCGTGGGAAACTCGCAACATCACCAGCAGCTCTTCTCCCCAAAGAGAGACTGAAGACTTTCTAGAAGTCAGCCCTGGGAGCCCGGGAGGCTATTTCTGGTTCCCAGAAAAAGGCTACTGTTGCTTATTTATCTACCATCTTTATTTCTGGATGGGAGCTGGAAAGAGGCTTTTTTTAGTCGGATGGTGGGTTGTGTTCTGTTCAGAGCCGAAACGTTAGCCCCTGGGAAACTGAAACAGCGCCGTCCTCCCTCGTCTGCCACCCTCATCACAGAATGTGAAGCTGGAGGCCCTCAGAGATGAGCGAGTCCCAGCCATGTGTCCACACGTCCGAAGAGGAAAGAGAACAGTTCAAGGCCACACACAAGTTACCGGCAGACCAAGGGTGAGAGCCCAGGCGTCTTGAGTCACACCCGGCCTCACTCTGCCAGGTGGCCACGCTCTTATCTGACTACAGGCAGCTGCTACAGAACTACCAAGAAGGTAAAAGGCCAATGACAAACAGGTGGATATAAGAGGACAGCTAGGGGTAAGACGGCACTCTGAAGCCTGACTTTGAACCTGGGGTAAATTGCTCATCACCTGTAACCTTTGGCAAGTTGACTAAACTCTGCTGGGCCCTACTCTCCTCATCTGTAAAATGGGAGCACTGTCTCCCTGGAGGGTTGTCGGGAGCCCTGGTACATAACAGGTACCCCACAGTGGCAAGGCCAGCTGGGGACACCCAAAGGGGAGCAGGCCGATGCTGCACATGGCCACTGGTCCATGTGCGGCCTCCTGGGGCGTGTCGGGTGCCGGGCCCCGACCTCACTTGCTCTCTCGTGCACCCAGCGTGGTGCTGGCAGAGCAGTCTGTCCTCCCGTGGCTGCAAAAGACATCTTGGCAGGACCCTGGTGGTGGTGGTGAGACTGGGCACAGCTGTAATGGGACCCTGTCCTGGTTCCCTTCTCTTGGACAGGTGTAATTTCTTCACCCAGGCAGTATCTGATGCAAAGACCACCGAGGCGCAGGGACAGTCTCCGAGGACGTACAGGGCTGGAAGCCACTGAAGCTTCTGTGGTGGGCAGGGCCCCACGAGTGAACAACGCCCAGGAGTTAGGGCTGGGCAGAGGGGAGAGAGGCGGCAGACAGCCAAGGGAGGGGACCCAGGGGGCCAGGAGCCTGCTGTGTGGCCCGGAGCAGTGGGACGACATCAGGAAAGTGTGCCAGAGGAAATACCTATCTTTGCCAGCTCTTGTCTCCCTCTCTAGAAGGTCAGTTCTACAAGGGCAGGCAGGAGCTTCTAGGTTTTGTTCACAGCCATAGCCCAGTGCCTAGAACACTGCCTGGCACATAGTAGCTGCTCAACAAACACTTGCCAAGTGAGTGATCTGACCTGTGGCGTGAAGGGGTCACTGTTGCCTAAGGCACAAGGCTGGCTCCTCGGGCATCCGGGGCACATCTGGACAGACACAGGGCATGCGGTCGGCGTGTCAGGGTACCACCTGACCCATGTTCTGTGCCTAGCCTGCGCACAGGCCTCATGCCATCATGTCGTCACACCCCTCCACCTCCGGGCTTGTTCCACTTGGAAACAAGAAAGCAGTCACATACATCCCTGCTCAGCCTGGCCTTGCGCCCTCTGAAGGACATCCCCTGCACAAGCATCCTCTTTACCTACTTTGCTACGACTGTGATCGGACTTGCCTTCTTAATTCTGATTTTCCCAAACACTGTTGCTGCCGCTGTCTTCCCGTGACTTCGCGTATCCTGGTTACCTGACTGGTGACGTTTCCCCTGAAGTCATTTACATTTGTGCCAATGTTTCTCCACCAGACGTGGCTTCGATGAACGTGTCTCACATAAGGATTTGTGCTTGTGGTAAGCCACTTCCATTGGCCAAATTCCCAGAAGTCACTTTCGGGGTCCACGGAATCGCCGTTTCTGCGGTAGCTGTTGTGCAACACTGAGCCGTTTCCCAAGAGGACTGCAGGTCTTCGCTGTGGCACCGGCAGTGAATGGTCTCGACCGTGCCCTCTCAGCCCTGGGTAGCCCTACTTTCAGAAATCTGGGAAGTGCCTTTAGGAAGGAGGACAGTGGGTGACGTGGGCAACAATGCCATCGCTGCACATATGGTCACTCGGGGGCCAGCGGGCTGCCTGGAACAGTGAGCAGGGCACGGAGACAGTGAGGCTGGCGTGGGGAGTCACTAGAGCAAAAGCTCTGAACTGAGGCCTGGAGACCAGTGTGCAATCCCAGCGGCTTCCCTGGGCCCCGGGCTCCGGACCGGCAGAATAGGAGTCATAACGAGCCGGCCCTGTCCACACGCTGGCACCGCAGTGAGAACCGAGGACACGGAAAAAGTGCCGTGGAGCCCGCACAAGGCCAGGCAAAGGAGCCGGCCGTTCCAAGGGCCCCGTCCTGCCATCTGTTCACACCTTCCTCACACAGCTCCGGGCCCAGGTGCCACCGTGAGCCGGGTGGTGGCAAGGGCCCTTGGCCGCCCCCTGCTCCAGACAGGGACAGAAGCAGAGGCAACAGAAGCACCCCAACCCCGTGGCGTGCTGGAGGCAAGGCCAGGAGAAAGCGCGTGACTCAGAGTTCCAGCCAGCCGACCGGGGCTCCCCAACCCGTGGGAGAGCTGGGGTGCCGACGGGGCAGCGCCCCCAGGCCGGGCGCTAGGAAGCACGTGGCTCAGGAGGCAGACCTGTAACTGCGTCCTGGAGAGACAGGGAGGGCTCCACAGGAGGAGGCCACGCCCGTGGGCCCTAGCCAAGGCGGGAAGAAGTTTCCATCTGGACAAACCCTCTTGCCTCAGCCAGAGCTGCCGCACCGACTCAGGTCCACCTTGCGGGCAGAACGTTGGCTCTGGGAGGGCAGGGGCTTCCTCCATCGCGTTCACGGCCTGACCCCAGTGAAGGGGCGGATGAGTGAACCAAGCAGACACTGGCCTGGGCTCCCACCTCTCCCAGCCCAAGAGAAGCAGCTCCTATCAAAACTCGGTTCCCACAGGACCAGCAGCATCTCGTCCCGGGGGCCTGCACACCACCCCCAGATGCTGCCTCTCAGAGCCGGGCTCCGTCCTGCCTCCCTGAGCCACTCCCCATGCCCAGGGGCCCAGGTCCCAGGGCGGGACATGGTCTTATGCAGCACTGTCACTGGCAGAGCAGGCACAGGAAAAGGTTCAGGGGCAGAAGGGGCGGGTTCCCAGTCCATCTTCTCAGAGCTGAGGAAAAAACAGTGCCCTGATGTCCCAGGCCCGGAGCCTTGCACATGCTGGTCCCCCAGCCCACCAAATCCTTTTTCCTAGCCCTTTCTCGGCCTGATGAACTCCTGCCTGTCCTCCTAGCCTGGTCAGGCCACCTTCTGTGCATCTAGGAAAAGGGCCCTTCTGCTAGCTCATCTCTTGGTGACTAATGATGTGCCGAACTTGGCACAGACTGGGCGCCCCTTGACGGTCCGCCGGAGACACAGGCTACCTGGGTTTGAATCCCAGCTCCACCTCATGGGAGCTTTGTGACTCTGGCCAAGCAACTTTATCTCTCTGCCTCAGTTTCCTCGCTAGAAGATGAGGGCAACAGTACCTACTTCACAGGGCTGTCCCCCACCCCCCATGAAATGGTCCGTAAGTACAGACTATATGTCCATACCTCGCCATAGTTGCAACAAACCTTTTTTATTTAACAAGAAATAAACTGTGACTGATACAGCTAAATTACAGATTACCGAGCGTGAGTGGCAGAAGTGAGGTGTGTTGGGGAAGGGCAGGCAGATCATATGCCAAATACATACCCCGACATGTCCACCATGACGCTCAGGGCCAGGGCAGTCATGGAAGACTGCCTGGAGGAGACCGTTACCACACATGGGGGCCCAGAAAGCAAAACGTGACAGCGATGATGAGCATCAATTCTGCAGCTGAGAGCCAGCCCAGTCCCTGCAACCTGTGCCACCCAGGCCAGGCCAGTGACCCTCTCTGCTCCTTTCCCTCATCCGTAAAATGGGAAAGCAACACTGCCCACCTCCAAGCTGTTACAGACACTTGGTGAGGCCATATGCACGACGGGCATCTGAAAACACGTGAGAACCAGAGTTAGCCCTGTTTCTCTTGACATACCACCCTCCTCAGGGCATCTCTGCAGGCGCTTTCCCTCTGGGAGGGGAGGCACCACCCCAGGGTTGGGGCAGCTACAGTGGCCTCAGCTGGTCCTCCTGGGACGCTGACCAAACAGGTGCTGTGGACGAGCACTGGGGCTCCTTCCCAGCTGCCTGACTCCATGATCCTGGAGTCTGTGAATCAGGGAACCCCCTTCTTGGTCCTTCACCCCCATTACCATCGTCTCCCCACAGCTTCTGCTCTACCCACAAACCACTGGATTTCTGGCACCTCGCCCGCCTTATTCACCGTCTAACCCAAACCACACCTCACTATCAGATCCCGGGTCATCTTTCTAAAGCTCCCACGTGTATACTGAGGCTATTCTCAGCTCAAGAATTGTCCACGGCTGACCCAAGTGGAAGTTCAAAGCCCTTCCAGGCTTCTGCAACTTGCCCCTGCTTACCTCCCTGTTACGGGTTGGACTGTGCTCCCCCACAATCCATATGCTGAAGTCCCAACCCCCCCGTTCCTCCGAACATGACTGTATTTGGAGACGGGGCCTTTAGAGAAGTGATGACGTTGAAACAAGGTCATCTGGGCGGGCCCTAATCCAATCTGACTGGTGTCCTTATGAGAGGAGATTAAGACACAGACACGCACAGGGGGATGACCATGTGAGGACACAGGGAGAAGGCGGCCACCTACAAGCCAAGGAGCCAGGCCTCTGAAGGAACCAGCCCTATGACACCTCGATCCTGGACTTCCAGCTTCCAGAGCCATAAAGTTCTGCTGTTGAGGCTGCAGGTCTGTGGTGCTTAGCTGGGGCAGCTCTAGCCAACTAATGCACTTCCCAAGTCCTCCCGCAGCACAGAACCCAAGATCCTTGCCAGCTAAACCCTGGCTCCTGGCGGAGCTCTCACTGTTCCCCACACTCACCTCTGGGATGCCCCTCCTCCCACCACTTGGCAACGACCCACTCATCCAGTTCCCCTGTGCCCTCGAGAACAAGTGGTCTCCCACTGATACCACCTCCCGGCAGTGCCTCACCCAGAACCTTCCACCAGCAGCCTCGCGTGTTCCAGCACCACCGCTCTCCTGCCCTGCTACCTTGTCTGACTGCTCATGTCTCGGACCCTGTTATATTTCCACAAGTTTGGGGTTTGACTCAGGAACCAGGCAGTACGTTCCTTGGGGTCAGGATCCAGCCATCCCCCCCTCCAGCACTCCTCTGAGGTGGCAGCAAGAAACATCTCTCTGGCAAGTGCGCATGTGTGAGATGAACCGGGAGACAGAATAAAAGTGAGCTATGAGCACTGGAAACAACACAGAAGGGGAAGCTGGGAGCCAGCACAAAGGGGGTGGCCTGCAACTCCCCAAGCGGCCACTATGTGGCGCCGCTGGTCTGGGACAGCCCTGATGACTGGCATTGGGCTGGAAGGGGTAAAGCCCTGAGAGCCTGGCCTGCCAACCTGCAGGCGCCACTGTCCATGACTCATTTAGTGCTTGACTGTCCAAAGTCACTTTCCCTCTGCCGGTAAGCTGTTAGGGGCCAAAAGCCACATGCTCTTGAATTCTAGGCAGGGAAAGATGCTCCGAGCATTCTGGGTAAACCAAATTTCAGCCTGACAGCAGCTCTGAAGATAATCCGAAGGGCTCTTCGGCTCATGGTGATGGCAGCCCCCCTGTAACTTGGAACACTCGAGTCACAGGCATGTGGGGGTGGGAGAGCTGTGACAGGCCCGGGCTGGGAGGCCAGGAAGGGCCCAGAAGACAGGCCCATGGCTGAGAGGAAGTGGATGTGGGAACCGGTCTCTGATCTGGAGCTGAGCCTGGGCCTGCAGAGGGCATCCCTGTCCTTGGCACAACTTCCTGCTGTCACTGCCCAGAGCACAGTGTCCTGTCCACCTGGCCTGGCCAGGAAGGGCTCCGGCACTATCTGAGCAACCGTTTGCCCTTCCCCAGGCAGCACTCCGTCCTCACCTCTCCACTCTCCTGGGCGAGTCCTCTCCTAGGACGTCCTCACTGCACATGTCTCCAACCACCTGCCACCCCTCCATCAGCTCAGTCAGAATCTGTTCTTCCTTGTTGCCGATTCCCGCCAGTTATGCCTACGAATGGTCCCTTGAGCTGTCCTCTCTGTCCCCGAACACCTACTTCCCCAGTTCATTCTGCACTGTTTATGGCAGGTGACTCACCTCTCCCTGTACCCTGAGGGCCCCTTGGATTTGTTGGGGGGATTTGAGTTGCGCTTCAAAAGGGTGGAAACAATTGGACGGCAGTGACATCATCGTGCGTATCTTCAGACCATTCATAGCCTCGGATGAGATGAAACCGAAATAATATGTTTTGTTTGGTTTAAGACCATTGCGGCCCTCAAAGCCGGCATGCCCTGGGGATGTGGGGACTGGGGAGCCTGACTCATGGAAACCACCTGGAAATCTGCCGGGACTCCGGGTCAGTCCCAGGAGAAGCGGTTCCTCACCCTCCTAGCCGGCCCCTCGTAGCCTACGGGTATACGCACTAGTGGGCCAAGTGCCTGGGTTCCAATCCTAGGGCCCCTGGCTCACCCTGAGCTGCTTCTCCGTGCCTCAGTTTCCACATCTGCAAGATGGGGATAACAGCGGTAGCTACCACATCAAGGACCACTGGGAGGACTAAATAAGACACCGTGAGTTACCGTGCCGGGACCGCAGGTAGTAAGCAATAAGCAGCAGGAGACATGGCTTCACTGCTGTTACTAGTCACAGCTGGGTCTGCTCTCCTTCCTCCCCGAGGTCCAGCCAACACCCCAGGGTCCAGGCCGAACCTACGACAGAGCTGAGGGCTCCTCAGGAGCTAGGACTGTCTCAGGACTACTAGGCATAGGGCAGGGGTGCCCTCTTCCAGCACCTGCTGTGGGACAAGAGAGGAAAGAGGGCCCTGCTCACACTGCCCAGGCACTGAGGAGCTCAGACGGAGCCAGAGGGCAATCGAAGCTGACAGGGAGAGCGGCCCACAGGGAACCGTGTCCCTGAAAGGCAGGCAGGACTGGGTGTCGCTCATCAGTCCGGTTTATCCAGAGCAGCTGAAGGAAGGAAGGGCGTGACACCTCAAAGGGCCTGTGAGGACAGTGGGTGTGAGGGAAGGCCCGCCAGGGCTCCTTCTGCCCAGGTCACCGACCACACAGACCAGGCAGGGGCCGGGAGGCCAACGGGCACAGGGTCGGGCCCGGGAGGCATTCCCCCCCAGGACGCCCGAGGAGGGGAGCAGCAGGGCAAGTGAGGGGAGAAGTGGCACCTCCTGAGAAGGGGGGGCCTTGTGCTGTCTCCTTTCTGCTCACACAGAGCAGAGGGGGAAGCTGGGGTGAGGGAGGCCCGGCAGGAGCGACGGGTGGAAGCCTTGCCTATACCTCCCACCACACCCACCCCTGAGTTCTGGACAAAACAGGTTTCGCTCAGTCTCTCACACAAGCTCCCACCTCTGGGCTCACGCCCCAGCATGTGCCTCCCAATCCTGGTACCCAGTCGCCCCTGACAGGACTGGGGGACCGCCTTGCTCACCTCAGTACACGTGGGGCCTGTCCTAGAGCCGAGAACGCTGCAGGCCTGCCCTGGCTATGCTCTGCGGAAAGCTGCGCGGGCCTGCAACGCGGCTCCCGAGAGGTGGACCCAGGCAGGCGCACACAGCCCAGTGCCAGGCCTCCACTCATGGGATTCTCCTAGCAGCGCTATGCACAGATCACGACCGTCACCTCCATTGTGCATGGAAGGACACTGAGGCCCCGGGAGGGTACGTTCTGTCCTCAGGGCCGAAAGCCAGTATGTGGCAGAGCCAGCTTCCACGCAGGCAGCCTGGCTCCACAGCCATGCCCTCAGCGCGGCAGCCTAAGTGGAAACTCACTGCCCTCCTCTCCTCAGTCCCACTGAAGGTCTCTGGGCCTAGAGGGAGTTAGAGAGGCGTCAAGCTGGGCACGCGTCCCCAGCACTGTGTGACTGGGTATCCCAGGCTGCCTGAGTATGTGCGACCTTGAGGAAGTTCCTCACCCCTCCATGCCTTGGTTTCCTGGTCTGTAAAATGGGGGTAAGAACAGTCCTCAGTCCTGTCCGTGGGCCTGCTGCCGGGATCAAACGAACTGACCTACAGACACTTCAAACAAAAACTGGCACACGGCAGGTACGGAGTGACAGATTCCGCCATCCCTCCACCTTGAGTACTGGTGTGGTTACTCGAAGGGCTACCATTTTAAAAAGTCTAAGATCACCTCAGTGAGCCCAGCACTGCTCTGCATGGCCCGACAAGGCCCCTGGGGAAAGGGAAAAACAGGGAGTGGACGTGGAAGAACATCGCGCCTGCGTTTTCCTGCCTGGAGACGGTGCCGTTGACGCCGAGCATTAAGGGAGATGGAGCCTCCTCGTCCATCTGTCCACCGAGACAGAACTGGGACTCTTAAAGCGGACCGGCAGCCAACATGCGGGCCATCTCCCAGAGGGCCACCACTCTCCCCTCGCAGAGCGCTCGGCTTCGAGCAGCATCCTCAGGCTCAAAAGACAAGGTCAGATGTGAGCTGTCAGTCCCCAGCGCAGGATCAGAAAAACAGCGACGTCAGCAACGGGCCAAGAGAACATGAGACAGACGAAACGTTCGCAGGCCTGACAGTGTTCTCAGCCACGGCCAGAGCTTTCTGAGGCAGCGGAGTGAAAACTCCCTGGCAGTCTTCTCCAAAGGTGGCCTCGCTGACATGGGTCCTTGACTTGACTGTCGTTTGGAGCCAGTGGGTGGAGGGCACTCTTCACCAGCGGCTGCAGCCCCTACCCTGCTCCCTGGAGGCTCTGAGGGCCCCAAAGGCCTTGCCGCAGCTGCTACCTCCCTGCCCGCAGCTTGAGCCTCAGGCTCTCTGGCTACAGGTGAGTTGTCGGGGTGGTGGCGGGAGGAGGGGGCAGACACTGGAAGATGTGGAATCAGCCCGAAACTGAGGGAGGGGGGTTGCTTGTGGGCAGGGACAGAGAGAAAGAAATGCCACAGCTCGGACATCTCCCGGTATGACACGGCCCTGGTCAGCTGGATGAGCAGTTTCCTCCCGTCTGACTTAGCTAATGACCTGCTTCATCTCCAGGGCCCAGAAGTGCTGTTTGCACTGGGACGTTCACAAAGCCCCGGAACAGAGGAGCCAGACACAGGCCCAGGCAGAGACACGGACATTCCTGAGCCCTATTCCAGCTGATGGAAACGGCTGCTGGCAAAATGTGGATTAACTCCATGGCAGCTGTTTCCAGTGATTTATGGCCCCTTCCAGACCGAGGCAGACACCCGCTGCCCCCACTCAGCTCCAGCTCCCAAAATGCAGCAGCCTTTTTTTGTTTTCAAGACGTTTCAAAAATAATGTTTAAAGTGCTCTCTCTGGCAGCTCATATTCTAAAAGCAGAACAGAAAATGTTAGCTTGGCCCCAGTGCAAAGATGAAGCTTCCATCGATGAAACAGTCTATATTTTAAACAAGGAGACAACTTCCTTAATCCAGAAAGGATGGTAACCAATCAGGGAGAAGAAGACCACCAACCCAACAGAGAAGTGGGCAAATGAAGAGACTCACACATAGAAGAAATGCAAAGGGCCAATAAGCATATAAAGAGATGCTCTATCAGGGATGCCTGGGTGGCTAGGTCGGTTAAGCGTCCGACTTCGGCTCAGGTCATGATCTCACGGCTCGTGAGTTCGAGCCCCGCGTTGGGCTCTCTGCTGACAGCTTAGAGCCTGGAGCCTGCTTCAGATTCTGTGTCTCCCTCTCTCTCTGCCCCTTCCTCTCTCTCCCTCTCTCTTAAAAATACATTAACATTAAAAAAAAAAGAGAGATGCTCTATCTTGTCAATGACGGAAGAAATGCCCCTTAAGATAGGTATCATTTCCCTGGACGATGGGCACAGGAGAGTGACATTTACTCAAACTTTTTGAAGAACAATCCAGCGGTACCTGCCAATGTGAGCAATGTTTACAAAAATCTCTCTCTGAGATTAATTCTAGGAATTAATGTTAGAGAAATATGCAAAAATCTATGTTTACTACAGTCCGGTTGAATAAAAAAAATTAAACTGGAATGCCCTTATGAGCTTAATATAATCAAGCAAATAATGATTCTATCAATCATGTGCTGAAATATTACGTTGCCACCAAAAAAGAGCCAAGCAGACCTATCTCCCTCATCTTTCATGGGCCATGGAAAGAAGCCAAGATACATACTAAGTAGGGAAAAAAAACAAGCTTTATGAGAACACGTGTAGTCTGCTTCTGCTTCTTTTCTTTTTTAAAGTACATACATATATTTGTACGTGTATGAGAAGGGTCTAGAAGGGTGGATTCCACACCATTAAAAGCAGCTGCCTCTGGGAAGTGAGTCACCAACAATCAGGGCCCTGCCTGTTGATATGGAGGGAATTCAAGGTCAGGTTTGTGCAGAGTTGGAGGTGAGCGGCACCCAGTCTGGGGATTCTTAAAGTGTGGTGGGCGGGGCAAGCCTTTCACCAGAAGCCCTACAGAGAGGAGGAGGGGGGCCTACAACCAATTAGGGGGGGAAAGCCGAATACTGCCATATTCCATTGATTCTAAGACATCTGTTTTTTCTTTTTTTCTTTTTCTTAAATTTTTTCAAGTGTTTATCCATTTTGAGAGAGGAGGAGAGCGAGCAGGGGAAAGGCAGAGAGAGAGAGAGAGAGAGAGAGAGAGAGAGAGAGAGAGAATCCCAAGCAGGACCCACACCATCAGTGCAGAGCCAACACAGGGCTTGAACCCACAAACCATGAGATCATGACCTTAGCTGAAATCAAGAGGCAGACACTTAACTGACTGAGCCACCCAGACGCCCCTAAGACATATGTTTTTTCATTTTCCATCTCGGAGGTTGAGATGTGTCTCATCATTGATGCTGTATCACAATTTAATTAGCACTTTCCCCCTATTTGTGGGATATAAACTACAACTATATCTTACCATCAGTGGTGAAATTCATCACACCACCCTCCAGAAGACTCAAGAGTCAAACTGACATATTAAAGGCTCTGAGAAGTCCTGTGGCAAAGAACTTTCTCCAACGCAATCCCCTTTCTTCCTCCTTAATTCTCATCTTCACCTTTCTCTTTACTTACAAATGAGAATATGCTAGGGCTCCACGAAGTGCCCTCTTATGGATGTCTGCAAAAGCCCTGGTTTGAAGAAGGGCATGCTTATTTTTAAAAATTCGATATAATGACCATTTGGCAAGTACCACAGTAGCAACACTTGTCATCAAGAACCATCAATGGTTCTAAAATAGCAGGAAAAGTATGACGAGAAACAGGGTGTCTGCAAAGGTTATAAGGTCTGCAAAGTTATAAGATAACTGCTAATTACAGAGAAAAATAGAAACGAACAGTAGAGAAACGTGACACACAGCACTCCGACCAAATGATCAGTTAACCAGATAGAACACACAGAACGTCATGCCCTCCTGATAGACAGGATGTGCAAAGGAGGGCACGGCATTGCTGGTGTGGCGTTCCTGCCCAAAATGCAGAATGTCAACCGAATCCCGTTAACACTGGAAAACATCTGATAAACCCAAAGTGAGGCTGGCAAAATAAATGGGCAGGGCTCTTCCAAACTGCCCGGGTCACGAAAGACAAACAGCCTGAAGCCCTGCCCCAGATGGGAGGAGACCACAGACAACAACGACCAGGAGAAGGGCAGCGGTGAGAAAGCTGGTAAAACTGTCAATCAATGGCATTGCTACTGATGTGAATTCCCGGGCTTAGAGAACTGTATCACAGTCACATGAATGTTGACACAAGCCACAGCTGTGGAAGGGCATAAGGAAACTTAGTGTACCATTTTTCGCAACTTTTTTGGTAAATCTAAAATTACTTAAAAATAAAAAAATTACACTAAAAACTGTATAATGTGAACTTAACCATAAAACTATAATAACTGATAAAAAAAAAAGGCAATGGAAACAGGACAAAAGCCTTGAGTGTGCTACATGAAGGGTCACCCTGAAAATTCTTGTTTGGGGGAAATAAACCCAGGCGATGCATTGACAAACATGGGACTGGGTGCTCGGGGAGGATGGAAGCAGAGGGGAGCACTGCCCTGGAGGGGCCTGGTCTCGTGGGGGTCGGAAGGCCCACAATCCAGCTCACCAGCACAAATCTAGTGCTAAACAGAAGAGAAAGAACTCAAGATTGGCAGGGTCACAACACACATGGTGTGGTCTGAAACCACAATGCAGTGTCACCCAGAATTACTGTCTATTGAGTAAGCCTTAAATGCATAATCATGTTTCATTCTCACAACCACCCTATGAGGAAGGTGCTACTATGATTATCCCCATTTTACAGATAGGAAAACTCAGGCTCGGGACAGTTAAACAACTTGCCTAAATGCACACAGCTAATGTAAAGACAGCATCCGAACCCAGGCAGTCTGACTCGTGATGCTTCTGAGGAGACTGCTACAGAGGTGTGAGGCCCATGGAAAGAGCACCGAGTGGTGCTGGCTCAGTCCTACAACTTCTCTGGGCCCCTTTCCTCATCTTAAAGATATAGAGAAGAGCAGCTTTGGAGGCACTGAGAGCTCAAGATCTCTTTCAACTGGAAAGACACAAAGTGGACCTTAAATTCACACTAAAGTGTAAATGACTAGTATCTAATATTTTCTGATCAACGTGACCAACAAGTATGTTTTGAGTATCGGTCTGTCCTACTATGTCCCAGGGAAAAGACGTTGAGATTTCTTATTGTGGGTGCTGGGAGACTCTTGAGTGTGATGGGGGATGTGGGGCAGGTTCCTCACAAGTCTCAAGTCTGCAGGGGTTGGCCATCACAACAAGGGGAAAGAAACTCCAGAAAAGGGAGCCAGGGTCTCAAAGACAAACAGCATCTGGCTCACCAACTGGCCCTGGGGGGAAGCCCTGCATATTCAGGGAAGAAAGGACCGGCCTGGAGGAGCCATCAGAGCCTGGTGGGGTCAGTCAGGAGGGGTGGAGGGGTGTGTCTCGGGGTCAGGAGGAGACAGTGGGGTCTGTGTGCCAGCAGACGAGCAAGAAGCCTGGTATCTCATCCAGAGATACTGGGCTAGACGGAGCTGGAGGGAGGCACCCGTGGGGGAAGGGGCTGCCCCTGCCTGGCTGCTATAGTCCCAAAGGCTTGGAAGGTCCAGTGAGAAGCTCTGAGGGCACAAACAGGAAAGTTCTTTCCAAGAACGGACCTGAGTCTCCTTGGGAGGCTGCAAACCAGCCACCATGAGAGCCCACTCCACTCCTGGAATCTCTCCTTGTAACCTCCAGTCCTGTGTCCTAGACTATGGCAGAGGGAGTGAGGAAATTGGCAGAGGACTGCCAAAGAGAGAAGGTCAGCGCCAGCATGGAGGGGGCACCCCTATCAGGCCGCCATGGCAGCGGGAAGGCAAGGTGGGGAGCTGGGTGCTGGTCTGCTGTCATTTGGTCAGACCATACCAGCTCTGGGACTCTGGCTTCCGGTATAACTGCAGAAAACAAGAAGTGAGGGGACACCTGTGCCCTCCCCCCAAAGGGAGTCACTGCATCTACACGTCCCTGACCCAGTAAGATCAGCCCCTGGGCCCCGGCACTAGGAGGCCTGGACCTTGAGAGCTTTGAGGCAGAAGCTGAGTCTGTTTCCCCAGGGAACAGGGGCCACTGCCCTCCGGGCACAGCCCTCAGCCTTCTGGAACGCAGAATGTGTCAAGATGGAGGCTGCTGAAGAGCAGGCTGGGGTCTGTGCGTTCCCCAAGGTACCTGTCATCTCCCCGCTGCAGGTAGGCCAGGGTGGGGAGACACAAAGGAAACAGCTCTCAGACGGGAGGAGAATGAGCAGGCCTAGGCCTGTGGGGGGCAGGCGGGGACAAGCAGTGAGCAGACGTGAGCCTGTGGGAAGTCCTCCCGTGCTCTGGGCTCTGCGGTCTCCACTGTGAGCCCGTCTGGCAGGGCCAACACCCTCAGGATTCCTGTGGGTGATACAGGGCCTCACTTCAGAAGGGGACCTCTGAGGGCTGAGGATGAGCCGGCAGGCAGGTGGGTGGAGAAGAGAGAGACACAGAGTTCCTGCAGGGCCCGATGCCCAGACAGCAGCAGAGGTGAATCCTGGCCCCAGGCCCGCATGGCAGGTGTGGCCTCTGACCCGGAGCCAAGGACAGGAGCAGACCCCACCCAGGGTGAGCAGAGGGCACGGAGATGGGTGGGGTTCAGAGAATCAGCTGCAAAATGCATCTGGTGTAGGAAGGAGGCTTGGTTTTGGAGTCGGCACAGGGCTCGACGTGAAGACTTCTGAAACCCTCCCCTCTCTCAGCCTCCACTTTCTCGTTGCTGAGAGGATTCACCGCGAGGAGAGGAGGAGCTGCCCGCCCAGGGCCAGGCATGGTCCTCAGTACTATCCTCAGCATCTACCTCCTCTTGGCAGGTGACAAAGGGAGGCTCACCAAGGCACCGCCAAAATGCCACTAGGTTCAGGCCCAGGCACCACCTAATGCTGGGAAGGTGCCTCCCTCGGCCGGGCCCACAGATGGTGCTCTACCCACCATCCTGCTCTGGCGACCCTCTGCCTCGATCTGAACACGGGGTCTCTACCTGGGTCACGGGAAGCAGCCGACATGAAAAATGAGGACAGTGTTTCTCCCACATGCCCCCAAGTCCAGGAGGGAAACCGGGAGCCAAGCACCCACCCAAAGCCCCCACCCCCACCCAAGCTTGTAGAGGCCCATTTGCACAGCCACCTGCTCCAGGAGTTTGCCCGGGCCCGGACTGGTGCTCTGTCCCCTTGGCCTCAGCGCTGTCGGTCAGGCTGGCTGACACTCAAGGGAGACACAGGCAGGCAGGCACCGTAAGGCCTCCTGTGAAGCCCACTCAATGCATATGGAGTGTTTATTTGGCAGGCTGTTTCAAAACCCCAGCCTCCTGCACAAAATCAGGCTGGAAGCTGGCTGACTCGGGACTGACAGTCCTTGGGGTGCGCTCACTCCTGTCCTCCTTGTCCTCGACTCCAGGCCCCGCCACCCACTACCAGTTTCTGCCACATGCCTCCCGCCTAGAACCTGGGCGCCCAGCAGGACCAAGGAGAGGGAGCCGACGGCATGGGACACCCAACTCTGGGCCACCCGCACTCGCTGCAACGAACAGGGCCCGACCCGCTGCACACTGGCCCCCAGGGAGGTGAAAGCAACCCCTCGGTACAGATGAGCAAACGACTCAGAGGGAACCAGTGACTGCGCAGGCCCAACGAGGGGAGCTGAGCCCAGTCTGTCGGGACCAAAGTCTGTTCTCTTCCATCACCGTATGTGGCTGCTCTCAAACCGAACAGACAGGACTCCTGTTTCCTCCGGAACTCTGGGGCACAGAGCCTCAGTGACCGTTTCAAGCAGAGCTGCTCATTTCTCGGTGGAGTGGACCCCAGGGACCTTCTGGGGTCGGTGTCACCTCCTGAACAGCAGAGGGCACCCAAGAGTGCCACCAGCTGGCAGTCCCAGCAGAGCCCCTCTCTGTGTCCATCCAGGCCTCTGCCTCAGTCAGTCCGTGTCAGGGACGGGGTGTCGGTCCGGTCCGTGTCAGGGATGGCGTGGGAGGAGCAAGCAGTGCACCCAGGGTTTCAGGGACCAGCAGCTGAGAGCACAGACGGATGACGCTCAGTTCAGATCCCAGCTCAGCCCCCCAAAGTAGTTCTGTGGCCTGAACTGACAAGCCCACGCACTTCAGTGTCGAACCTTTCTCATAGGGTCACTGCGAGGGTTAAATTAGCTAAAGTGCTTCGGACAGTGCCTGGTCCGCAGGAAGTGCTGCCTCAGTGCCCACCCAAGTCCCGACAGAGGAAGCTCAGAGAGGAAAGCGACCTCCTCAGGTCACAAGGCAGGGAGCACAGGCAGATCAGAGCCCCAAGCCTTGACCCCAAGCCCCTTCCCTGGCCTCTTCTTTCACACCCACAGGCCTGTGCGCCCCCCAGCTCCACCACACCCCTCCCCCACTGGCCACCCTCACCCAACCGAGGCTCTGTGGGGAATTATTCCTCCAGGCTCTGAGGAATGTTCCTTTCTCTTCACTTGCCATCTAGATGACTCCATTTTCAATCCAGCTTCCCAATGGCCTCCAAGAGGAGCCCTGATTAATTTCCCATAAAACCACAGGCAGAATTGCTCCATCAGTGGTGTGCACCTCCCTCTTCAGGGAGGCCTGGCGTCCCGATGGCCATCTGTCACCTCCAGAGCACGTCACCCATCACCCACAGCTGTCATCAGCTCTGAAGGGTCTCCTGAGCCCTCTGTTCCGACACCCTCCATCAGCCACTGCCCCCACCCCACCCCTGACTCCCGGGGTCAAGAAGACAAGCCTGTGTCATCCAATCACAGCCCAGCTTGCTCTCGTATCGCGTTGGCCAGTTCAGGAGCCAGCCAGAGCCTTGCCCAGAATTGCTCAGCTGGGGTGGCAGAGCCAGGCCTGGGCCTCGGGGTTTCCATCTCAAAATCTTGGCCCTGGGCGGCAAAGCAGGTGGCAGGGAGAGAAAAGGCCTGCAGACACGTGCTGGGCAATCACGACTTACTGCCCCAGCCTCCCTCCCCTCACTCCCTCCCCGTCCCCAAGCCTGCACCAGGCAATGTTTCATTTCTGGGAGGTTCCTGCACTTGGTCTGAATTGGATCCAGGTTAGTGCCATCTATTGCCTCTGGCTAAGGGGTGTGGGTGTGACCCTGCCCAGAAACAGTCATCTATTAGAGAAACCTGTGGCCCAAACGCTCTGGGGTGGCTCACTCTGCAAGCCTAGTGACCTGACACTGCTTTGAGCTGCTGTGTGGAAGGAGCTTACTGCTAAGGTCACAGGCTGAGGCCACAGCCTCTGGCTACCTGGAGGAGAAATTGTCATTCCAAGAATCATTCACCCATGGATTCCCCATGTAGCAACCCACTTCCTGGAAGGAAGGAAGGAAGGAAGGAGTCTCAGATGGACTAATTGTCCCTCAAATCTGTTCTCCCTCTTCTTCCACAGTGACAAAGCTCGCACATTGTAGCTGGGCACATGGCTGCCCAGAACAGAAAGCACATTCCCCGACTCCCTTGCAGCTCAGTTTGGGACTCAGTCCTGGCCGTGGACAGAGCATCGTGGTGTGGCTTCCAGGGCCTTTCCTTAAAGATAACTAAGGCTGTTTCCCCTTGCTTCCTTTTCCTGAGCGCCTCCCCACCCTTATGTCTAGATCTTGGATGTGACGGCTGGAGTCTCAGCAGCACCACTGTGGACCAGGAGGCCCACATCACAGAACAATCAGCTGGAAGAAGTCTGGGTTCTCCCTCTGGGCTTTTCCATGACATGGAAACGAAGTCCTATCTGATTTAAGCCACGGTAGTTACTTCCGGTCTCTGTTGCTACGGCAACCCTAGCACTAACCAAATGGGCAAATGTTAGCCGAGACAGAGAAAGGACCCCGCCTCCCCTCCAGGCTCTGGATTAGAAGAGGGTGAGGTCTGGGAGCATGGAACCGAGATGGCACCCAGGTAGTCTGACGGGGAGCCAGGGGCTCCAGACAGCAGGCCTCCCCTGTCTGCACAGCTGATGCTGAACGCTGCACGTTGAGACAGAAGGCCTGCCTGGGCGTGGACCCCTCCACTCCCCGCCCCCCCCCCCGTGCCACACCCACCCTCACTGAGCAGGCAGCCCTGGTCACCTCCCCTAGCAGCCTCCCCGGGTCTGTCCCTGCAGCAGCCCAGGCTCTCCGAGGCAGAGAGAGCCACCTCAGCTGAAGGACAGGACACCTCAAGGAGGTCTCCACCCAGCCCCTTCTTCCCACGCAGAAAGTGTCACTTAGACTGCTCTAATTGCCTGAGGAGCTTACAGGGTAATCACGGCCATTTACAGTACGCTTAACAGGCTGCCTCCAGGAATAGCAG
The DNA here is from genome assembly GCF_014898765.1 of Herpailurus yagouaroundi. Lineage (NCBI taxonomy): Eukaryota > Metazoa > Chordata > Mammalia > Carnivora > Felidae > Herpailurus > Herpailurus yagouaroundi. The sequence continues at coordinate 65,296,540 of NW_024412396.1, forward strand.
GAGTGGGGCGGAGGAGTGCCGGGGATGTGCCTCCCAGAGAAGGTTCTCTGCATCTGCAGGGAGGAGGAGCCCCCACTCCGGGAGGATGGAAGGTGGGAGCCCGCAGTGCTTCCACAAGAACAGCCGTGGGGGGATGGGGGCAGGAAAAGGCTCCAGGAAATCCCAGCTTCTGCCCACCCTCCTGGAAGAATGCCAGCCCAGCTCGGTGTGCACGATAAGGAAAATCCAGGGCGCAGCGGTCATGGCCCACCCACAAAACAATTCCTGCTGGCCTAGGACCAAGCCTGCCTGGAGGGTTTGGTCAACACGTTCTTGCTGGCCATGGAGGGGGCTTCCCCACCCCCCAACCCTGCAGGCAGCTCCCGAGCTGATGACACCTGAGTTTGAGGTTTCTCGGACCCGGCAGCATGGGGTCTGATTCCCTCCCCACTGGGGGTCGGTCACCGGGCCCTCGCACCTATGGCTCGGTGTGGGGCACCCTTACAACAGCATATAGGTAATGCCCATTAGAACCTGTCCCCGGGCCACACCTACACTGATCGCAGGTATATTCGAACCCTTCACTCACCAGCTCACACCCTTTCAATGGCTGCTCATGAGCGAGGTCCCCAACTGCACAAGGCATTCCAAGTCCCCCACACCGACCCAGCGGTCTGCAGGCCACACACAAGCCCCCCACGCTGCGGCCCTCTCCCACTCTGCTCACACAACAGCCTGATCTGGGAGGCCCAGGCTGTCCCCCTCAGTCTCGCCCACCAAGGACAGCCCTGCTTCTTGTGCACACTCACAGTCCAGGCCCAGGCTCACCCTTGACCCCAGCCCTGATTCTCTAGGCATGAACACTGAGAGAGACTCCAAGATCCAGTCCAGACGCTCCAGCTCCTGCTAGGGTAACGGGAGCTGTGCCAACAGCTGCCATTCCCGGTGACACCATGAGCCAGGACCCATGCTAAGTGCTCATCAGATGTCATCCCAATTAGCTCAACCCCAGACCCTGTGGATAAACCACTTATTACCAACATCTTACAGAAAACAAGCAGAGGTAGGTCAAGGGACTTGGTCAAGGCCACACAGCAACAAGAGCCCAGATTCAGATACAACCTCAGTCTGTCTCCCCCCAAAGCCTGTGTTCTTTGCTCTGAAAAAGCCGTCTCAGTGGTGACCTCCCTGACCCCATTAGAACACCTCACTCTTCTCATGGACTTGACACAAGACATGGCTGCTGACCTCAACTCCTCCCGCTAATTGGGCCTTCTCATCAGGACTGGAGTCATCTCCTGTCCCTTCACACAGTTGATATCCAATGCCCACAACTCCTGAGAAGAGGAGGATTTCCAGAAGCAAAGTTTAGCCACAATGTCCCTATGGATCTTCCTTCTCATCGGAGGGTTCTAGTGGGACCCAGGGAAACGATGCAAAGGGAAGGGAAATTGACATCATCACTGGCCATTCCAGGCCCAAGGGAAAACGGATGCTGGCATGCTGAGAGAGCCTGGCATTTGGGGGCCACCCAGGAAGCCCACGCTCTATGCCACCTGCTAAATGCCAGACACCCAGGGAAACAGGCCTCGAGACACCCTCCAGGACAGCCACGTCCAACACCCAGCTCTTCCACAGGGCACGTTCCAACTCTCCTGGCCAAGGTCCATGACTGCTCCATACAAGGTGCTTGTCAGATCCAGGGCCCTCTGGCCATGAACATGTAAGTTAAGCTTAAGGGCTAGGAGCTAGGAGCCCGAGTTGGAGAGACCGGACTGGATGCTGGCTCTGCGACCCACAGGCTGTGTGATGTCAGTCCATCTGCTAAGCTCTCAGTCTCCACTACTGTCTGCAAAACAGAATGACCAAAGCCACCTTCATGAGCACTGGAAGAAGGAATGTAAGAAGGCATAACCTTGCAGACAGGCTGCCTCTGGTCCGGCAAAGCCCAAGTCCCCACCGGTTCCACCATCACACAAAACAACGACGGACCAAGTCACTAGGGTTCCGGGTTCAAGGCAGCCCAGACAGGCCCCACTCATGATCTGGATGGCAGGAACGGGGGCTATACGATGAATCTTCATACAGGCCCAGGACACAGGAAAAGCACTTTTCCTTAAAATTAAACCAGAACTCTCAGCAGGGAATGCTGGGACCAGGCAAAGAGAACTAAGTCACTGTTAACACGAATCTTTCCAAAAAAGCCCTTCTCACATAAATAAACACCTCAGGAAGGCAGTCCCACTTCTCTGGGGCTGCCCAGCCCAGGGAGGTGGGGAGAATGAGTCCTCAAGGACAAGAGGATGTGGCTGGCAGGAAAAGCTCCCGCAGCTAAGCGGGAGGCGCCTGCCCTCCAGAACAGAGCGTACCCCACGAGGTCCAGCCGCCACATTACACATCTCCATGTGTTTGATTAAAGGCCCTTCAATTTCTGTTTGTCTCCTTTGCCCGGTTACATAACTCCCCTTCCCCGCCCGCTGCTCAGCTATTCTACACACACTCCTGCTCTCTAACCACTGTGTTATCGGGACACTTCATCGCCACTCTGTGGGTTTAAGACAACAAAACAAAACCGTCTTGAAGTGGTTGCAGCCACTCTCTCTCCCAATGAGCACCCTGGGGCTTTTCTTTCCTAACTCTGCTGGTCACAGGAGAGAAAAGGGCCCTCCCGAGAATGTGCGCCCCCACGGAATTCAACTGCTACCTGTCCCAAAGGGCCTAAAAAGATCAGACACTCCCCCGCCCGCCTCCCACCCCATGCAGTGGCCTCCCTGTGACGGCCACCTGCCACAGGCACCAAGCCACACGTGTCCGTACCTTTCATGTAGGCCTCGATCTTCCGGATGAGTTCATAGGACTTGGAGCGGTCAAGCAGGGTCCTGATGGCAGGAAGGGGGTCCAGGACAATGGTCTCAGGGTGCGCATCGATGTATTCCTGAAAGGAAAACACATCTCTTCTGGTTGGAGGTGGGGGACTGACGCTGACATGAGGCTTCCGCAAGATGCCATCCCACGTGCCCTTCCCTCATCCATCCCTCCCTTCCCCCTCCCTCCACCAGCCCTGACTTCCGTCTGGGGGTCCACACAGTCTGGGGAAGCTGCCCCCACGCACTCAGCCACACCGAGATCACATGACATTGGTCAGACCAATCAGCATATTCCACCCTGGCCACTGGTTCAGGAGAGAACATGTGACCAGAGTCGATCCAATCAGAGGCAGGCTTGGAGTTCTCACTAGGAATGCTGGGACAAGACCATCGTCTTCCACACTGGGGAGAAGAGGAAGCACAGAGACTGTGCAGCTGGGAGCAGTCACCCTGAGATGCGAAGGCAAGGCCGGACAAAGCCAAAGCTCAGAAATGGAGCCCAAAGGGAGAAAAACAGAGCTGAGAAAAAGGAGCACAACCAGGTCCTGATCAGCCCGTCTGGCCCCTGGATAAAGCCTCACCTGAAACTAGATCTGCTCCGTGTGTGGACTGCACTCAAGGAGAGTGGCCCGGCACCCTGCTCTGATAAGGATTCTGAGGCAGGGCCAGCGAGAGCGGAACGCTCTCAGTAGAAGGTCTCAGTAGAAGGAATGAACGCATTCAGTAGAAGGTCTGCGTGAAGGCTTGTTGACCAACACACCACAGGGCAGCCACCTTGCCTCAAGTGCTCCCGACAACATGCTTCTTCAGTACCTACTAGCTTGAGGGTTAGACTCTGGGCATGCAAGCAAACTATGGCCAAACCGGCCTTTAAGGAAGTTACGGTCTCCTTGGGAGAAATGACGCTAATGCACGTGGGGAACAAGAAACGCTAACAGAATTCAACATGAAACTGAGCAAAATATTTCCAGGAAAGGGAAACAAGGATCCCGGCCCTGCCCCTTGTCACCTCCGTGACTACACAAGCCATGCCATAGCAGTGGGCCAGAGCAGCACATCAGACAGACACAGTAAATGAGACCATCCCTCTGGCCCCAAAACACTGCGTTTCTAAGGATAAAAACATGGAGTGCTGGAGTAACGAGAGAGGGGCTCCGAGAAAAGACTGGGTGTAAGGGAGGCCATTCACCAGCTGTTGTTATTGTCAGCTGCATTGTGTTCTCCTCCACAGATCTGTTCAAGTCCTACTAAGCCCTGGTGCTTGGGAGTGTGACCTTATTTGGAAATAGTGTCTTTACAGATGGAATCAAGCTAAAATGAGACCATACGGGATTAGGATGGCCCCTAATCCATTGACTGGTGTCTTTAAGATGAGGACAATTTGGACAGAAAGGCACACAGGGAGAAGACCATCAGACAAGAGAGACAGTGACTGAAGTCGTGCAGCTACAAGGCAAGGCTGGCCAAGGACCACTGGCCACTGCCAGAAAGTAGGAGAAATGCGGGGTGCAGATTCTCTCTTGGTGCCTCCAGAAGGAACCAACCCCGCAGACACCTTGACTTCAGACTTCTAGCCTCCTTAACTGTGAGAGGGAAAAAAACAAACTCCCGTGTTTTAAGCCACCCAGTTTGTGGTACTTTGTCAAGGCCACCCCAGGGAATGAATACACCAGCTTAATTCATCCCCCTGCCCGCCCAGTCTACCAGATCCGTCTGCGAGGTCAGCAAAGGCCAAGAAACAAAGCCACAATGCTTCTTTTCAAGTAAGCCTTATCAACAAAAAAGAAAGCTCCATTTGGAATTACTCCCCCCCACCACCACTTTTTTTTTTCAGTGAACCTATTTTGGTTCCTAGTAATCATTTTTAAGAGCTCTCAACACAAAGCCAGAGATTTATATCTCCTTCTCCTCTGAAATCGGCTCCCTCCCTTGTGTTTCCCACCAAAGTATCTGGTTATGGGCTCATTTGTGTCTTTTTCTTTGAATGTCTAAAAATTTTTTCTGTCCCTAAGGGGTGGCCAGTACATGCTTGTGAGGAGCCCTTCTTCCCATCCTCACATCCACGAACTTCCTGGGGCGGACACGCTCTCATCCCCTCCTCCCTGCACACCCATCCCACAGATGTAAACACAGAAGAGAAGCCACCTTCCTCTTCTCCCTGCAGGAGGCGACTGTCAGCATTCAGCTCAGTGGCTAGCCCACCTCCCGGCTTATACAGAACAAGCCACCAGGCTGATGACGGCAAGCCCCACATCTGACACCCACGGGGACCATGAAGGCAGGCTGAGAAGGGTCTTTTTTTTTTTTTTTTTTTTTTTAATTTAAGAGAGAGTGTGTGTGAGCAGGAGAGAGGGGAAGAGGGAGAGAGAGAGAAAATCTCAAGCAGCCTCCATGCTCAGCACAGAGCCCGACTCGGAGCTCAGTCCCATGACCTTGGGATAAGGACCTGTGCCAAAATCACGAGGTGGACACTCAACCGACTGAGCCACCCAGGCGCCCCTGGGAAGTGTCCTTAGGGAAGGTGTATCCAGAGATGCCTACAGGCCAGGGACCGTGCCCAGATCCGCTCTCCTACAGCCTCGGCCTCGCTGAAGGGCTTGCAGGCTCCGCAACAGCAACTATCCGTGCCAGCACCACTCTTTTGAACCAGGTCTACACTGCCACAAGAGCATGCCATTCAGGAGACACCAAGATTCCCACATACACATGAAGTCATATTACTGTCTTCACATAAAAGGTCATTCATTCAACCAACTGCACATCATTCACAGCGCTCAGATCATCGTGCAGAGTACTAGAGACACATGGATGAATGAAAGCCTTTTATGCTTTGCCCTGCTGGATGTATAACCCTGGTCACTGAATTCACGTTCTGGGTTATGACCTGAAGGCACTGAACTACCCCAACACCGCCCCCGCCCCCCCGCTTCCCTATCCCAACACTCCGGGAAGCAGCCTAGTGCAGAGGGAAGAGTAAGGGCCCAGGACTCAAGAAACCTATGCCCCCACTGTTATCACCTCCCAAGATCACCTTGCGCAGGTCATCTGGCTTCTCTGGGTCTCAGTTCCCTCATCTGTGACTTAAAAGCCTAAACTGGAGGAAACTGCAGAGTGGTATGTATGGAGGCAGACTTCAGGGCCACACATGGGGCCTGTTTTAGAAGTGGACAGATAGCCACCTGCTAGAGGCATTGCAGGTAAAGATGGGGACCCACGCACATGCTTGCTGCCTTCCTTCAAAGAGAAGGCAGTACAGTATCAGAGATGCTCACTTTGATGGGCTAGCCCAATTCTCTCCCAGCAACTGAGTCCCATGAAGTCCGGACACGCTCCTTCCTCCCCCTCAAAAATCACCCCCTCCACCCCAGCCAAGCCCCAAGAGGAGTATCCGAGTGGTTGCTGGACCTTGTTCCACTTTTATGCATTAGGGCAGTGACCTTTAAAGAGAGAACTCAGAATCATTAAGACATGAATTTAAGCCAAACTCACGAGGGAAAGAAATTAGAAGAAACCAAAGGGGAAAATATCTGACAAGCAGGCGCCAACAAGCTTTTGACCCAGGATGAAAGCATCAGTATTAACAGAAGAATTATTCCTAAACACAATCTCTTTTGGGACAAGGACAGAGAGGGCAAAGAAAGAGTTTTTCCAATCGCCCCACTATCCACAAGTGGATTTCCTTCCAAGGCTTTCAGCTTATCTATTGTACCACAGGCCTCATGCATTTTTCACAAGTCTCTTAGAATTACCAAACAAATTGCTGGAAGGGTGAGCGCCCTGTACCGTTTTATCGCCACTCAGAAGAAGAAAGGCCCAAACGGTCTCCATGGCAAATGGTAAACACATGTTCCTTCAGCACGCCTGCCACCGAGCACCTACAAAGGGAGCCTGGACATTAGGGGGGAGCCTGAAAAGAGGGGAGAGCAGACACAGATGGCCCTGGTCAGGGGGCCAGAGAATGCTGTCCGTTGAGGGGACGAAGGGGCAGAGGCCAGCCAGGTGCCCCCCGACCCAAGGCCCATAGGATGATGATGCCAAGAGGGAAACCGAGCGCTGTCTGCTGGGCTGGGGGAAGTCAACACTTCCCCACTGAGAATGTGAGCCAGATGAGAGGACCGGGGTGAACATCACAGATACCATTTCCTCTGCAGTTCCATTTATGGACAGGAAATGAGCAGGGAGACGCAAGCGTCTGCTCTTATCTAACAGAAAACGCAGGCACAAGTCCCAAGTTCAAATCCTATGTCTACCACTCACCCGAGGTCTGTGAAAAAGAAACCGCAGTTAATCTCTGAGATTCTGTTTCCTGATGTGCAAAATGCACGTTCTGAATAAAACCTATGTCAGGGAGCGGCTGAGGGCAGTTAAGACCCGGACGGGAAAGGAGTTGGTAGGTAGAAAAACAAACAGGATTCTCGTGACTGGACAACGTGTGGCTTCTCGGCAGCAGACCTGACCCAAGGTCTCTGAGCTCATCCTGCCCTGCCCCCTCCGGCAGACTGAGGGGCATGCCAGCCCTGCCCCTGGGGTCAGTCCTTCTGCTGACGCCCGGAGCACCACACAATCCCCTGCCCTGTGGCAGCCCAGGCTCCAGGGTGCACCCCGCCATGGACCGCTCGGGTCCTGGCCGAGCCCACGACGCCAGCTGGCTCCTTACAGGGGAGTGAGAGAGGCACCCAGCACAGTTCCTGCCCCCTCAATTCTCAGAGGCAGTGGGCACTCTGGCCCACTCCCCCGAAACACTGCAGGCCCCCTTTTAGAAAGGGGTGATTCATTCTGTAGAGACGCATGCCGAAGTGACTTACGATTAAATACGATGTACGGAATTTGCTTCAAAGTAAGCAGGCACAGGGGACGGTGAGGTACGGCAGAGGCAAGACAAGAGCGGTCGTAAGCAGTTAACTCGAGGCTGGGTCCTGAGACCCAGCAGTGTGTTAAGGAGTCCACCAAGTATTTTTAAATTCTCTGCGATAACAGAAAATTGGGGGGGGGGGGCATGGAGGGAGGGGGCTAAGTAACCAGATGTACCTTTTCTTCAATCCCACACACCTCTCGTGCCAGAGACACGTTCAAACAGCAACACTGTCTTTCCAGAAGGAGCAAGAGGCAGCGAGCCAGATGGGAAACAACAGTGAGAGATTAATTATGGAAAAGATGATAATAAATAAAAATCATCATCATCATAACTTTTCTTTTTTTTCTTTCTTTTTTTTTTTTTTTTAAGTAAAGGTGATTTTTTTTTTTAACATTTATTTATTTTTGAGACAGAGAGAGACAGAGCATGAACGGGGGAGGGTCAGAGAGAGAGGGAGACACAGAATCTGAAACAGGCTCCAGGCTCTGAGCTGTCAGCACAGAGCCCAACGCGGGGCTCGAACCCACGGACTGTGAGATCGTGACCTGAGCCGAAGTCGGCTGCTTAACCGACTGAGCCACCCAGGCGCCCCATAACTTTTAAATAATAGCAGCCACCACACACCCAGGACCAGCTACACACACACTGCCGGGAAATATGGTTTTCAAACACCATGTCCTTTAATATAAAAATCCTACGAGGTGGGACCCCTGGTGGCACAGTTGGTTGAGTGTCCGACTCTTGATTTCGGCTCAGGTCATGATCTCACGGTCATGGGATTGAGCCCCGCGTCGGACTCCCCACTGGGTATGAATCCTGGATTCTCTCTCTCCCTCTGCCCCTCCTTGGCTTGTATGTACGTGCGCTCTATCTCTCAAAAAAACAACAAAAAAAATTTCCTGTGAGGTGAGAGCTGAAACTATAAAACTCTCAGAAGATTACACTGGTGTGCATCTTCCTGGCCTTGAATCAGACAACAGTTTCTTAGGTATGATACTAAAAATACAATCAGGGGCGCCTGGGTGGCTCAGTCAGTTAAGCGTCCAACCTCGGCTCAGGTTCGTGAGTTCAAGCCCTGCATCGGGCTCTGTGCTGACAGCTCAGAGCTTAGAGCCTGTTTCGGATTCTGTGTCTCCCTCTCCTCTCTGCCCCTCCCCTGTTCTCACTCTGTGTGTGTGTGTGTGTGTGTGTGTGTGTGTGTGTGTGTGTGTCTCAAAAAAAGTAAACATTAAAAAAAAATCTAAAAGTACAATCAATCAAGAAAAGAAAAATAAACTGGACGTCATCGACATTAGGAGCTTTTGTGAGTCAAGGACACCACCCGCCTCAGACCTGGCACACAGGCCTCATCTCATCACACCTGTGACCCAGCCATTGAAAGGCCTCCTGCTGGACCGTGTGTGTGCCTGAGAGCCCAGCCGGGCACTTCCTAACCTCTGGCCTCCATGGCAGGAGTGGGAGATTCAAGCGCAGTGGATGGTTCTAGAAATCTCCCCTGTAGCGGTGGGGAGCTAGGATGGAGGAAGGAGCACCACACAGAGCACTGGGAGCCCCTTCTCCTCTCTAGGCCTCTTCCTCCTCTATAAGGTGAAACCAATCCTGTGAAGAGGTTCCATGCATGGGAGCGGGGGGCTGCTGGACCTGGGGTAGAATCCTGCCTTCCCTACTTGCGACTCTGGGCCTCCATAAGCCTCAGTCCTCATCTGTGAAAGGGCGAGGGTCATAGCCCCTACCTCCTGGGATGTTTTTTTTTAAAACAGGTTTATTGACCGCATACCATGCAGTTTGCCCACTTAAAGTTTACAATCCAATGGCTTCCAATATGTGACAGAGTTGTGCAACCAAAAGCATAGTTATAAGACATTTTCATCACTTCAAAAAAAAAAAAAAAATCCCATACCTTTTAGCTATCAGCTTCAATTCACCCATTCCCTCCAGCCCCTGGAAACCACTTTTTGCCTCTAGAGACTTGCCTATTCTGGACATTTCTTCTTCTTCTTCTTTTTTTTTAATTTGTTTAAAGACAGAGCACGAGCAGGGGAGGGGGAGAGGGAGAGAGGGAGAGAGAGAGAGAGAGACAGAGAGAGACAGAGAGAGACAGAGAGAGACAGAGAGAGAAACACAGATCTGAAGCAGGCTCCAGGCTCTGAGCTGTCAGCACAGAACCCGACGTGGGGCTCGAACTTACAGACCATGAGATCACGACCCGAGCCGAAGCTGGACGCTGAACCGACTGAGCCACCCAGGTGCCCCTGGACATTTCTTATAAATGGAATCAATGCAGTCTTTTGTGACTGGCTTCTTTCACTTAGCATAACGTTTTTAGGGTTCACTCATGCTGTAGCACGTGTCACTGCTTCATTGTGTTTGATGGCTGAGCAATATTCCACTGTGTGGATATACCGCCTCTGTTGATCTGTTCATCAGCTAACGGGTATCTGGTTTATTTTCATCTTGTGGCTACTATGAATCAAGCTCCTGTGAACATTTGTACACAGGTTTTTGTGTAGATGGACGTTTTCATGTCTCTTGGATTATATACCATATAATCTTGGGTTAAGAATACAAAAGATTGCAAAACTTCTCAGTTCCTCAAGCATGGGTATTTTAGGTAGTAATCATAACAATCTGCCATGGCACACAGGGACACCTGGGTGGCTCAGTCAGTTAAGCATTCGACTCTTGATTTTAGCTCAAGTCATGATCTCACAGTTCGTGAGTTTGAGCCCTGCATCAGGCTCTGTGCTGACAGTGCAGAGCCTGCTTGGGATTCTCTCTAAATAAATAAATGAATGAATGAATGAATGAATGAATGAATGAATACATTTTTTTTTTAAGCCCACCATGGTATACTAATAAACCATTTTTCTGGTTTCTAAAAGCTATAATCACACAAAACGCTAGATTTGACTCACAAAGCAATCTCTGTGGTCTATAGAGTAAACATCTGTATTTTTATTCCCATTTTATAGATGAAAACACTGAGCATCTGAGAGGCCAAGTGACTGGCCCAAGGCCACGCAATCAGCTACGGCTTTGTCAGGATTCAAAACCAGCCATTACAGTGTCAAACCCAAGGCCCCTGCAGTGCACCCTGTCACCTCCCCAAACACAAGTTATGTGGCTGAAGTGCTTTAATTCCCAGAAAGTCTAAGGACCCATTTCGAATCTAAGTGCTGGAGAACCTGTGCACACCTCAGTCAAGCAGGCCTAGAACAGGAAAAGAGAGAGCTGAAGCCTGGAGCCAGCAGTGGGAGGACAAGAACGAAGAGCCTTAGAACTGCCCAGACCACCCCCCCCCCCCCCCACCCCCCCCCCGTGGACCAAGCAGGCTGGGTCTCTGGGAGGCCGTCTATTTGAACGCTGGCTTCCTGAGTAGTCCTATCTAAGCACTTACAGAGGAAACCTTAAGCAAGCACTGTGGGGACAGCAAGCCCTGCCTGTTCTTCGGGACTCTCAATGTCCAGAACTCTCAATCTCCAGAGAGGTGGGACAGGAAGCAGCATGGTGAATGCTAAGAAGGAGTCACATGCAGGGCCGGGCAAGCTAAGTGCCAGGTTCCCCTGCCAAGCATTCTGCATGTTAACCTGAAGGCCGGAGGGAGAGGCAGAGATGCTTTCTAAGAGGAGAATTTTAGGATTGAAGTCAGTTTTCAGAAAAACCCTGCTGGCCAGGAATGGTGTGGGAAGACTGGGCTGGAAGCCATTCACGGAACAGGGAGTTGAGGGCATCCAACATGTCGGAGAAAGTTCATCTTCTAGTTTGGTAACCAGCCTCCTTCCTTCCAGGGTCCTTGTTCCCCTCCCCCAGGAAGATGTCACACAGGAGGACAGAAGTCCTCACTGAGAGTGGAAAGAGAAAGAAGGGGCAGAACAGGCTGGGCACAGGCAGGGAAGGAGCGGGGAGCCCACGAGTGGCTCTAGGGAGCAGTCCTGCTCTACAGTTTGATCTGGTGGTGGATACAAGGTGTATCTGGTTTGCGAAATCCATCATGCTACTCACTTATACCTACGGTTTTCTGTGTATGTATTATACTTCACCTTATTAAAAAAAGGGGGGGGGGTGAACGAAAGCACTGAACTAAGCAGGGAAGCAAGGACCTGCTCCCTGCTCCCAGTATAGCCTGCCTTGTCTTCACCTTCTCTGGGACTCCAGCCTTCTACGTGGAGCAGATCAAGGATGGGAAATGGGGCACAATTCCACCACACCTCCCCAGGGCCACGGCAGCCATCACCACGGATCACGGCAGCGATCAGCTGGGGATCACAGCACGTGGGATTCAGAATCCTGATCATCACTTGGTTCCAGAAGTTAGATAAGCACGGGCACTCAGGGCGAATCCCACGTGCCATGCACAGAACAAGCTCTCCAGGCTGATTCCATGAGTCAGGGTTGGCATGTTTTAATTAGTGCTTAGTCACCAAACGAATGCTGGGGAAGACCTGCGGCCGGTGGAAATTACTCACAGGGGTTTTTATGGGAAAGAGGTAACCCTGGGCTTACTCAACATAATCTCACTCCTTCTGACTCTTCCTGATAGCACAACCCACACCCAGACCTTCCAGCTGATGACCACAAAGGCTGCCCTTTGAACTAGCTCCTTCCACACCAAGTGCTGGATGAAAGCGAGGAAGCTTCCAGTTCCTAAAGTCTTTTTAAAAAAAATTCTTTTTCAACGTTTATTTATTTTTGGGACACAGAGAGACAGAGCATGAACGGAGGAGGGGCAGAGAGAGAGGGAGACACAGAATCGGAAACAGGCTCCAGGCTCTGAGCCATCAGCCCAGAGCCCGACGCGGGGCTCGAACTCACGGACCGCGAGATCGTGACCTGGCTGAAGTCGGACGCTTAACCGACTGTGCCACCCAGGCGCCCCTCCAGTTCCTAAAGTCTTAACACCAAGATGGAGGTCCCGGCAAGATGTTAGAATGAGTTATTATTAATAACTACGGTAATGATAGTGATGATGGCAGCTAACTTTTCCTGCATGCCCACCAAGTAGTGGATAGCGTTCTACACACTTTCAGGATCCGACACATTTATTCCTTACAACCAGCCTACGCACTAGGTCCTATTAACAATCCCATTGGACAGACAGAAACAAAGACTCAGAGTGCCTCAGTACCTGGCCCAGGCTCTCCGAGTAAGGAAGCAGCCACGATGGCATCTGAATCCAGGCCATCTGGTTCCAGAGCCCTCTAGTTGGCTCGGGGAGGCCTGGCCAAAGGAAAAGCATCTAAATTTTAGCCATGGCCAGGATTTCTCATGTGTGTTCTTATAAAATTTATGTTAAAAAAAGAAAAGTAGGTCTTTCTCGTGTGTTGTCAACCCAAGCCTCGGCTGTGAGCCTGGTGGCACAGCCTGTGAGATCAAGCACGCGGCCTCTGGTGCGAGGACAAGGTAAAGCACCCAAGAAAAAATGGCAATAGAGTTTGCAAATTCCTTTGCCAGAGGAAGAGTCACAGACGGTCAGACCTCGCAAGACCTAAGGGCCCCTTAGTCAGCCCGTATTTCCAGAAAGGAGAAAGGAAGTAGAAACAAGCCCAAGGGCACACAGCGAAGCGGCAGAGATGAGCCCACAACCCCATGTGCTCCTCCTGGCACCCCAGGGTCCACCCTGGTTCACTCTGCTCCCAAAGGCCCCAAGGGGCCAACACGTTGGGCCAGAGTCTCTGCTTCTATTCCTGAGCCTGGATCAAGACAAACTAACAACAGCCACAAGACAGCCACCTCTCAGGAGAATAAGCAAATGATCGGGCCAGATGCCGGAGTCCACAAAGGCCTCTGGGATGAAGATCCATGCAGCACCAAGGGAAGGACACGTGCAGGATTCTCAGGGCCAGCACGTGCGTCTCCAGATGCACAGGATGCCTGCGGTGAAGGCGGGGGACTCCCGGAGGGAGGACAAACAGATACAACAGTGTCATGAGCAATCACACCATCAAAGGCACAGTACGCTTCTGCAGAAAGTGAACCCCATTCCCGGGAGACTAGCTCCACAGGAGGATGAGGTCATGAGCCATGCTGAGCAAAGCTTTCTGGGGAGGACAGCTAACGAATCCTCTGCGCAGACTACTGAAGCCATGAAATCAACCGCTGTTCACGGGCGTGAAATCATCTGAAGCCAGGGTCAAATGTCCCCCAGGCGAAGCCTTCCCGGCACCACCCAGAATACATGCCTGTTCATTACACCTTACAGAAAATCACATACCACAGACAGTCCTGAGGAATCCGCGCTAGACCCAAGTGCCTGGATGCATCAGACTGTGCCAGGCAGCCAACCATGGCTCTAGCCAGACCAAAGCACCCACGGCTGTTCAAGAATCACAAGCCAGGGGTCTGAAGAGGTAGCCAGGGCTGGCATGGGGCTGGGGCTGGGGCTGGAGATTTGTGCAGCTGAACCTTGGGAGTAGGCTCCCAGAGGCCAAGAGAAGGTTGTGGCAGCACCTGGTCCATACCAGGGACAGAACTGCCAAGTCCCGCCACACACGGTGCCATTCACAGTCTACCACTGAGCTGTGCAGTACACACACCATGTAACAGTCCCTGACCATCAGTCGAGGCTTTTTTGCCTTCCAGTCACTGGCTGACCATCTCTTTCAGCCCAGCTGCACCTGGGTGATCCCGATTCCAACACAAAGGACCCTAAGACACTGTGAAAATTAAGGTAGAGGCAGAATTAAGAAATTGGCTTCAGGGTGCCTGGGTGGCTCAGTTGGTTGAGCGTCTGACTTCAGCTCAGGTCATGATCTCACTGTCCATGAGTTCGAGCCCCGCGTCAGGCTCTGTGCTGACTGCTCGGAGCCTGGAGCCTGTTTCAGATTCTGTGTCTCCCTCTCTCTCTGACCCTCCCCCATTCATGCTTTGTCTCTCTCTGTCTCAAAAATAAACGTTAAAAAAAATTTTTTTTAAATAAAAAAAAAAGAAATTGGCTTCAAGTCCTAAGACTGCCATTAACTTTATGCATAGTTCTGAAAGCCACCTAAGTCACTTGTATCTTAGTTTTCCCATCTACAAAACCAGTAGGTTGCAATGATGCATTTATATCCTTTCTGACTTTCCAGTCCTAGGATTCTTTGATACTTTGAAGTGATAAGTGAACAAAAAAAGCTCTTTGGGTCCTAGAGCCCAGGGCCTGCTGCCCTCAAGCAAGTACACAGTGTAAGAACTACACAGAACCCAGTCTTGTTAGGACAGTGACACACATTCCCACAACAGTAGAGGGAAGGACAGGAACACGAATGGCAGATAGCCAATGGCTCCACGTCAGGGACAGACATCAGTTCGCTAGCTTGAGCGAGACCACACGTACCGGGA
Source organism: Herpailurus yagouaroundi (assembly GCF_014898765.1). Lineage (NCBI taxonomy): Eukaryota > Metazoa > Chordata > Mammalia > Carnivora > Felidae > Herpailurus > Herpailurus yagouaroundi. Next base: position 65,311,558 of record NW_024412396.1, read on the forward strand.
CTGCCTTTCTGTGCAGTGACTAAGATAACTCTCCATTCCTTACAGACCCAGCCCCGGTATGTAGAGGGCATACCAGGGCTCCTCACCCGCTACGTCTCTGACTTTTCTAAAATGGCTCCTTGGGGAGAGCTGGCCTTCCACGCCCACAGACACCTTGGTCTTAATCAGCCCTCATTTGTATTCTGGGGAGCTCACCAGTGTCTGAGAACTCAGCCTGAGGCCTCCCAGAGAACACGAGGCCAGGAAGAGATGGAGCTCCTGAGGGGGGGGGGGGGGGGAGAGAGAGAGAGAGAGAGAGAGAGCGCGCACACACATCGGGGTGGGGGGCACCTCTGCAGCTACAGGGCAGTCGCATTCCGCCCACCCTCACTGGGGGCTCCCCTAAGTGCGGAGAGATGTAAAGGTGACTGGTGAGGACAGAGTAGGGAAGCACTGCCATATGGGAATATGCAAGGATGCGGGTCACGGCACTCATCTGGCCGTGGGGTGGGGGGAGGGGTGGAGGGAATAGACAGGGTTTCCGGGGGCCAGTGCTGCTGGAGGCATAAGGGTCACCGGCATGGGCCACAAGGAGAAAAGGCATTCCAGGCAGAGGGGACAGCCAACGCAAAGGCACGGGGTGAGGGAGGCCAGCATGGCTGGGCAGACATAGGTCTCCAAGGGGAGGTTATGTAAGGCAGAGAGCATGACAGACAGCTGGAGATACACCAGCCAGGGAGTCTGGATGTGATCCTAAAGCAACAGGGTCCTGTGCCGGGGAGTGGTGGGGCCAGCTTTGAGTTCTGCAGTGACCAGTCTATCGGCACGTGAGGCCCAGGGGCCGAACTTGGAAGGGATGCGCCTGAGCAGTGTGTCCAACACAGCCGGCATTAGGGACATGTGTGCCAGACTCAGCCGTGCAGGAGGGACGCAGCTACTGCCTGACCTCTGGCATGATTTGACAGAGCCGGTGACAGGAAAATGATGCCCTCTGCCCCTCAGCGTACTTGCTCTCCAGACCCGTTATTTAAACCCGTGAGCTCAGGCTGGGGTGTTCAGGCCCTCACGGCACAGGGAGTTCTGGAGAGAAAGGCGAAGTATGAACACAGGAGCACCAGACAGAAGCGAGGTGGCCTGGGGTCAAGGTCCAGACAGGCTGCGTGAGCCTGGCACAGACACTGCCCTTGCCAGGGCCCTGAGTGCCAGTGGCAAACACAACGGGATGGGGGTACGGTGAGGGTCTGGCACCCCCTGATATTCCAGAACTCTATGCCAAATTAAATCAATGAGAAGCATTTCCAAAAGCGGGGGGGGGGGGGGCGCCCGCGGACACAGACCAGCTCTAGGTTGGTGGGAATGTAAACTGGTACAACCTTATGGGAAGACACTGGGCACCAGCCGAAATTGAGAACACACAACCTTGGCATTTCCATTCCCAGGTATTCATCCCACAGAACTCCCCACGTGTGCACGCAGATTTGCGTACAGATTATTTCATCACTATGGCTTGTTCCTGAAACATCAGTGGGGAGCTGGTTAAGAAAAGGATTTAAAGCAATACCATGCAGCCATTAAACAGAACGAGGCAGCCTGAAGGGCTGATGTGAAGTCATTTCCAAGATCTAGTGTCAGAACAATGGCTTTGTGTGGGGAAGGGAAGACCATCTTTGTTCAGACACACGGGAGCCCCTGAAAAGGTTCAAGGCTGTGGGGAGCCGACTGTGGCTACGCCTAAGATGGGAAGGGGCCGACTGGGCAGCAGAGGTGGGAGGAGACGGTCAGGACCACTGAGAGCCACACCTAAGGAATCCACCAGAATCACAGTCCATGAGATGACTGGAAAGGTTCACTGGCCCAGGCTGGGCACGAGGTGGGAGAAACACTGGGGCATTCGGGAGGGGCAGACAAAGCTCCCATGGAGCAGAGGGCCAGCAAGGGCCACCCCCGCACCCGTCCCTGCTGACGAACAGGATGGTCACAGCACAAAGGGTTCAGGAGGGACAAGGAGAGGTCGGAGCAGCCAGGACCCTGTCCCCACAGTGAGCTGTACAGACTCATACCGCTGATGGGACATCAGACCCTTTCCAGATGAGGTGGGGGGAGGTGCTGTGAGAGGGCCTGAGCGCCCCACAGACCACGGGTTCTCCTGGGCGTGTGGCTCTGCACGCTAGCCTCGGTGTCCCCGCCTGTGGCCTCCAAGTCACGTGCCCCCCAAAGCCAGATGTCCCCCACGACTGTCTGTCCATCTGGGTCATCTTCCCAGACAATCTAATGTCATGTGCCTCACTCGGCCACCTGGCGAGCAGCGTGAGCACGACAGTGTGGTCCCCACGGGTGAGAAACTGTTGTTCGCAGTGCTGACAGAAAAGCCTATGGAGAAATTAGCTCCCGCCAAAACATCACCCCAAATGCTGAGGAAGAAAGGGCTGGAAGTAAACAGAAGGCTATTATTTGAGACGGCAAATGCCTTCTCCCCGCCGTTCCCAGGCCCCCATGGAAAACAATCCCTCCCTTTCTATCCCCAGACTTCAGCACCAAACTTATACATGTTCTCCATCTTCTGTCAGCAGAGGCTGGCACAGTGCCTGGCCAGGCTGTTCACCCTGACGAATGTCACATGTTCTGTCACAGCGCCTACGACCTGGGAAAGGGGCCTGCAGGGCTGGGTGCTGGTCAGAAGGCACCCCTCCCAGGCTGATGCTAAACCAGGAGAGACTAGCATTTCCATTAAGGGATCGCTGTGGGGGCCACAGGGGGGTCCCAGCAGTCACCTGACCCCACGGTCAGAGCTGGCAGCTGAGCAAAGTGAGGACCAGAAGGGGCTGCCCGGTCCCGGGTCACGCAGCAGCTGCCGCACTCCTCAAGCACCTGTCTTAAGCCCCGTGTGCCTCCTCCACGCACGCAGGCCCACATGCCCACCCGCTCCCCACGCGCATCCCCACACACCCACCCACGCCCTTCCCCACAATGCTCAGGTGAGGCTATGGAGCCACCCTGCCCTCGGGCCACTTCCCAGGATCCAGGCCACAGGGCTGCTTGGCCTGCCCTACACGCCCACCCACCCCCAGCCCTGCAGCCAGAGCTGAACTCTCAGTTCCCAGAACAAGCCACGGCCTCCCCGATGCCCACGGGCTCCCCTGCGCTTTGCTGGGGGGTGCCAGCGTTAGTCGCAGAACTCGGGGTGCCCACACTGCTGTTGGTGGGGGTAGAGGAGTCGTGTGGAACCAGTGCAGGGTTTGCAGCACGCTGCTGAACTCTGGGAACGCCAAGGGCCACTCTAGCCAGAAGTGCCTGGGCCCCCACCTCTATGCTCAGCTGCCCCAGCCTCCCCGCCTCCAGTACAGGCCCCAGCCGCACAGGACAGGGAGCCACTGCTGCCACACCACACCCCGTGGCAGTGACCCTGGGGCCGCAGACCACTGACTTCCCAGTGTCCTTTTTGGCCCTGCTCTAACCAGCAGGCAATGGGTATGCTCGCTTTGTATGCTCTTCCCCTGGGCAAGTGCTTCAGCCTCAACGGCTTATTCAGTGTCCTCTGTGCCTGTCCTGCCAAAGAGCCTGGTAGACGCGCCCCCCCTGGCCTGCTCCACGATCACCCCTCAGTCAAAAGGCCTTAAATTTCGACCTCAGTCCCAGTTGTCAACTCCTCAGAGAGGCTGCAGGATGAAGTGGCAAGAACTTCCCTGTTAGACAAGCCTTGAGTTTCCTTCTTCCTAGAACTTCCCATAATTGGAGATTGTGTTCCTTTTTCCTGTTTGCTTGTGTTTTGTTTGCATTCCCCATCCCCACACCCTGCATACACACACACAGATACACCTCTGTGGGGGCAGGGGCCCAGTCCACCTCATCTGTTTTATTGATCACGGTACCTGCAGCTTCTTTGAGGATTTCTGGCACACAGGAAGTGCTCAATTAAGACTCGTTGAATGAATGACATTAACAGATTTTAAATGACTGATCTTAGAGATCAATGAACAGGCTGAGAGGCGCAGGCCGGGTCAGGGGCTAGTAGCAAGGGGCTGTGGGCGGTGGGAGGCCTGAGACAGTGGGCATGGACCCCACCAGCATGAGTTGTGCAGGGAGGGGCTCAGAGAAGGAGGGTCCTCATGCCTCGGAGGACCGAGGTCAGCAGAGGCCGGCTTGGCTGGTGAGAAGCTTCGTGATTTACCAAAGGTGAAGGAAACCACAACGGCTTAACCGTGAGCATACAGCATACCCATACCCTAACCCTAACCCTAACCCTAAGAGCATACGGGGAACGTGGAAGCCAAGTCAGGAAGTCATGGCCCCAAAACAGGCCAGGAGGAGAATGGAAGAAGGCGAGCTTTCTGCTACAGGTGTTACCAAAGGAAGAATCCACGAAGACTTCAGACCTCCTGGCCTGAAGAGCCCAATCTCCAAAACTCAGATACTGTATCCAATGAGGGCTCAGTATCCACGCTTTTAAATCAGAAGGGCTTCGCTTACCCACCGGAACTCTCACAGCTGCCGAGCTCCCAGAAAGGCAGGGGTCTCGACTCGGGGGCGAGCCTGCCCCCAGGAGACATGCAGCAGTGTCCCGAGACAGTGTTGGCTGTCACAATGGAGGGTGGCGCTCCTGGCACTTAGTGGGTGGGGCCCAGGGATGCTGCTGGACACCCCACGGTGCACAGGATGGCCCCACAGTACAGAATCATCCAGCCTAACAAGTCAACAGTGCCGAGGCTAAGGAACCCTGAAACTACGTGCATAAAAGTTCCTTCGTCAACCCTGGAAAAATTTATTATTAATAAACGTTAGTATTTCTGAAACCCAATGCACCTCAAACCCTGACTGCCTCCCTCCCCTGCCTCCTCCCCCCCCCCCCCCCGCCCCCGCACGGCCAGTGTGCTGGGTCAGAGCTCAGGCTCCCAGGGCAGCCGGCCCCTCCCACCGTACCGCCTGGTGCTGTACAAAGTCCTGCTCTGCTTGGGGCTGGTAACAGGGTCATAAAGTCGTGGGTCTGCCGGGGGGGGACCGGTCTTTCTCTCCACACAGGAAAGTCCCTGCACACAGCTAATGGCACTAAATGGCACCAACCTCCCCTGGGGAGAAAGAATGATTCACCGTCACCGCCTGATCTGGGCACACAACGGGCAGATTGTGTGGCCATCTCCACCATGGCGGGGGGTGGGGAGGGTGGCCTTGTAACCCAGGGCAGGAGTCATGACGAGACTGACTTCATGGCCACCTCAGGACAGGATCTGTCCTCTGAGGCCAGGGTCACCAACTATGCCCAGTTCTGCCTCCCCTGGCATCTGCTGGTTAACGTTTATCACTGTGCAGCACCAGCTGGGTCGGAGGCAATCCCAGACGGTGGTGACCTCTTCCTTCAGGTGCCCCTGCATCACTGGCCCTCACACCCCAAAGCCATTCTGAGGCCTATCTGAAAGAGCACGAGCTATGATCCTGGCTCCCTCGTGTTTGGACTAAGCAACCCGGGGCGAGTACCTTAACTTCCTCGGGCCTGTATCCTTACCCGGAAAACGGGGAAGTAATTCCATTCTCCCAAGGCACTGACAGAAGCACAAAGTGAGATAAGAGATGTGGAGCGCCCCGGGCACCGAAGGCCAGCTGGGACCTGCTCGGGAAGCGGTAGCCTCTCGCAGGGCTCCACGGTGGCCGCCCAGATCCTTTGCTGGCGCCCAGGGTTCCGATTCTGACACCACCAGCCAGGAGGCCACAGGCCACTAAGCGCTGCTTCCAAACTGACAGAAACTCACTTAATTTACGTCAGGTTTAGGTATCATCTCCCTAATCAGGTTAGAAGGCCTGGAACAACAGAATCTGGTTTCTTCTGCTTCCCATCCCTCCAGCTTGCGGCACAGAGCCCCAGGCTGGCGGCCCACCCAGTAAACATCTGAGGTTGGAAGGGTTTGATCCAGCGTGGCTGGGAAATCATTTCTGAGCCCTAGGGGTCAGGGGCGGCACGGAGCTCTGGTCTCGGAGGTGATCACAGCTGCTAACGGCAGCCACCTTTGGAGGTGGCCGCCGCAGCTTTCAATGTCCCCACCCTACGGTGCCATCCCAGCACGTTCCCTGGACGGCAGGTGGGGCGACCGGGGAGGGGTGGAGCCGGGCATGCCCCCTGACCACCACCGGGCCCTGCCTTTAGTTGAAGTCAGTGCTCATTTCACAGAGAACACCTCCAATCTGGGGACATTTTCATAATCACTGCCTCACCGACTACAATCGTGACTGAGGACTCCTAGGTCAGCTGTGACGCGTAGCTACTGTCCATATGGTGGTGGTTGTGGTGGCAGCAATAATAATAATAATAATAACAGGCTGGCCTGACGGAAGGGTCACTCAGTGCTACACCTGTCATCACGCCCCAGGCACTACTGGGAAGGAAGAGCGGGGGACCACGTGTACACACGTGCACACGCTCGGAGCAGGCGCCGCTCCAAGGGCACTGTGCCTGTCAGTTGCTCAAGCCTCACAGCAACTGCCACGTTTAAGCCTTAGAAGGAAAGCGCACGGTGGGGCTGCTGGATTACTGTCACCGCAGACGGCCCCCTGGCCCACAAGCAGATCATTAAGTGCCTGACTCCCTGCGGTCAGTCATGGCCACGAGAATCAATGAGGCCACGGCACGCGTCACCCTGGGGCAGAAGCTATGAGCCAGAGCGCGCTTTGCGGATTTCTCTTCCTTCTGCCGTGAGGACCGGTCTGCTGTCGCTCTGTCACCCCAGCTCTCAGGCGTGCAGAGCTCAGCCGGCCCTCTGACGACGTGGGCCCCAGGGTAGGAACAAGCCTGCGCTGAGTTGCAGGACCCGCCTGTTACTGCGGTGCGGCCGAGCCTGTCTGGACAGACCGGAGCAGGAAGGGCCTTGGAAGCCATCTCCTCCGACGTCCGAGAAAACCGGACTCTGCAGCTAGACTGGGAGGCAGTGGCAGATCATACATGGGCCCCAGCAGAGGCCCCTGCCTGGCCTCCGAGGCCGTCAAGCCCACGTGGCCAGTGCTCTGAGCGCTGGCCACGGTCAACACACTCGGTCCTCCCGCAGCCCCGGGAGGCAGGGACTAGGACTGCCCCTATTTTACAGATAAGGGAACTGAAGCACAGGGGAACTTAAAAGACATTCCCAAGGCCAACCAGCAGGAAGCGGGGGGGAGAGCTCTGAACCCAGGCAATGGACTCCCATGTCGGTGTTCCGAACCGTTCTGCTCTGGGGGATAATAACAGGCCAGAGGAAGAAAAAGGCAAATCTGTGGGCTCCAGACATCTATGCACGAAGTGTACGAAGGGCTCCAGGAAAGGTATACAAATGACCAACGAGCACACGGAAAGATGCCTGACAGCATCGGCCATCATCAGGGAGATTTAAATCAAAACCACAAGATATTTAAGTCAAATTTAAATCAAAACCATTTCACCCCCGCTAGGATGGCTAAAGTCAGAGCTGGGTAAGTGCTGGTGAGGATGTAGAGAAAGCAAAACCCTTCTGCGCTGCTGGTGGGCATGTAAAACAGTGCGGCTCTAGGAAAAACAGTCTGGTGGCTCCTGGATCGAGTAAACAGTTGCCACGTGGCCCAGCCATCCCCCTCCTGGGCGTATATTACCAGAAGGAATGAGAATGTGTACATACAAGCTTACGGCAGTGGTATTCTTAATAGCCAGAAGATGGAAACCCGTCACCTGATACCTGGATACACGACGTGGTGTATCCAAATGGAAGCTTGCAGCCATCAAAAGGAAGGAAGCACCATTTCGCACCACGACAGGGATGAACCTCGAAAACGTCATGCTAAATGAAAGAAGCAGTCACATGCGGTCCAGTGCTCTGTGATTCCGTTCCTATGAAAGTCCAGAATAGGGAAATCTACAAAGACAGAAAGTGGTGGCCACTCAGGGCCAGGAGGGGAGGTGACGGTTAAAGATTTGGGGTTTCTTTCCAGGGTGAGGAAAATGTCCTAAAATGGACTGCACAGATCTATGAATACACTAAAACCCATCGATGATACACTTTAAGTGAGTGAATGGAATGGCATGTGAGTTCTATCTCAATAAACCGGTTTTTCAAGATGAGGGGTGGGGGGTGGGGAGCCGAGCTACTGAGAGTTGATTCAAAAAGCTGGTTCCTTTCAGGTAAAACAATCATTTAAAAAAACCAACTGTGCAAAGCGTGCCTCTTCTCTGCCTGCAGCCAGGAGGCGAGGAAAGAGCTCCCTTCCCAGATCCATTTCATACAATCAAAGGGCTGCTGGGGACCTAAGAGGGGAGTGGGGCATTGCCCCTCATGGGCCTGTGGTAGGGGCGCTCAGAGGATCACAGGGGCCCTGGGATGAGGACGGGGCAGTGATGAGCCCCCAGGGGCATGAGCTCTCTCTTCTTCACTGCAGAAACTGCCAGGCTCCAACGACTATGGTGTCCTCACTACTCAGAGTTCATCTTGCCTTGGCAATTTCCCCCTCCTAAGCAGGCCCTCTCTCATTCCAGTGAAATCTGATCTTCTCACTCTAACCCCCCCCCCCCCCCCCCCCGCCCCGGCCTGCAGGATAAAGTCCAAGCTCCCCAGCCTGTTCCTCCTGCAGCTCCCCACACTCCAAGGCTTCCCCAGGCGCAGCCACCAGGCAGCACGATCTGCCTCATGAGCCCTCCCTGTGTCCCGTTCCCAGCTGCCCCCTGGAGCCATTTGCTCCTTTTTCTGACCCACCAGGATGCCCTGCACGAAGCCAGCACCACAAAGCCAGCACCACAAAGCTCCTTCACTGCACAAACACACAGGCACAATTCCTATGTAGCAGGCACCATGGGAGGCAGTGAGGATACCCGGTGAGCTCGGAGCAGATGCAATCCCCACCCCTGCAGCTAATAACCCCCAGAGGGACAGACAGTAGGGACTGATAAAGCATGATGTGCTTCCAAAGTGAGGGAAGGAAAAGCATAAAACTATGAGGGCCTGGGATGGCGGATATGTCCTTGGTGAGATAATCAGGGAGGTATCCCTAAGGAAGGGGCACCTGAGCTGAGAGCTGGGAGCGAAGAAGGAATTTCAAGCACAAGAACAGCTTGTGCAAAGGCACTGAGGTGGCCAAGAGCTCAGAGCTTGAGGGGCAGGTGGGACAAGATGAAGATGTGGAGAGAGGCAACGGCCAGATCACACAGGCCTCGTGGGCCTTGTTAAAAACTGAAGTCTTTGTTACGGCTACATGGTTAGACACCAGGACGTGATCAGATCTGGCTTTGCCCTAACTCATCACTCTGGCAGCTGTGAGGACAGCTCCTGGGTTCCTGCTCAGCCTCCCCGCGGGGCTCGGCCTCACGTGGAAGGCACTCGGCAAACAGCATGTCGCACAAAGAACAGCTCCGGTATTCAGACTAGGGGTTCCGGGACTATCTGTGGAACACTTCACAATCTCCCAGCCTAATCAAGACAGGAGAAGAGAAGAGGTGTCAGTTTAAACTCAAACCTCGTTTTTCCAAGCTCATTCAGGGAAAGCCCCAGGATGATCCTCCTAGAAAGCTCCACATGCCCCACAGAACACAATCACTGTAACCCTTCTGGGCAATTCTGGGGCTGGAAGGGGCAGCAGAAGGTCTGCCCCCAGCCCCTGTCCCGCCAGGTTGCCCTGGATGCCACAGTGAGAAGAAGGTTCTCCAAGCATCCCTGAGGAAATAGCTTCAGAGGCCAGGGCTCCCCTGAGCATGGGGACAGGGACCCTCCCACCACCACAGCCCCACTTGCCAAAATGGGCAGGGCCCTCAAGGTCTGTGCACTGATACATGAATCTTGGGCAGAGAGACAGCAGCACCAGGCTGCTGGCTCCACATGAACCCTGGTGCAGAAAAACAACTGAATCATCCTGATAATTCTCCAAGCAAAGCTCTCTTGGGGCCAATATTTAAAAAAAAAAAAAAAAAAAAGACTTAAGTAGTAGTTTCTATGGCAACCAGCTTTAGTGATCCGCAGTGAACCCCAGGCCCACACCCTCCAACCTGTCCTCAAAGGCAGCCAGGAAAAAAGCATAACCTCTCAGCTCTGAGAATGCCTTTCTACCCCAGGCTAAAGGCCTCATGGCAGCATCCCGGGAGCAGAATGCTATAGGGCTGGGCAGAACACCTCAGACCCTCCTCTTCCTCGACTCACTTCTCCTGCCCTCAAGTATTGCATCTGGAGAAGGCCCTTCAAGACAAGCCCCTTCTGGGGCAAACCATTACACTCTGTTTTCTTATTCACGACAAACCGCAGAAAGGCCAGCTTTGCAAACCCAAGCCCTGGGTTCTGCTTCCCCGCTACTGACCCTATGGCCCTTACCCACCCAAGCCAACATCTCCTTGTTAAAGTCCAGCATATATATTAAAACAAGAATCTGAAAACAAGGGACGTGACCAAGGTCAAGCACCAGTTTATCGGGTCTGGCTCTGAATCCCATAGCAGAAGCGGGTGACCAGGTCAGCGCTGACAGTGACTTGATGGCAGGAGGGAGGCTGGAGTGTAGCCGACTGGGCCTCTCCCCTGGCCCTCACCCGGCGTCCCTTGGTCCTTCTCTTCACCAGCCCCTGCCTGTCCCCTCTCTTCCTGGGGCCTCTGGAAAGCCCAGCCTGTCACCCTTTTCCCTAAAGGATTGTTCTCTTCACAAAGGAGGAAACGTCCTGGCCTTATCAGATATCCGGCTTCATGCTCGAGCACAGAGCACAGGGAAAATTTATCCCAAAAATACCAAGGCTGGAAGGTTATACTGAGGTCACCTCAGTCATCTGAGGGCTGGCCGAGTGTGTGTGCCCTGGCTGGGACAGGCTCCAGGGAATCCAGTCAAGACTTCCCTGGGAAATGCACCCGGTGGCTGAAACCTCGAAGCCACACGTCCCCACATCCCACCCCCTCCCCCAGCCCTGCGGAACTTTCTCTTCTACCAAGAACACAACACAGGGGACCCAGTTCTCCTTCATGGTTTAGCCATTCCCTGCCCGGGATTGTCGGCTGTGCATGTGTTTATGGGAAGTGAGGGATGGGGATCCCCCTATGGGAGGTTGGTCAGGGCACTGAGGCAGGCTGACGGCTACACCCTTGATCTAGGAGGACAGCAGGAATGTAACAGCGGTGGTCGTACTCAAGTCCGAGAGGCAGAAGCAGCTCCTTTATGTACACGGACGTTTACTTCTCACAGCAACCTGTCCATCCTAAGGAGCAGGAACTAGCAGCATCCCCATTTTACAGAAGAGGAAACTAAGGCTCAGGGAAGTCACGTCATCAAAATGGCAGTTGACCTTCTACTAAGCACCTGCTGGGGCCCGAGCAGTGTCAGGTACTCCAGCCAACATCATACAAAGTTTTCCTGATCCTAAAACCATTGTATAGATAAGAACACAGAGTCTCAGCAAGGTCACGGAGGAGCCCGAATGCGCCTTTCCCACGGCCTCCAGCCCTATGAAAGCAAGAGGGACTTCAGGTGGTCGGCAAGGCAAAGGCCCGGATGGACACGACATGGGGGCAGCACCCCCTCCCCCCAGCATAGGGGCCACCGGCAGGCCACACCTGCTTCTGGGCTGCTTGCACACAGGATGTGGGGATCTGTGGCCAAGCTGGCCAAGGAGGGGGTGAGAGTCACAGGGAGGCAAGTAGGGCCCTGGACACATGGAGGAAAGAAAATGCTGTCAGCAGGAGGGCTACCGTGTGGTGAGGAGACTAAGGAGAGTCCCCTTTGTCCTGACAGAGAAAGACAGGACGTCACATCTCCAATTATCACACACTGACAAGTGCTCGCTCAAGCATCCCCTCCCGCTAGGAAGGCCCTCCATTCTGGCCGCATTTTCACTGATAATATGACTTTGTTTTTCGTAACCCTCGAGCTGCTTTCCAGAGGAATGAATCACGGTCTTGTCCACGACAGAGAAAACCCAGGGCAAGTCAGCGGGGGCAAAGGCAGCACCTCCCGAGGTGGCGGGTGGGTCATCACGGGGTCAAGATCTGGGAGGCTGTGGGAGGAAATGGGACCGGGAGGAGGGACCAGCCAAGAGGATCCAGTCCACGCTCAGAGACAGGCACGCAGGGGTCAAAGCAGTCGGCACAGCGAGGGAGCTTCCCACCAAGGCAGGACTCGGGGAGCTAGTGAGGCTATTGTTATTTTTTTAAAGTTTATTTATTTACTTATTTTGAGGGGGGGGGGGGCAGAGAGACAGAGGGAGAGAGAAAACCCCAAACAGGCTCTGCACTGTCAGTTCAGAGCCTGATGCAGGGCTCAATCTCACAACTATGAGATCATGACCTGAGCAGAAACCAAGAATCAGATGCTTAACTGACTGAGCCACCCAGGCGCCCCAAGGGTGTTCTACTTCAAAGGCCCCTAGGATTCCCTTTCTCAAAGCCTGGCAAGAGGGTCCCACCCCTCATGCCAACTCAGAACCACGGACTGTGACTGTATGTGCTGAGGGTGTGGGGGTCACATCTGGACTCCACAGTGTCCTGATCTACACAGGTAGAGAGCAGAGGAGGTGCCAACCATGCCCTGGATGGACCCCATTTTACACCCAAAGAGACCGAGGCCCTGGCAGGGAAGCACCTGACCCCAGGCCATGTGCTGGGGCAGCAACAGAACCATTACCACGGACTACTCAGCAAGACAGCTGCTACGGCTTTAGAGATGCACAGAGCCCTTCTCGGGCCTTCCCTCCTCACCATCCTTGCTCACCTGGAACCTGTGTACCAGCTCCAGGGACTGGCTGTCATTCTGGTCGGCTTCAAGGATGACATCCGTCAGCTTGTGGATGATGACGTCCAGGGGGCCTTGTTCCTCAATTGGCCGGCTAAGGTTCAGCTGCCAGGGGAGACAGAAGGACACCGAGAAAAAGAAGAACGTCAGCACCTGGGCCAACTGTCCCCACCGTACTCCCCACCCTTCTGCCCGTCCCTGACGCACTGGGGAAACACGGACGGGACAGCACACACCCACGAAGATCCCAGACTCCTCCACAGCCGGGCCCGAGCCCCACGCTACCCCGCTTCTAGAAGACACACACATGAAATCGAGGCATCTACTGGTTAAGCAGGCCTCACCACGAAATCGTTTTATAGAGAAAACGTATACTGAACGTGTCCCATCTGGGTCAATGACCTGGATTTTTCAGGTAGGGAAACAAGGGCTCTGAAGCCACACAGCCGGGTCTAAACTGACATCTAAGGAGACACGCTTCCCACGAAACTACAGTCTCAGCAAAGCCGTGATCTTCACGAACCAAAGAGGCGCTGCTTTCACAGGCCGGCAGCTTGTACTTCACACAGAAATCAGGGCTCATCACAGACACGGTGAGGGAGTGCGGGGCTGCCTGGAGCCCGTGAGGCGCAGCTGGCCCCGCTCCGCTGGGGGCTGTGTTTATTTTTTCAAGAATGCGGGGTTAGGAAGATCACATCCCCAGGGAGCCAGAGCCGCCCAGCTGACAGACAGTCGGCATCACCTGACCCCAAGACAGGAGCACCTGCCAACAGCCAGGACGGCCTGACACCACGCTTCCTGACCTGCCAGATGTCTGCCGCCCGGCACACGGCCACCGCCACCTGCAAGGCCGGTCCCTCGGAGGCAGCGGCGCCAGCCCGGCACCTGGCTGACCCCCTGGATGGCCTCAGGAGAGGCCAGAGAAAGCCACCGGCCCCACCCCTACACCCATCCCCGCACAAGTGGGGCTCCCTCCAGGAGTCAAGGCTGACTGTTTCAAAGTTGCAAGTAGAGAAATCACAATGACGGCTGCACACGTTCACTCTGGGTGATAAAAACTACGTTTTCATGCTCCAACCATGGGGATAAGAGGTGATTTTACAAATGAGGAGAGTGGGGAATATGAACTTTGGAAACCTCACTAGGATCTGCCAGCGGGAAAGTGGCGGTGCTCACAGGCACATGCGAGGCTGGGCTTGTCACTCAGTGCCCCCGGCCCCATCCCTGACCCTCCGTGAGCCTTGGGAGGCTGTCCTCTAGTGCCACAACCACCTAGCGGCCCTGTCCTCTGGCCGAGTGGCCAACTGGAGGCACGTGAGAAGAAGGGAGAGGGAAAAGTCTGGCTGTCTGTTCCCACTGTCCTCACGTCCCCGCCGTATTTCTGCCAATAGCCACCATCCCTGCCAAGCAGACAGTCCCTCCGCTGCCTCTGGGCCCCCGTACACCACCTTCCCTCCCCTTGTCCCCTCCGGCCTGGGGTGGTGACAGCTTGCCACTCTTGGGGTGCCTCACCACATCCTGCTGGCTGCTTTGACCCAGCCCACACCTGTCATCCTCTCTTATTTAAACTCTTATCTAATTAAACCTTCAGAAAGTACCAGCTCTTTCCTCATGGTATCCTTAACTCCTTGTTGTTGTTGTTGTTGTTGTTGTTGTTTTTAATATCTGCCAGAAAAGATGTTAAGGGACTTCTCCTATTAAAAAAAAAAAAAAAAAAAAAAAATCCCAGGGCACCTGGCTGGCTCAGTTGGTTAAGTGTCCAACTCTTGATTTCAGCTCAAGTCATGATCCCACGGCTAGTGAGACCGAGCCCCACATCGGGATCTGCGCTGACAGTGTGGAGCCTGCTTGGGATTCTCTCTCTCTCCCTCCCTCTCTGCCCCTCCCCTGCGTGTGTTCTCCCTCTTTCTCTCCCTCAAAAATAAATGAACATTTTTTTTAATCCCATGGATTTCACAATAATACTGAAAGAGACTCTTCCCACCCCATGGTGACTAGCCTGTATACAGAACAAAAAGTCACACTAGCTGAGAAGCCGACCTTCCCTTCTAGGGCTCCTGGGTGGGAAGGGAAGCAGCACTTGCTATCCTCACATCAAGCCCCAGAGCTAAGGGTGACATTGTCACCATCACAGACCAGGACACCGAGAGCCCAAGGCACCCACTAAGTGACCAGGCAAGGCAATGCAACTGGGAAGAAGCCCAGCTGGGGCCTGGATGGAGGCCAAACAGTAGCCCCTGTGGGCTCAGCCTGCAGCCGAGCTGCCCAGCGTCCGGGACCAATGCACGAGCCCGGCTCATCATCCCCCCAGGCCTCAGTTTCCCCTTCGACAAACAGAGGAACTTGCAAGGACCCTTCTGGTTCTGTCTGTGGATTCCGTATTACATTCCCATCCAACTCCACTTCCCAGGAAACCAAACAACGAGAAACAGAACTTGAAGGAAGAGACCAAAGCCGGTGGGAGGTGGTAACCTGGGCAAAGAACAGCAAATTCGCAAGAGATGCCATAGGCCCCAACCCATTTTTGCCGTAACCCGTGGCTCCACCATGACAGGTGCCACAAACAGGAGACCGATGTTTTCAGACCAAGGCAGCTAGAAATAGAAGAGAACTGGGTCACATGGGAGATGCTGGGCTGTCGGAAGCTCCATCCCCACTCCTCCAAAGAGAAGCTTCCAGGTCTCCTGTGCAGTATGAGGGGACACAAATGTGTCCCTGTGGTTTTGGGGAAGGAGGTGGACAAGGGAGATACCCCTGGCTCGTCCCTGCCTGACATCAGCCTGCAGCCTGCAGACCTGACAGGCACGGGCTGTTTGGAAAACAAGCTCTCCGCGTTCCCGGCCGCTCCACTGAAGGTAAACAGTTGAGTTCTGGAAGCCAGCCACCTTCCTTTGTATACTTTCCAAGCATTTTTATGCCAGTAAAACCCTTTCACGAGAACGGCAACTTGGGACACACATCAGGCCTGGTCTGGTCCTGGCTCGGCCGTCTCTCTCACGGCAGCATCTCTGCTGAGGCCTGAGTGGAGCTGTCATTGGTTCCAGAAGGTTCCCCAGCACATCTTCTCCTCAAGTAGCCAGATAAGCCATGATCGCCCTGAGGGGTCTATCCTCCTACAAATGCCTCATGGGGACTCTGGTCTCTCACTGCTGGCTGGGAAGGAGGAGGTGGGCACTCAGGCAGGGTCATGCTGGGAGAGTGGCTGGCTCCCAAGAAGCCAGGACACGGCAGAAGAGGGGACCCTGGTGGGCCAGGTTTCATTTCTCAAGATGGGGTGGGGAGGGGGGACTCAGGCAGAAGGGACTCGTTCAACTGTCATTTTGTTTTTCTGACCACACTCTGCCTCCAGAAAAGGGAACTTTCCCAGGAACTTGTTCTCTTCTGCGGAAAGGGTCTGATCTGTCCCTCAGCCAGGAACAAGGATGTCTCAATGAAAGGGCTGCCCGCTGTGGCCAGAGGAGGTCTGTGGGTGCCATGCTTCCAAGTCACGCCATCCTGTGAGGCCAATGCCGGACGCTGTTCTGCACAGAGCTCAGAGCTCAGGATTCGGATGAAACAAGGACCCACTGTTTCCCTCGGCTACGAAGGCAGGAGGCTGACTGGAGATGGGGGGCAGGGGGCGCCGGGAGCAGTTGGGACAAAGGCCTGCAAACCCCAATGGCCGGAAAGTTACCTCTGACTCCCGAAGCAAGCAACCCAATCATGCCCAGCCTAGGATCCAAGGTGAGCTAGACTCTGACTATCCCCACGTCTCCCACCACCTGGTCTGCGAGGAAGATGTGCATGGCAGAAGCCTGGAAACCCCATCACAGCTCAGCTGCTCCTGGGCTGGGCAGGGGATTTAACTGCTCTGCACCTCAGTTTCCACAAAATGAGGATGTTACCTTACTGGGCTATTTTGGGATTAGAACATCCCATTTATGGATGGGGCACAGGGTAGATGTCTAGCAGGTGCATTAATACTGCTCTGGGTGCTTAGACAACTAAGCACCCGCCTCTGCCTACTCATTTGACAAGTATCCCCTGGGCACCTCCTGGGCACCAGATGCAGAGTCCCTGTGCTCCCCTCTCGAGGCTCTCTGTCAGTAACCCAGTGAGTGTCCCAGCTCACTCTGGAAGCTGGCCCAAGTGATAACAGCTACATGTCACTCCAGGCCCCACATGGGAGACAAGCTCCTGTGTCTGAGCCGCCCCTCTGCCCAGAATATCCCCTGGCCCCACGTCCCCTTGTCCCCACAGTGACAAGTCCCAGCTCCAAAGCTCAATCCTTTTCCAGACTTCTCAACTTGTTCTACCCCAAACAGGAAGATTTAATGGCTCCCTGGTCTCGCCCATATCCCTGGGACCCCCTGCGTATCCCTCAGGGACTGCTACCTAACTTCTAAATATAAAGTCCTTTCTGGGGCGCCTGGGTGGCTCAGTCGGTTGGGCGTCCGACTTCGGCTCAGGTCATGACCTCGCAGTCCATGAATTCGAGGTCTGTGAGTTCGAGCCCCGTGTCGGGCTCTGTGCTGACAGCTCAGAGCCTGGAGCCTGCTTCGGATTCTGTGTCTCCCTCTCTCTGGCCCTCCCCCACTCATACTCTGTCTCACTCTCTGTCTCTCAAAGATAAACAAACGTTAAAAAATATTAAAATAAAATAAAATAAAATAAAATAAAATAAAACAAAATAAAGTCCTTCCTCTAATCCTGCCTCGTCCACCAGATCCTGAGATCCCCAAACACCAGGACTGGGAAGAGCTTGCTAACGTGTGCTAAACATAACCAGAAGTTCTGAAGAAACAGTGAACAATGCAGGCCTACCGGAAGGGGCATCCCGTGAAGCAGGGTGACGCTCTCCTCCTCAGGGGGTTACAAATGGCCTCCTGGAGGAGGAGGGAGAGAGCAAAACGGGACCTCCAGAGGTGGCTGGAGGAAG
The DNA here is from genome assembly GCF_014898765.1 of Herpailurus yagouaroundi. NCBI lineage: Eukaryota > Metazoa > Chordata > Mammalia > Carnivora > Felidae > Herpailurus > Herpailurus yagouaroundi. The sequence goes on from NW_024412396.1 coordinate 65,329,130, forward strand.
ACAGGTGTGACGCAGGCCTACTGACACTTGTCAAGTCCAAATGCATCACGTGCCACAGGCTACCCTCTGCAGAAGGAGCCTGTCCTACGGCACTGACCCCTGAATGCCACCCTGGCAGGGGTGGCCCATGACCACCCCTCTCTCATGCTGCATCTGCAGGCTGGAAACAGGGGATCCTAGGGAGCCAGGCACCTCCCACGACCACAGTTGTGCTATGGGGTGAACACCTAATAAATCTCGAGTGTGTTAAGGCAAACTCTGGAGGTTGTAGGCTGAAAGTCTGCCTCCCGGAATATAGTCCCCAAGGACAGTGTGTGTGTGGAGTGAGGAGAAGGGCCCCCCAAGATGAGAACAGGGCAGGGGGCTCCAGCTCTTCCTTCTCACCTAAACTTCCACACGTGCTTCCCTGACAGGATCAATAAGCAGCCAGATATGACAAAAATGTAAAGCCATCTCTGGGGCTCATCAGGGAGGCTGGGGACCCAGGGAAAACTGGCTCCCAACCCATGCTGGGGCCACTCATCCTCTCTGGATACAAGATGCAGGGTGTCCTATGACCGCAGAAGCCTGGCCTGCTGAAAACAATCTACGCCTCTCTGAACGGCCAGACGGGCTGCAAGTGCAGCCCACGTGGGAGTCGGACAGGCTTAAGGACCATCCTCCCGGAACCTCAGCTTCACGGTGCAAAGACCCATTGTCCTGTGGCCAGGATGCAGCTCTCGCCCACTTGCTCTGAGCTGGGTCCTGTTCTAAGCACTTTACACATACAGTTTCTCATATAGTTCTTGCAACAGCCTGAGATGGGGACCCACTATAGGCACAGAGATTGAATAACACACCAAGGACTCACAGCGCACACAGACTCTTAACCATTCCCAGCCAACAGCACGGTGGTGAAACAACCCCGTGGGACTCACTGGGTGTTAGCACGGTCTTTTGTTCTAATGACGCACAGCTTGGGGGCCTCCAGATGGGAGCTGGTCACCAGAAAGACCAAGCCATGATTAGAAGTCTGGAACTTTCAGCCCCATCTCCTGTCCTCCAGCAAGAGGAGAGGGGCTGAAAACTGAGCTGATGATCGATCATGCCAACGTGATGAACACTCCATAAAAAGCCCAAAGGTACGGGGCTCGGGGAGCGTTGGTGAACACACGGAGGTGCTAAGGGGCTCCGAGAGGACAGGGAGAATCCACATCCTTCCCTACACACCTTGCCCTGCACGTCTCTTCCACCTGGATGCTCAAGTAGGTCCTTCATCATATCCCTTTATAATAAAGCCAGCAAACAGGAAGTGAATTGTTCCTGAGTTCCGTGAGCCACTCTAGCAAATTCATCAAATTAATCAAACCTGACAAGGGGGTCCTTCCAACTGAGAGCCGGCTGGTCAGGAACACGGATGACAAGCTGGACTGGAGAGTAGCATCTGAAGGGTGGGAGCCAGAGGACAGTCTTGTGGGACTGAGCCCTTTGCCTGTGGGATCCAACACCACCTCCCGGTAGAGGGCGTCAGAACTGGGTTACATTGCAAGACACCCAACGGGGGTCACGGCACTGCTTGGTGTGGGAAAACATTCCCGCACACCTAGTGTTAGAAGCGTTTTGATTGTGAAGAAGTGTGATGACAGCAAACGAAAAACACGGGAGGTGCGTTTTCCCTACTTGATAGCACAATCCATAAATACCAGCTATTACATTTCCCTATTCTCATTCTTCACGTGACTGCTGACCAGTGGAAATTTCCCTGACTTTTCTATCAAGAAGGACTCAAATACAAGTCAGAATTTGAATTTTGCAAAGCTAGGTCACTTGTACTGACTCACATTAGACTTCAAAGTGCTTGCTCCCGCAGTAAAATTTATTGCCGTTGTTGACGATGATGAACATTTACAAAGTTCTGACTTTGGGCCACATACTACGCTAACAAGATCCCACCACGTGAGGTACAGATGAGGACACCGAGTCACAGAGAGGTCAAGTAACGTGCTCAGGGTCATGGTTACAGCTGCATGAGACTCACGTCTCTCTCCTGCCAAAGCCAGACAATTAACCTCTAAACCAAAGGGTGTCCTGGGTGCCTGGGGCTTTCCTTCCATCCCGTTTTCCCTTAATCCACCCCTGCAGAGTGGTATGGTTTCAGCAGTGACTTCCGATCGAAGTCACTAGATGAAAAGTTTTGTCTCAATGAAGGTCCAGACGAAACAGCCCCGGTGAAAGGCGAGGGGGTGCCAGTCTGTTTTATTCCTCTGCACTCTCCATGGGTCTGGGCATCTGGGATAGAGCTGCCATCTCCAACACTTAAAGCCTCGCCACGCGGGGGCAGGTCTCCGCGGAAGGAAAAGTCGGGTCTGGTGGGTGCCTCACGGTCAGACTTCAAATGGGAACCTGGCCTCGGAGGATGCAGCGCGGGTCGTGCGTTTCTTCAGCAGGATTGGTCCCAAAAGACAAGTTTGGACTCCCCAAGCCTTTTCTCGGGGAGAGAAGACTGAAGGCTTTTCCCCAGCAAGGGTAGCTCTCACTCCCAAAGGAGCTCAAAGTGGCCCTCAGAGAGGTCAGGAGCTGGAGGGCACGTGGGGCTGACCACCAAGACCAGCAGGCAGGGCCAAGGACAGGGCTGGTCACCCCAGTAGCTCCTGCCCCAGGAGGGGGAGAGGAACTGTCACCAACACTCCCTGACCCGATTCCCCAGTTTCTTAGTAACTGGTTTCCAGTTACTGGGTAATAAGAAACAGCGATCTGGTTAAGGCAGAAGAGTGAATAATCTTTCTCCCCTAGGAGAAGAATGAGGAGCCAAAGTTGACTAAATGGAACCATGACAAATGTAACTTACAGTTCCAAAGTTCTGGCCATTTGCAAGCTGACTTTATTTCAAAGAGCCAAAAAGCTTATACCCACTCAGCAAGCGTGATTCCTTAAGAACAAGGCTGACCCCAGGTTCTCAGGAGCTAAGAAAACCCTGGCCCTGACCCAATGCCAGGGAGCCAGGTTCAAGAGTAGATTAAAAAGATAAACACACCCATGCCCTTTGACCCAGTAAGCCAACTCCTGGGAAGCTGGCCTAAGAAAAAAATCAACAGGTGGAAAATCACTCCTGGCCCAGGAACATTCGCTGAGGCCACACTGACAAAAGGCACAGGACACAGAATACATGTCCCCAAACGGGGGACTGGATAGGTAACAACAGGCACCCTCACACCAGAAGACACTGAAGAATTACTAGATGGACAAGGCCTCGGGGAGACAAGTGTGAAGGTGTGTCCCAACCACGTGAACCCACACTTGCTGTGGACAAAGCTGGAAAGGAAACCCGGACACGAGAGGATCCTGGGCATAGAGGAGTCATTGTGGGTCTAAAGCCCATCTGGGAACAGGGCAGGATGTACTTCCTGATTCCCTTGCAACTGGGCCCAATCACGTGACTGTTCTGGCCAATGACCTGTGAGGTGGCGAACCGTCGCCTCCTGGCAGAACGTTTACCTGCAAGGGCCAGAGCCTCCAGGACCCTCTCTTTCCCGCTGGCACAGCAATAGCGATGTTCAAGGGGGAGACTTGATCTCTGAGCAATTATGAACAGAGGCCCCAGCTGCCTCCCCATGAGTGAGACATAACAACCCCCCTGTTTTAGGCTGCTAAGACTTAGGGTTATTTGTTAACACAGCACACCCTAGTCCTAAATTTTCTCTTTTTCCATTTGTTCAAACAGCAGTGGTGGAAGGGAAGGGGAAAGGGGGAGGTAACCTATCAGGTTGAGACTGGGCTTTTTTTTTTTTTTTTTTAAGTAATAATTCAGTATTTGGATGCAGTAGGACAATGGGAATTTCTCCTGTAAGGGGGAAAGATTCAATGTCCAATCCTCTAGGATTGGAAGGGAGAGATCTTGAATGGAGCCACACCATGAAGTGGCTGCTCTCCAGCACCACAGAAAAGTCCACCAACAGGCCCCTAAACTGCCCAAGGAGTCCCTCGACCCTCTGTGGCTCAGCTAAACGGGCTGCTTCCAACTCGCTACGGTTCACAGTGGTGGCTGCTGGCAGGAGTCAGGGCAGTGGAAACGAGCCCCTCCCATTTGGTGCTAGGCACCAGCCTGGTCCTGTCCTGAGGAAAAAGCTCGAACCAAGACTGGCAAAAAAGAAAGAAGACAGCATGAAAAGCGCTGGCAGATCTGGGCCCAGGGGAAGAAGAGTCAAAGGCCATGTTAACAACGGCTGACTGCAGAGAGAGAGAGAGAGAGAGTCAGGATGGGGGGGGGGGGGGGCCCACTCAATCCCCTGTCCCCAGTCCAGACGAGGAAACCCAGAGTCCCCTTGTCCTCAGCACACCCTGCTTTCCTGCAGGCCAATTCTCTTCCTGAGCCGCCAAAAGCTCAGAGGCATCCCGCACCCACCCCAGGCAGAAGGGCGCAAAGGTTTCCAGCCCAGGGAGGGTACTTCCCTCACCTCCCTCAGCGTGCTTCCCCACCTGCAGAGTGAGGAAAGAGGTAAAGAGACATCCTTCCTAAAATCATCACCAGCACGCCACGAGGGGACAGGCACGGGCTCCCTGTGTGAACGGACCTGTACACAGTGCACAGATGTAGTCATTAGGATGTTCCTCCTTACAGGAGGCTGAATTTTCTCTAGGTTCAAGTTAAGCCTCTCCTGCCTTGTTTGCCTCTCTGCCAGCTCAATCCTAATAATCACCACCACCAGGACACATAGGACATCCCAGGCGCTGTGCTAAGCACCTCACAACCCATTCCATCTCATCCTCACAATGTCGCTAGGAAGGAGGGGTGGCTGTCACCACCAGGCAGATGCGGCAAGGAAGGTTCCAGGAGGCAAAGGCAGCTGTCAAAGGTTATATAAGCAGTAAGCAAGTGGGGGACATAGGTCTCCACCTCCCTCCCCCCAGTCCCTATGGCTCCAGGACAGGTGTTCCTAAGCCCTCTGCTTTCCTTAGGAAGTGGAGTGGCCAGAGAGACATCTTTCCTGAAGGTGACAGCAATGGGCTGCGGTGGCTGCAATGTGATCTAAGACACAGTCTGCAGGCCACTCCCACCCACCGGGACTGGAGGCAGGACTGTGTCTGCCTGGGGTCACCACAGACAGGTACATGGTCTTGCCCACAGCTCCAAAAAGAGCAAAATAAATGTGGGAGTTAATATATGAAAATAGTGGCATTTGAAAATAGGGGATAAAAGATGGACTATTAATAAACGTCCTGGGGTAATTCAATATCCATCTGGAAAAAAGAATACATAGAGATGCACACCTCCTATCTTCCACATAAATAAATTCTAAGTGCAAAGAATTTAAGCAAGCAAAGATTTAATGATAAAAAAAAAAAAAAAAAAGCTGAAACCAGAAATACCTGGAGAAACCACGAGAAAATTTAAGAAATACTTTGGGGCTGGCACAAGAACAGACACTCAGATCAATGGAACAGAACAGAGAACCCAGAGATGGACCCACAAGCGTATGGCCAGCTAATCTTTGACAAAGCAGGAAAGAATATCCAATGGAATAAAGACAGTCTCTTCAGCAAGCAGTGCTGGGAAAACTGGACAGCGACGTGCAGAAGAATGAACCTGGCTCACTTTCTTACCCCACACACAAGAATAAACTCAAAATGGATGAAAGACCTAAATGTAAGACAGGAAGCCATCAAAATCCTTGAGGAGAAAGCAGGCAAAAACCTCTTTGATCTTGGCTGCAGCAACTTCTTACTCAACACGTCTCCAGAGGCAAGGGAAACAAAAGCAAAAATGAACTACTGGGACCTCCTCAAAATAAAAAGCTTCTGCCCAGCGAAGGAAACAATCAGCAAAACTAAAAGGCAACCGACAGAATGGGAGGAGATATTTGCAAATGACATATCAGATAAAGGGTTAGTATCCAAAATCTATAAGGAACTTATCAATCTCAACACCCAAAAAACAAATAATCCAGTGAAGAAATGGGCAGAAGACACGAATAGACACCTTTCCAAAGAAGACATCCAGATGGCCAACCGACACTTGAAAAAATGCTCAACATCACTCATCATCAGGGAAATACAAATCAAAACCACCATGAGCTACCACCTTACACCTGTCAGAATGGCTAACATTAACAACTCGGGCAACAACAGACGTTGGCGAGGATGCGGAGAAAGAGGATCCCTTTTGCGTTATTGGTGGGAATGCCAGCTGGTGCAGCCACTCTGGAAAACAGTATGGAGGTTCCTCAAAAAACTAAAAATAGAACTACCCTACGACCCAGCAATTGCACTACTAGGCATTTATCCAAGGGATACAGGTGTGCTGTTTCGAAGGGACACAGGCACCCCGATGTTTATAGCAGCACTATCAACAATAGCCAAAGTATGGAAAGAGCCCAAATGTCCATCGATGGATGAATGGATAAAGAAGATGTGGTATGTATGTATGTAGGTATGTGTGTGTATATATAGATATAGATAGATAGATAGATGATAGATAGACATAGACATAGATATAGATACACACACACACACACACACACACACACACACACACACACACACACAAAATGGAGTATTACTCACCAATCAAAAAAGATGAAATATTGCCATCTGCAACTAAGTGGATGGAACTGGAGGGTATTATGCTAAGTGAAATTAGTCAGAGAAAGACAAAAATTATATGACTTCACTCATATGAGAACTTTAAGAGACAAAACAGATGAACATAAGGTAAGGGAAACAAAAATAATATAAAAACAGGGAGGGGGACAGAACAGAAGAGACTCTTAAATATGGAGAACAAACAAGGTTGCAGGAGGGTTTGTGGGAGGGGGGATGGGCTAAACGGGTAAGGGGCACTAAGGAATCTACTCCTGAAATCATTGTTGCACTAGATGCTAACTAATTTGGATGTAAATTTTAAAAAAGAAAAAAAAAAAAGAAAAGAAATACTTTCGGGCATTAAGAATCAAAAAATGAAAACATCAGAGGTACCTGGGTGGCTCAGTCATCCTACTCTTGATTCTGGCTCAGGTCATGATCTCATGGTTCCTGCCTTCGAGCCCCGCATCAGGCTCTGTGCTAACCGTGCAGAGCCTGCTTGGTAGCAAAATCACCTCGAGTCAGGTGAAAAGGGTCACAAAGTGAGGCTGTTACACAGGTGTCATCACCGCGCCATGGGTGCCTTTGCTCCTACCTGGTGGAGGTGCCAGTGTCAGCCCACTTGGCTGGGGAGCTTCTGGGGAGCGGACCGTGGCATACTGCGTGGGCAGCAGGCAGGATGGAAAAATCTAGAATCCAGGCCCCTGACACACTCACAAATGCCTCCATTATTTTCATATATTAATTCCCATATATATTTTTAAAAAATCCCTGTGTGTGTGTGTATTTTTTTCTTTCTTTTTTTTTTTTTGCCCTTTTTGGATTCTCCATTAATTCGTATAGTCTGGCACCAATACCACAGTGGTTTGGCTCTGTTTTGTTTCCCCACCCACATTATTTTAATTACAGTATCTGTAGGATATGGTTTAATACCTAGAAAAGCTAGTTCCCCCTCACTCTTCTTTTTCTGGAATGTCCCTGAGAGTCACGCTCATTTCTTTTTGTCTACATGCCTTCCAGAAGAGGACTGGGACTGGGGGTGAGTTACATTTACAGACGATTTAGAGAAAACTCATGGTTTGATGTTGACTTGTCCTACCGAGAAGAACACGGTATGCTGTATTTGCAGCTCACGTCACCAACGTCTATTTTTTTCATATATAATAAGCTCCAACAAACTGCTAAGAAAGAGACAACGCTATAGAAATTACAATGAACAAAAGATACATTCAGACATAAGAAAAGAAAAATGGCTCCAAATGTATAAATGTTGAAAATGCTAAACGTCACACAGAAGACAAAAGGGAATTACAGCTGCCGTAAGATACCACTTTTTGTATTTTGTGAACCATATTGGCTAAAGTCTGAGAAACTGATAAAATGCTCTTGGGGTACGGGGAAACAAGCGCTGAAACCCACGGCAGTGGGGAGTACAAATTCGAATCATCTCAACAGGGGGCAGGTTGGGAGTATATTGTCTCAATTTTAAGTCACCCTCTGCTCAGCAGGTCCAACTCGAGGAACTAATCCCAGGTGAAGTGCAAGGTTAGGCATTGCTGTTGCATTTGCTATGCATGGCTGCACAGCAGAGGAGGAGGAGGATAAGAAGAAGAAAGGAGGAAGGAGGAGGAAGACGGAGACACAAGTCCACCAAGAGGGGCTGCCTGAGGCACCAATGGTAACCCTGAACGTGGAACACTACACAGCCATCAAAAAAAGGAACGGGGAGTGTCTTCCGTACTGAGGAGAGACCTCCAAGAAGGTACAGATCACCAAGTACAGAGTGCTACAATGGGGAGCGTATCTTACGAAGTTCACAAGAAACTGGTCAGAGTGCCACTCTCCAGAGAGAAGAACCAGGAGCCTTTACAGGGAGCAGTTGTGAGCTTTTTCATTTCCAACCAGTGACAGGTATCTTTACGTAAATTTTTAAATTACCAGGTAAGCAGCATGTATAACGAGCACGTGTTCGCAGTCGGACCGGAATCCAAATCCAGCCGATATCTAACATACACTGAGCACCTGCTGTGTGCCAGACTGCTGTAATAAGCACTTTACATGAATTAGCCTCACAACCACCTGTGAGGCAAGACAATTATTATTCCCGTTACACAGATGAAGACCCCAAGGTTTGGAGAAGGTGAACAACTGGCCCCGTTCACACAGCTAATCAGGGAGGAACCAGGATATGCCACCAGGGAGACAGAGGAGCCAGACAGCTGGAGACGCGGAGTCCAGAGACTACGGCTCCGAATGCCCACGACACAGACAATTCAACAACATGCACGTGGACAACCGCACACACACGCCCTCTCATTACTCATCACCCAGGTCCTGGAACACACACACACCCAGTCAGCAATGGGACCGCCAACTGCAAAGGGCAGTGGCCTCCATTGCCACCTGGCCCCATCCCCAACTCAGACATGGTAACTGCTCATTCTCAGCCGTGTCCATCCAACCAGCCTGGTTTGGTCAAGAGCAGCAAGGGGTCCACTGGAAAATTCCCCCCACTCACTGTGTGGGGTGTCAAAGCCGGAAGAAATCCCCGCCCTCTTCTCCTCACACACTGGTGTCAGTGCATTGTCACCCAGGGAGCCACGGAGAAGGAGGAGCTGGTTCTTGGTTTTCCACAATTAGAGGACGTCAGTGGGAACCTGCAGCACCATGTGCCCAGGCTAGGGGAGCTCAGATCTCTGAAGACCGGTGCGGCTTCCCCTGACTTCATCCATGTCACTAGAGAGAAGGACTCCAGGATGAGAGTCACACGATAGAGGCAACCCACAGCCTGGAGTTACTTTCCAGAGAGACCACAAGACTCCGTCAGAACGTGACACAAGCAAGAGATAGAACCTTCGCTGTGTTAAACCTCTGAGATATAGGGTTTGTTACAGTGGCTTAGCTTGGCCTCTGTTGACAAACACACCCAGCCAGGAAAATCTCTGCCCAGGACATCTGTCACTGTGTGCCAAATGCCAAGTCTCTGGTGCTGGGGACAAACGGAGGAAGGCAGGCAGTTGTGGGCAGAGCCTGGGCCTTCAGTCAGTGACCTCCAATCCCTTCCAGCCTCCGTTTCCTCATCTATAAAATGGAGCCAACGACACCTGCCTCCGCATTCGACGAGACAGGGGTGGTGAAGCCCAGACCATGCCGGGCCCACAGCAGGCCTTCTAGAAAGCAGGATCCCAAGGAGCAGGCCACCAGCTCTCCCTTCCTGGAGATTTTTCTGCTCTCAGTGCCACCAGACCCTCATCAGTCACAGTTTTTGCTAGCTCCTGATGCCAACCAGTAACTGCCATTCAGGTGCAGAACGGACCTTCCAAACACTCTGGTTCCCAAGCGTGGTGCTTACACGACTGATGAGTTGCAGAAAAAGACTTCTCTGTGGCCTGTCCATCCTTGCCAAGGTCAGGAACTGTGTCCTCCTCCTCCCTGTGACTCCGCATGGCCTTGACACAGTGCCTGGCTATGCCAGGGGTCAGCAAACATGAATCCCCGAGGCTGAAGACTCATAGCATCCATTCACCCACCATCCATGCACACCATGTTTATTGAGCACTTATAAAATCACCCCTCCATGTACGTGTTATCCACATTCTCCATTAAAAAAAAAAAAAATGAGACAGAAAGGGGCATCTGAGTGGCTCAGTCAGTTAAGCATCTGACTCGGTTTCAGCTCAGGTCATGATTTCATAGGTTCGTGGGATCAAGCCCTGCATCAGGCTCCACGTGGACAGCACAAGCCTGCTTGGGATTCTCTCCCCCTCTCTGCCCCTCCCCTGCTCCCGTGCAAGTGCACTCTTGCATTGCACTCTGTCTCTCTGTCTCTCTCTCTCTCAAAATAAATAAACTTAAAAAAAAAAAAAAGAAAGAAAGAAAACAAGACATAGAGAGATTCACTTGGCCTAGATTGCTGCCAATAGGGGGCAGGCCCAAGGGATTTCTGACCACAAACTCTTACCCACCCCTTTCCCCATGGCCATCACACCTCATTCTGTCTTGAGCAGACCGATCCACCGAGGGCCTGGACCCCCAGGGCCTCCACGCTGAGTAAGCCTGTGTTGGGCTGGGGGAGGGGAAGTGCTCCACGGCATTTCTTCAGAGACTCCTCAAGTCCTGTGTGGCCCCAGGAACAAGCTGCAGACACTCTGAGGTGGGGGCGGGGGCGGGGGGTGAGGGGGTGGTTTGGACAGTCAAGGGAGCCTCCGGGTGATGGAGCAATCAAGGACATACAAGCCCAGGGATGGATGAGATGACATGGACACCTGGTTCCAGCCCCAGGACATACACCTTGCAGAAAGAGATGGGGCTTCCATGGAGTCCGAGAGGCCTAAGGGCTATACAGCAACCGTGTCTTTAGCCAAACCAATAGGCCCCAACCTCTGGGTGCCAGAGACGTCAGGGCTCCAAGCACAACACAAAGGGGCACAGGGAAGAGCTGCCACACCTCAGTTGCTCGCACGGCTTCCTAGGCCTGAGTCTTGTCCTCCCAAGCAGACAAGATGTGCATCTCGAGAGCCCCTGACTCTAGGTGTCTAAGCTGAGCATAATGCAGGACGGAAGAGTCACCAGCCTCTCTGAGACTGAGTCTCAGAGACCCAAGAAGGTGGATAAAAAGGGGCACGTGGGTGGCTCAGTCGGTTCAGTGACTGGCTCTTGATTTCGACTCAGGTCATGATCTCAGAGCTGGTGAGTTCAAGCCCCGCGTCCGGCTCTGTGCTGACAGTGCAAAGCCTGCTTGGGATTCTCAGTCTTCCTCTCTCTCTGCCCCTCCCACTCTCTCTCTCAAAAGTAAATGGGGGCGCCTGGGTGGCGCAGTCGGTTAAGCGTCCGACTTCAGCCAGGTCACGATCTCGCGGTCCGGGAGTTCGAGCCCCGCGTCGGGCTCTGGGCTGATGGCTCAGAGCCTGGAGCCTGTTTCCGATTCTGTGTCTCCCTCTCTCTGCCCCTCCCCCGTTCA
>NW_024412396.1:65340747-65374199 GCF_014898765.1 Herpailurus yagouaroundi
TAACATAAACTATTTAGGACTTCTATGTCTGTCTGTATTTTAGATTATGGCCTAAAACATTTAAATAATTATAATAAAATAATAGTAGAATGGAAAAAGTACTGGAAATGAAAGGACATACCTTTTGTCTGACAGCTGCAAAATCTTGCTTAGTCTCCGTTCAGATGTATTAATAGCACTATTATGACAGAACACAATGGTGTCATCATATACTGGATATTTCTTCAGGCTGGGGAGCAATAGCGTGCAAGTGACACATTAACAAAAGCACATTTGTTTCATTTTGATAGTGTTAATTAGCACCTCTTCTATAATTACTGTCATCTGGTCTGGTTTTCATCTCCCTGCCTTTTGCTGATAAATCCCCTCTTCGGGGTGCCTGGGTGGCTCAGTCAGTTAAGCATCCAACTTCAGCTCAGGGCATGATCTCATGACTGATGAGTTCAAGCCTCGCCATCGGGCTTTGTGTTGACAGCTCAGAGCCTGGTGCCTGCTTTGGATTCTGTGTCGCCCTCTCTGCCCCTCCCCCGCTCATGCTGTGTCTCTGTCTCAAAAATAAACAAACATTAAAAATATGGGGCGCCTGGGTGGCTCAGTCGGTTGGGCGGCCAACTTCGGCTCGGGTCATGATCTCGCGGTCCATGGGTTCAAGCCCCACGTCGGGCTCTGTGCTGACAGCTCAGAGCCTGGAGCCTGTTTCGGATTCTGTGTCTCCCTCTCTCTCTGACCTTCCCCCATTCATGCTCTGTCTCTCTCTGTCTCAAAAATGAATAAACGTTAAAAAAAATTTTTTAATAAAAATAAATTAAAAATGGATAAATAAATAAACTTAAAAAATAAAGAAGGTGGACAAAGAAAGGAGGCCCATACACAAGCTTCGGCACTCCTCGTCTGACCATCTCCCAAAGCTAAAAGCCTGAGCTCCCGTGAGGTACGGGTCTCCGTCTGAGCTCCCAGCCAGACGAAGTCAAAGGCTCCCACCCCCCTGCCAGGCCCCCCCAACTGCTCTCTCCTGTCTCTTCCTACGGGGGATTTCAGACCGAGCCCTACTGCCTGACCTGGATCCCAACCTCCGTCCCAGATAGTAAACTTGAAGTTGGTGCCCAACGCATTTGCACCCTCCTCCTGACCCACCAAAGCCTCACACGAACGGCATGCTCAGATACACGTGGTGACTGAGGTGCGAGAGAAGCAGCACCCCGCGGGCTACCAGGGTGAACGTGTGTTTTCAGCAGAAACTGGTGGGAAAACGCAAAAATAAAACGAGGGGAGACGCGCCCCTTGACAAAGTCTCAGAACATCAAGAATTTATAACAGTAATCCTTGCTTCTGCTCTTTCAGATTTAAATAAAAGAGAAACCGCTACCAGTTCACGAATCATATGTAAAGAACTGTCCTTTAGTCTGTTGTTTTCTTGAAATCTCGGTTTGTGTGGGTGGTAAATGGGGACAAGAGTGGCTGCTTCACACGGCTATGTTTTCATCCATCCATTCATTCGTTCATTCCTGTAAGTGAACACTTTGTGCCTGGCATTGCCCAGGCACTGAAGACAGCAGTAGACAAGATGGCCGAGGTCCAGGCTTCTAGGCTCTTACTCTAGTTGGGGGGGGGGGGGGGGGGGAGATGGACAATGAACACACGGAAGATTGTTCCAGATGACCACCAAGCATTACAGCAATAAAATCAGTGTGAACAGCAAGGTGGGAAGGGTAGGGGGCCTGTTATGGGTTCAGCTGTGTTCCCTCAAAATGTTATATTGAAGTCTTAACCCCCAGTATCTCAGGATGTGACCTATTTGGGAACGGGTCATTGCAGACGCTACATTAGTTAGGATGAGGGCATACTGGAGTAGGGAGGGCCCCTAATCCGATAGGACTGGTGTCCTTACAAAAAGGGGAAATTCCGGCCCAGACACGCACTCATGGAAAATGTTACCCGAGCATGAAGCTGGAGATCACCGGGATGCACTCACAACCCAAGGAATACCAGAGGCTGCCAGCAAAACCAGGCGCTGAAGGACAGGCATGGACCCACTCTACCTCACAGCCTGAGAAGGAACCAGCTCTACCCACATCTGGTCTCGGCATCCAGCCTCCAGAACTGCGGGACAACTGGTTTGTTGTTCAGGCCCCAGGCGGTGGAAATTTGTTACATCAGCTCAGGGAAATCATGCAAGGCTCCCTAAGGAAGCACCATCTGATTAGAAGCCAGAACGAGGAGAAGGGCCCAGGAAAGATCTGAGGGACGAGAGCTGCAAGGAGCTGGGAAAGTCAGTGCAGACCCCGGAGCGGAGGTTCTGTTTCGTGGGTCTGAAGGCGAGGGGGACAAGGACAGGGGGCAGGCTGTGCAGAACGTGTTCCCAGGGGGAGGGGAAGCCACTGAAGGGCGTCAGGCAGGGAGTTATGCTCTCAGTTCCCTTTGGAGAGACCACTCTGGAAGTTAACACATGTCAGGCGTCAACACCCTGCCTCATATGTATTGTAAGTACTTAATACTTGGCAGCTGTCTTTTTTTTTTTTTTAAGTTTATTTATTTTTGACAGAGAGAGAGAGAGAGAGAGAGAGAGAGAGAGAGAGACAGGCAAAGAGAGAGGGGGACAGAGGATCCAAAGCGGGTTCCGTGCTGAGAGCAGAGTCCAACTCAGGGCTCAAACTCATGAACCCTGAGATCACGACCTGAGCTGAAGTCAGACACTTAACTGACTGAACCACCCAGGCACGCTGGCAGCTTGTCATTTTTGAGGCCCCCACAAAACAAGGGGCTTAGGTAAGAATTTCAAACTCTAGGATGCTTTGAAGAGAGCAAGGAGTCGTGGGTCAGAGGCCTGGCACTGAGTCCTCTGTATCCCGGGGGCCCAGTCTTTACCATGAGGGTCCCAGACCCCACTGAGGCCCCGGGGTCTGGCTCTAGGAGCTCCTGGTATGAGAATAGCCACCCGCTCCCAACCAGGAACTCCACTTCATGTCCCAAACCATGCTCCCTTCTTCCCCACCCAACTTTGGCTCACAGCCCAGGATGTTTTTCTCTGCTGACAACGGAAAACACATCTCAATGTGTCCTTTATCTCCACGTTCCTCCCAGGACGGCAACTGGCAGCCCAGGCCACGAACGGCCAAGCATTCTCCAAGCCAAAAATACATACATTCTGTGCACCCCTTTAACAATAAGGCAGGAAAACTCTGAGTCAAACTGCTACAAAGCCTGCATAGATTATTTTTAAGCCCCAAAGCAGTACTCTTTCTATATTCACTTATTTCCAGTCCAAAAAGACCATTCCTTCAGGCACTTTCCAAGCTGGCATTTGATGTAATATTAATGAAAGCGCCTTTTAAAAAACTTAAACACATTCCATGATAAAGAGAAGTTCAGTACTCAAAATCACTTGAAATGGTGCTAGCTTGGGTCAAGTTAAACAGGTGTCTTTGGCACAGGACTTCTTGGGTACTTTAAAATGCACGTGTTCACTGGAGATTGACACAGGGGGACCCCAAACTCACTTGGGAAAATTCTAGAGAATAATGCCAGGTCGCAGAAATTTAGAAACATGACTGGATCATCATGGGGGAGCCTAGAAAATGCATGTGACCCACCCCAGCTCTGCAATGAGAGGAAATCCCCATGGATCGTGTACATACCAGCAGCAAGGGGGCAGCTCGAGGCCCTTGACTAGCTCCTGCTTAATGATGTACTGCAGTGGCCTGTGGTGACCTCAGTGAGTTGCTAGGACTCACGGATGGGGAGACTGTATTCTACAGACCGTGGCTCTGAGCAGCTGCTTCTCAGCTCAGCTTTTATTTATTTATTTTTAATGTCTTATTTACTTTTGAAAGAGAAAGAGGCAGAGTACACGTGGGGGAGGGGCAGAGAGAGAGGGAGACACAGAATCTGAAGCAGGCTTCAGGCTCTGAGCTGTCAGCACAGAGCCTGACGCGGGGCTCGAACTCACGGACCGTGAGATCATGACCTGAGCCGAAGTCGGACGCTTAACCGACTGCGCCACCCAGGCGCCCCTAAACTCAGGTTTTAAGCTCAATGGGTGAGCACAGCCAGGACGGCTCATGTACCCGGCAAAGCTGGTCCTTCTCTGCAGGGTGAGCCTGGGCCTCTGCAAAGGGCCTGATGGGTGGCCTCTCACTGTGGCAGCAGCTGCTCGGGAGCCGCTCAGGAGGCCGAGACACAGAGACGCCCACAAGGGATTCAGAATGAAAGCAGAGATGTGAAAAGGCCTTCAGGTCACGTGAAAGGCATGGTTTTCTAGAGCAGAGTGGTGGAACGAAATCAGGCATCGGGCTTTCCCAGAGTCTACAAATTAGATCAGCAAATTTGGACTTGTTGTGTCACAGATTCTGCCCCAAGGCCTAAGTTCCTACAGTCCTACCGATGAGAGGAAGACCCCAGGGTCATCTGAGCCACGTCTGGGGGCTGGGGGACAGGGTCAAGGAAGGTTTCCTAGAGCGGTTGCTTTCAAGTTTAAACTCACTGTGCGTTAGCACGGGTGCACCTCCAGCAGCTCGAAGAAACAGCCATTGCATCAACCGGCAGGGTTGCCTCCCGTAACATCACTGCTGCTTCTCATCTTCCCAGGAGCCACAGACTTGCTCTGCCCCCTCCCACACCCCCCAGCACCTTCCCTGGGCCGGACCCCATGCTGGGTCCAGACACAAGAACCAGGGCCAGGACAGAGAGGAAGCAGAGCAGTGAATCCAGAGACAGTGACCACCGGGGTGGCCGGGACAGGAGTGCAAGATGTGTGAGGCATTAGGGAGCCACGGGCAGGGGAGTCCCTCCTGCTGGTGAAACCAAAAGACAGGAAGCTTTGTCAGGGAAGAGGCGATGTCAGAACTGGCTCCTGAGTGTGGAGCACTGGGCCCTTGAGTGAAGAGGCTCAGGTCAGACAAGCGGTGGGGCCTGCCAGGACAGAGGACAGTGGCTCAAAAGAGGGTCATACAGATTCCCAGGGCCTCGGGAGCCAGGGACGATTCGTAATGGGAGAGAATGGCCTATGTGTGGGTGGCAGGGTTAAGTCCCGGGCACAGGAGGGCTCCTGGACAGAGCACAGGGGTGAATAGAAGTATCTAGAACCAGGGCAGTAATGGCGGGGGGAGAGAGAGGCAGAGACAGTGGCTGAGTGGCCAGGACCAAGGATGGGGTGGGTGCACACAGAGGACAGATTCCCACCAAGAGGTGGGGTAGGAGAGTGCTGGCCAGCAGCCTTTCCCCAAAGCCAAGAATGGGGAGAAAAGAGTGGGTTCTGCTACTGGGATCCCAGCCCCCAAACTGAAGCGTGAGCCTGCTAAAGCAGTCTAGTATTTTCCCGGCAGGTCCCGCCTAGCCCATGACCCAACACCTTTCCCCCAGGTGCCCTCCCTCAGCATCCCACCCCAGCGGGCCCCCCAAGGGCTGACTGACTTAGGAAGTGGCTTCCCCCTGGGCATACAGGCACCTACAGCAACCGGTGGTTCCCATGGCAACCACCCCTCCCTCTCTGCAGAAGAGGAAGACACAGGAAATCCTGGGAAAACCCATACCAACCAAGAGCAAAGCCACTGGGTTTACTTGAACGCAAAGAGGCCCTTAAGTTCCTTGCTTCAGGCACAGATAACGCTTGTTCCCTGTGGGGATCCCCCAGGGCTCCTCAGACGGTGACTCCAGTCCCTCTACCCAGCTATGCCTTTACTCATTTGTGTGCTTTTCCAGAACCTTCCACCAGGAAAGGAACTAGGAGGTGGCCTCTGCCACAGCTGTGACGGTCCTGGGTTGGGATCATCTGTCTGCTATGCCACCCCCCTCACAGGGCAGGGATGCATCCTAATCACCTGGGTACCCCTGAGACCCGGAACCCGTAGGAGGTGGGGGTCTGGCAAACGTGTGTGGCTGGTTGAATGGACGCCCGATGACCCACCAAGATTCTGAGGGGAGAACCACGAGCGCGAACTCACCGAGGGTGGAGTGGATGAGTCATGCCTACGGTCGAGAAGGTGCCATGGCTCCACACACAGACGGTGGGCAGTGGCCCAGGGGCCCAGGCTTCCGCGGTTCCCTCCACCTTGATGCGCGGGCCCTCCTGTCATCCCCCTCACCTCTCGGGCCGCAGCACCTCTGCAGGCCTCCCCCCTTCCCCGCCCCACCACAGGTGGCACTGACGTTCCCCGGGCACCCATGCCATGGCTGGCACACACCTCTCTGGGCGCCTGTCTCCCAGGACAGGGCCCTGCTCTCCCCCGCCCACCATCTCCTTTGAAACAAACGCTGCCACCCCGCCACCGAGGGTCTCTGGGACCTTCGTCACACCACTTCACTGTCATTCACTCAACATACGAAAGCCAAGCACTCACCGTGTACCTAACCCCACGCAGGAGGAGACACAGCCGCCATCACGGCCGTGAGGCGAAAGAGGCTGGGGCTCTTCCTGAATGACCGGAAAGAATACAGTGAGGGCACAAAGGAAGGTGAGGTTACTCAAGTGGGGGTCAGGACGTCAACCCAGAGGAGGTGGCTGGTGAGCAGAGCTGAGGAGATGGTGGGCCC
This sequence comes from Herpailurus yagouaroundi, assembly GCF_014898765.1. NCBI lineage: Eukaryota > Metazoa > Chordata > Mammalia > Carnivora > Felidae > Herpailurus > Herpailurus yagouaroundi. The sequence goes on from NW_024412396.1 coordinate 65,347,276, forward strand.
AGTGGCCTCATGTGCCATCTGCCAACACACGCCAAGTAGGCCCAAGCCAACACTGCAGACTGCAGTGCTACAGAAATTCTGTACCTCAAGTCCAGGGGGAGATGTGGGGTCAGCAGACGGCCAAGCGGGCAGCACTGCCTTGGAAATGAGGTTTAGAGAGCAGAGCTTCTCTCTCTCTCTCTCAAAAATAAATTAATAAACATATAAAGAGCTTTAAAAAGTGTGTGTGGGGCGGGGGGCACCTGGGTGGCTCAGTCAGTTGAGCGTCCAACTTCGGCTCAGTCACATGGCTCGTGAGTTCGAGCCCCGCATCGAGCTCTGTGCTGACAGCTCGGAGCCTGGAGCCTGCTTCGGATTCTGTGTCTCCCTCTGTCTCTGCCCCTCCCCTGCTCATGCTCTGTCTGTCTCTTTCTCTCTCAAAAATAAACAATAAACATTAAAAAAATAAATAAAAATAAAATAGAGAGCAGGGCTGTCAGGAGAGAGGGGTGGGAATGGGAAGCTGGTCTACGGGGCACTGCCAATGCCCAGGTACAAGGGACGGAAACATCCGAAGGGCACCTGGTCAAGGCCACAGTGGTCAGCTTCTCTGTGACAGGAGAAAAACCACAAATGTCTCACTGGGGTTTAAGATAAAGTCAGAGGCACCAAGAGAACGAACAGAAATGTGACATGTGTCTCAATATGCATGACTGCCTCCGAGACACTGGCGGGGCAGGTGGCCCATCCGACCCACGGGCCCTTGCTGTTTGCGGGCGGCACCTCCCCACTGCTCCCCCGCAAGCCTGGCCAGCTTTCTGAATAGCCACCTTCCTGGAGAGGGAGGAGCAGGGCTCATCAGGGGAGTACAGGGCTCGCCCCGCCAGCTCCGATAATTACTTGCCCTGGGAACACTGACCCTATTCTCTAGGCTCTGGGATCACGACCAAAAACATGAGCTCTCATCTCAATACCGGGAGCAGGGGGAGGACACGGCTCCAAGAACTGGGAAATGCTAAGAAAAACTCTCCCCAGCACAGAGACAGGAGGATCTGGGAGGGGCGCAGCTAACACAGCAAAGGCAACCTTGGAGGAAGAAAAAGGACCTACCTGCCAGAGAGTGCAATGTGTACTGCCTGGGAGCTGGGTCAGGGAACTCGATCTCCTGCCCTCCTGCCCGCGCTCCTGCCACGGATGACCCCGCTGTTCTCCCCACCCCCACCCTCTCAACACTTCCTTTGTTCTTGGGCAGCGACCCCACTTGCCAGGGCTCTGTTCTCTAACAAGGCCACCTCTGAGGGCTGTTCTCCTGCTCCCTGGGTGGCTCCCTGCTCTGGGGCATAGCCGGGCAAAGTCAGTCTCAGTCCCCGGGGGCCACACGGGAACCCCTTAACCAGAGCGGAACCCCTGACCCCAAGGCAAAGCCACCTCTGTGTCCCCTGCATGGTTATTAGCAGGGCAGCAATGACCTCACCTCTGAGGTCAGATCCCACCTGCTGTTGTTACAAGGGCAGGGGATGGGGGCATGCGACCGGGGTCCTACCTTCCTTCCCAAGATGTGACCAAGGGTCAAATTCATACCAACATCTAACAAAAATTCAAATTTTAGTAAGGATTGGATTAAAGGTATTTCAAGAAACGTGAAGGTTGGGTGTCACTGTCAGAATGAAATGGTAACTGCAGCTGAAGGCCCGGCCAGGCTCCAGGCTCCAGGCTCCAGGCTCCGACCCCAGGATGGAACAGCCTGAACCACTGAGCCACCTGCAGGCTCTGTCCCCACTTCACAAAGGGCCTAGGACTCCAGAACACCCACTAGAGGTCGCAGGGCCGAACACATACCTGGCTTCTGCAAGGTGTGGTCCGAAAGCCCCAGAGCAATGCCCCTTGGCACCCCGTAAGACCCCAAAGGGGAGATGGAGCTCACCTGGGAACTCAGAATCTAGAGTGTCCCCGTGTGGAGACGGTGAAATTCGGGCAGTGTGGACAGACACCAGATGTGGCTATAATGTAATGCAGCTTAAAAAAAAAAAAAAAAAATCCCGGTCAAATTAACAAAGGCTCACTGGAAGAGGTGTTTGAATTCCAAGTTAACTTATTCACACCAGACAACTCTTCCTTGATCAACCAATGGTATTTTGCATACATCCCTCCAATTTTGGAAATATTTCCCCCCCCCCCCAATTGGGGCCAAAACCACATAAAAAGATTTTTGGTCTTTTTTTTTTTGTTTTTTTTTTTTTTTTTTTAAGTTTATTTATTTTTGAGGGGGAGAGAGACAGACAGAGAGAGAGCACTAGCAGAGGAGGGGCAGAGGCAGAGAAGGAGAGAGAGACACAGAAGCCGAAGCAGGCTCCAGGCTCCGAGCTATCAGCACAGAGCCCGACCTGGGGCTCGAACCCACGGACCGTGAGATCAAGACCTGAGTCGAAGTCGGACATGATAGCATGTTTAATTAAAAAGTAGGATCCACGGGCGCATGGGTGGCTCAGTAGGTTAAGTGTCCGACTGGGGCTCAGGTCATGATCTCACGGTCCGTGGGTTCAAGCCCTGCGTCGGGCTCTGTGCTGATAGCTCAGAGCCTGGAGCCTGCTTCGGATTCTGTGTCCACCCCCCCCCCACCCCACCCCTCTCCCGCTTGTGCATACTCTCTCCCTCTCTCTCTCTCTCTCTCTCAAACATAAATAAAACATCAAAAAAATTTTTTTTGAAGCGCATTTAGTGGAAAACTGCATTTCCTTGTCATGCCAGAAAATAAAATGTTCAGTAATAATTCCTGAAACCTGTGACCTTTTTCTCACTCTCTTTTTCTCTGAACTGAGCCCCAAAACAAGACATACCCCAAGTTCTGGAGCGAGCTGACTACTACTGCCACTGATCTGTGGACACCACCAGCCACTGTGGCATCTTCCCGCAGCCAGCTCTTGTGGGGGCGCTGCTGTACCAAAGCCCACCACCAACTCCCCTCGTCCTACAAATGAAGCCTGCAGTTCCTGGGTGCCTGGCCTCTCGGCCGGATCTGGCCCCAACCTGCCACGGGCTCCCTTCCCCCCACTTCACCCCATGCACCTGCCATCCAAGCAAGACTATTGCTCACTGCTTCCCAGAAACGCCCTGCACCACCCCGCCACCTCCTTGTCTCAAACAGGCTTTCCCGGATCGACTTCTACGGGAATCCCACACCTCCACTCCGGGCCTGCGTCTTTGTAAACCTAAGGAGCTTGGCGTCGGGCCCACAGACCGCCCCCCCAGGTGGTCAACTTAACTGTGCTATGGGCCAGAGGAGGCACCAACCCCACAAGGGTCACTGTCAAGTCACTCCTGACAGATGTCAGCCTCCTGAGCACCCGCCATGCCCTCCCAGCTCAGTACCCCCACCAGCTGGTGGTGCGACGGGCCAGGGATGTGACGAGCGAACCGCACTTCTCCCAGGCTTATGCGGTGGCGGGACACAAAGTCTAGGAGTGCAGAGGCGAACAGGGGCACTTTCACTTCCCCCTCTAGGACCTCCTCTGTCCTCGCCGGCCCCACCCTGCAGGGACTCTTCCCAGGGGTGGGGGGAGGGTCCCGGCTCTGCAGACCTACATGCTCTCCACCGGACTCCCTGGATGAGGTCACAGTACACACTGGTGTCCCCCATGCCCGACCACACTGGGAGGTGCCTCACCTCCAGGGCAGGCCAATGGAAGAACACACAGTGCCTTTTCTTTAAGAAAAAAAAAAAAAAATTTTTTTTTACTGTTTATTTACTTTTGACAGAGAGAGAGAGAGAGAGAGAGAGAGAGAGAGAGATAGAACATGAGTGGGGGAGGGGCCGAGAGAGAGGGAGACACTGAATCCAAAGCAGGCTCCAGGCCCCGAGCTGTCAGCACAGAGCACGACGCAGGGCTCGAACTCACAGACTGTGAGATCATGACCCAAGCTGAAGTCAGACGCTTAACCGACTGAGCCACCCAGGCGCTCCCACACAGTGCCTTTTCTATATTCACACGTTTTGTTCCTCTTGAGTAGGAGACACTTCGTTTTAAAAACTACATATTCACACATACACAGGCTCTTCACCCTCATTATCTCCCTGGGAGAAGAAAGGTGATTCCACAGCCATTCTACAGACCACAGAACGGGAGACTCGGAGGGTGCGTGCAAGGCTCGAGAGGAGTGGCCCCAGACCCACCCCAAGACGGTTACCCCTGCTAGGAAAGTGGGGCCTGTGTGCAGGGCTCTTGGCCATGGCCCTGAGGTATAAGGATGAGGGCTGGGGGCACACAGGTCTTCGGCCACCAACGCCAACCCTCACCTGCACCAGCTCCTACCGACGACAGGATGAGGCCCAAGTCCCCGACCAGAGCACAAAGGGTCCTCTGTCACCCCGCTCTGCCCACCACTCCTGCCTGGGCACCCCCACAAACACAGCATAGGCCAGTCACCCCAAACCCAGCTCCCCCCAAAGGCCAACGCTGGCTTGGGCCTCTGGGGCTTCCTCCCCTTCATCTTCACCTGCCTGGTGAGCTCCCAGCATCCTCCAAAGGGGCCATTCATACGCTCCCTCCTCGGGAAGCATCCCTGTGCATCCCAGCCCACCCTGGCACACTGCCCTTCTCTTTCCCCCAAGCATGGTCATGTGGGGACTTGGAAACTGCCAGGCTTGGGAGGCAGGGAGGCTGGACAGAAAGTCCTGTCCCACTGGCTGGATGGCCTTGGGAACAGGGTGAGTTACTTAACCGAGGCTGTCTCTTGAGATCTTACGTCCTCCACAGGGTGTCATGGAGATTAAACCAGACGGGTGCCTCACTGAGCTCAGGGCAGAAGCCATAAACACACCTCTCCCCCCACTCCCCCCATCCCCACTAATCAATACAGAGCAGGGATCATGACCCTGGTCCCCTAGCGGGAGTGTGCTGCTCCCTGTCCCTGCCTCCCGAACACTAAAGCCAGGTGGCACATGGGGCTGGCAGGTTCCCAGGCAGGTGCCCACACCCAGCATGTGCCCATGTCCATATGCAGGACGGGCGAGAGCCACGAAGGCCCTTCTGGCCTGGCTTCCAATGACCCATATGGAAGAGAATTCCTCAGATGTCAACTGGGAGGAGGTTCAGATGCTGGGAGCCCCCCAAACACAGCAAACCTCTTCAGTGGCCTCACGCTGACCCTCTCTGATCATGAGCTCTTGGTAGCAAAGACTTCACCTCACCCAGCCTGTGGCCCGCGGCCTCCAATAGCCACAGGCCACCTTACAAAATGACAACAGCAGCAGTGACTGCCTATTACACACCAGCCACCAGCAGGCACCTTCGTGTCTCAATCTTTGGGACACCCGCTGCAGTGGGTGCGACTAAAATCATTATTTTAGGTTAAGGAAATTAACCTTCTAGAGTAGAGATGAATGAAATACCCTGGATCTCACAGTAACAGATCCAAGGTTCAAACACAGGTCTAACAAACTTGAAACATGGGTTTCTTCCTACTCCACTGCCTCATATTAGAATATTATATTGCAGGGGCGGCTGGGTGGCTTAGTCGGTTAAGTGACCGACTCTTGGTTTCAGCTCAGGTCATGATCTCTTGGTTCCCGAATTCAAGCCGCTCGTCCAGCTCTGTGCAGGGCAGCATGGAGCCTGCTGGGGATTCTGTCCGTCTCTGCCCCTCCCCTGCTGGTGCGCGTGCACACACGCACACACACACACACACACACACTCTCTCTCTCTCTCTCTCTCTCTTTCTCAAAATAAATAAATGAACATTTTTAAAAATTTAGAATAAAATATACAAATTTAGAATGAGAATTTAGTGTTTGGGAGGCAGGGACAGGGAGCCTTCGTGACGAGGGCTCAGCTGCAGAGGTCGGTGCCAGCTGGGACGGCGCCTGCTGTGTGCGTGGCTTTGGGCTGGGTGGCAGGTCCTCCATCGGACACTGTGGAGCCCACTTGCCTTGTGCTTCTGGGTGCAGCTTCTCTTGCTGAGGTCCCGTTTCTGGGCGTGGCGCTTTTGGCCTCCTGCGGTCCCTGAGCTGCACAGTGACCTTTCAGCGTGGCCCTTTTCTCTGCTCATGTCAGCCCCCTGGTCAATTCTGTGCTCACAGAACCCGCCTGTCTTTGTGTTATACTGAATGTTCACTGAATGAATGATAGCCATGGATGAAGAGAATGTGTCGCTAAGAACAAAAATGAGTCGGTCCCCTTCTCCTCAGCCAGGCAGCTTTGATCCCAGTGCTTGGGTGGGCCTTGGTGCTGGGGGGGGGGGGGGTGGGAAAACGCCTGGTACTTTTTTCAGGTCACCAAACACCCCTCTGACGCGTAGCCGTTTGGCAAAAGGAATTGCTTGGGGCTGTGATCTCCCCCGTTTTGAGGGTGTGGGTCGAACACCCTCACCAGGGACAGGGCTGGGAACTGGGCCAGAGTAGAACTGGGTCCTAACAGGGCTTTGGAGAAAAGTTCTGAAACTCGACCTGTGTGCTGCCTGCCTTTCCAGGGGACCTGGGGCTTGTGAGGTGAGCCGGGTACTGGCTGCACAATGCAGGGGGGGAGGGGTGCGCTCAGGAACAGAGGGAGTGCTAATAGACAGAGAAAGGAAGAGGGGCCTCAGACAAGGAGAAGAAAATTAGAAGTTCCAACCCCATCCCTACAAACTGACTTGAAGTCCAAACCCTTTCTCACATAGCTACTGCCAGGATGAGAAAACCAGGTCATCCACCAAGGCCCACACTCTGAGCCAAGTCTTAGAAACTTCTTGGCACTTGCACAAAACGCTGACCCGGCTTGGCCACTGGGGCCCTAGGTGGGTTCGCGGCACACACAGCTGTGAAGCTGGGTCTCGGCGAGGTGAAATGACTTGCCCGAGATCACACAGCTAGGGAGGCCAGGATTAAAGCCGTCCTTGTGTGTGCAGGCCTGAGGGAGGCATATAACCAGGCAGGCCAGGTGGATTTCTACAGGCAGGAGCACCGGCAGAAGGCGGCAAAAGCCCCACGCTCTTTGGGGTCACTGCGAGAAATGAATACGCATGAGTCAACCCACTGACCATGCTTTCCTTTGGGGCCATTCCCAGCAGGAAATTCCACAGGGCCCTGCCAAGCAGGGAAAATGCCATCCTGGAGCCCCAGTAGCAGGGCAGCCCCACCCCACACAGCCCTACCTTCCCTGGAAGAACAAAGTGCACCAGGCAGGAATGTGCACCCGGCCTCGGCCAGCCCCAGCCTGGCTGGGAGGAGGCTCTTATCTGTGGCCTGATTAAAGCCAGACTTGATTACCAAGATCTTTAAGCCCTGGGGCTGGGGATGCTGTAATCAGGTATATGTTACTGCAGCACATCAGGGCTCTGGGGGGGCATGCCTAAACCACAATCTCTTCTGGACTTGTCAGGGCAGGCCTGGCATCCTGCCCAGACCCCTACAGGGAGCTGCCCGTTGGCCCTTCCCACACCACACCCCCCCTTCCACCTGAGAGCCCCGTGCACACCTGCCTGCAGTCCTGGTTTCCACTCTGTCCCTGAGATGTCTGCTGCCTCAAAGTCCACTATTCAAGCAGCATCCCCACCCTGACTTCTGAGCACATGGAGAACCTTCTCTCTTCGCCCCCCAGAGCCCTCAACTCCCACCATTCTGGAATGTGGCCAGGGCTAGTAAATGGCCAGCCTCTCACCTCTGCCCCATTACCCAGGGAGGCCAGAGCCAGAGGCAGCAGGGAAATTCCGGACAGGAGGGGCCTAGAAGTAAATGGAAGAGAGAAGAAATGTAAATATGGCAGCTGGTGTGGGACAGCAGGCAGTGGCAGGGACTGTGGGCAAGTGGTTTAAACACTGGCAACTTGGGGCGCCTGGGCGGCTCAGTCAGTTGAGCATGTGACATTGATTTTGGCTCAGGTCATGATCCCAGCGTCATGGGATCGAGCCCTGTGTTGGGCTCCATGCTGAGTATGGAGCCTGCTTAACATTCTCTTCTTTCTCCCGCTGCCCCTCTCCCCTGCTTGCATGCTCACTCGCTCTCTCTCTCTCTCTCTCTCTCTCTCTCTCAAAATAAAATAAACCTTAAAAAAAAAAACTGGCAAGTAATTCAAAGGAAAGGATGTAAGAGTCCTGTGTGGGCCAAGTGAGTCACCTGCAGGCCAGATACCATCCAAGTCACCAGTTTGTGACCTGGTCCACCCAGCTCTGCACAGATGGGGAAGCTGAGGCCCAGCCACAAGGAAGGGGAACATGACAAAGGTCACATCGGTAATTACTAAGAAAGTCCAGAACAGAATTCAGCCCAAAGCCTAGACCAGTGCTAATTAACCACCTCCCCCACCTGCTCAGCTGTGGCCCTGGGGAGGGACAGGGCAGATGGGAACTCAGACTGGGATGATCCACAGGGCCTTCCAGATACAGGACTGACGGCTGGGATAGATCTGTATGCAATAAGTAACCAATGCTGACCATCCCCCAACCCCATGGGGATCTCAGATCCGGCAGGAGGGAGGGACGGTAGCCAAGGGGACACTGGCACTGCAGGGTGGTTAAGAGGGTGTGGTCTGCATCCCAGCCCCGTGTGATGGGTCACTTCAAGCACCCAGGCTGGGTGAGCAGAAAGAAGCAATGACCATGTGACCCACCAGCTCCAATTCCAGGAACCCAGGCCGGACCCTCCAGGGCCTGGGCTCCAGGGCCTGGACCAGTCTGGCTATGGAGCCAGGGAGGTGGAAGGAAGGGGCATCTAACGGCTCCCACCCTAAGATGTACCCTAAAAAACCAGAACCCTGACTTCACAGCCCAGGCCATATGGCCTTTCAGACTAAGATTAAAGTCTGCATCTGCGTTTCCAGGGTTTGGTGACTCACCAGGCACTACTGTCCTCACCCTCATATGCACAGTGTTCCTAGACCAGATCAAACCTTCACGCTTTGCCTCTCAGAAACAAGCAGGGAGGCCAGGTTCCTCTCTGGACAGACCTTCAGGATCCTCTCCCCTTGCCTGTTGGGACCCACCTGCCACACAGCCCCTCGAGGTGCTGGGCCACTCGGCCAGCGGGAAATGGTGGGGGCCAGGCTGGTGCTGCCTTCTATTTTAACTCAGTTCCTCAAGGACCCCAGAGAACACCACTGCAGCCCAGGGGCCTGAAGCATATGCTGGGCCTCCCCCTTCAATAGCATGGGGGGAAAGGCAGAGGGAAGGAGGCAGGGCGCCTAGCTAAAAGGTCCTCCAGCTCTCAAAAGCCAGTTAGAGACCCCGGTTTACACGTAAACCAGAGGATTAACAAGGACAAGTCATTAAAATTACACGGATCTTCTTACTATTTAAAGTTTCTAATTCAGACCTTTTACTGCTTCAGAACTGATATCAGAGCCTCATCTACAGCCTGGGCAAAACCTAATCCTACCCTGGGTCAGAACTGCCAGGATACCCATCCTGAAACTGCTCTTCTCACACAGTCAGAAACATTCAGTGGCTCCCCACTGCCACGAGACCAGCTCTGGTTGGACTGGTCCACCCCTGGTCCCTGAACCTGACCCAAGCCCTCAGCCTACACACACACAGAGCCCTCTCGGACCCCTCCTCACCATCTCTTCTGTGAACACCCATGTGTGGTTTAAAGCAAGCCACACACCTCTGTCTTAACTCTCTGAGCATCTTGATCTCACCCCCCCAGCCAACCATAGGCTCCACCTAAGACTTTTTTGTGGCCTGTGCTCGCTCAGGGTCTCAGACACGCACAAACTTGCTTACAGGAAACTGCTTACAGGAAAAGCCACAACCAGTAAGCAGGCCAGGGGCTAGTATCATTTTCTATTTCGTAGAGGAGGAAACGGAGACTCAGAAATAGCGCTCACCCAGGGCCCCAAGGGCCGCGCGGTGGTGGCACCAGGACCCGCGCCCGGTCGGCCTGGCTCAAGTTTCCTCTACCATGTGCCCCCTCATGTGCTCTAGATAAAAGAAAACTATGAACCGTGTCCCTGTCATAAAAGAGATAAGGCCAGCATACAGGAAGTGGGGAAACGGCTGGACGCAACTTGGTGTCCAGAGGCTCCGGGTGCTCTGGGGCTTTGGGACCCTCAGGGGAGGGCCGAGGAGGGAGGGACGGCCCAACGGACGGGGGGAAAACAGTGCAAACAAAAATATCTCCGAATGAGTGGTCAACTGGAAAGCAAGGGATGGCATCGGGGAATCGGTATTTTTCCATTTCTCCAGGGGCTTGAACACTCAGCAGCCCTCGTCCTGCCCCAGGATATTACTCCGGCCTCCACGGCAGCCGAGAACCTCCAATAAACAAAAACGGCACTGTTCATTATCGGCAAAGCTCAACTTCTAACTAGCCGACCAGGTCTGCGTCCCCACAACGGTAGCTCTTGTCAGCAGAACCACCTGAGGGATGAACAGCAAGGGTGCTGTGTGCCCGGCTGCCCACCCGCTGTAAGCCTCCGCCCCAGGTGAGCGGGGAGGAAGCAAACCAGAGGCCTCCGGGCTACTGCTCTGCGTGCTCGCTCCATCCACCTCCCAAGGGAATGAACCGCCCCCTCCCTGGAGGCCAAGGATGGAAGGTGCCAGAAGAGGGGGAGAAGAATCAGACCGACAGACCCACCACACATAACCTGAAGCACCAGGGCCCCCACAGCCAGCGGCCAGCAAACCACCAGAACTGTTCCTGCCAGCTTTGCATCCGTGGCCTGCCCTAATCTAGTCCCCTTGGAGAACTCGCTTCTCCCACTTTTAAGCCACGCAATTCCAGAGAGTTGACCCCCCCCCCCCACTCACTTCCGGCGTGAGCATGCAACTCAGGACAGGGCAATGAGAACATCACATCATCCAGACCTAAGTGAATGGTCTGAGAACAGGTGCTATGGGTTGAACTGTGTTCCCCCCACCGAGACAGGTTGAAGTCCCTACCCCCACACCTGCGATTGTGACCTTATGTGGAAACAGCGTCTTGGCAGATGTGATCAAGTTGAGATGGGGCCATTATGGAGGGCCCGGAACCAACACAACTGGTGTCCTTAGAAGAACTGGAAACCGCCTGGTGAAGACACAGACACACAGGGAGAGCAAGGCCATGTGAAGATGGGGGCAATGACCAGAGTGATGCTGTCACGAGTCAAGGAACTCCTGGAGCCACCAGAAGCCGGAAGAAGCAAAGAAGGATCAGGTGGAAAGTGGCCCTGCCAAGCCTGGAGTTCCAACTCCTAGCCTCCAGGACGGAGAATACATTTCCATTGTTTCAACTTGTTAGGCAGGAAACTAATAGGAGAGGCAGGTAACTTGAGCCAGAGCAGTCAGAACCGGCAAGCACCAGCCACTTTCCTGGGAACTCGGGGCAGGGGGAGAGGCTTGTATCCCGCCAGGTTGTGTCATGCTGATGGGCTGGAGCCGCTAGCCATCATTTCCACGGGACTTGGCCAACCTCCCCCAATGTGCCCCACACGAGGAGGCTGGGAAGTAAAACTATGCCTGATGACATAAATTCGAGTCCCCAAGGGCCTGCAACTGGCCACACTTCCCCTCTGGACTTTATGAGACATCCCTGCTAACTAACTCTATTTACCCATAGTTCCTGAAGTCTTTCCTTCCATAATGGAAATCTGTTGCTTACAACCTAAAGAGCCTTTTAAGTTTCATCGCATACAATTTAGTTTTTTAACATAACATATGTCCAAATGAACAGGGGTCCCCAACAGTCACCTCAGGCACCTACACTTACAACACAAATGCGAACAACACTCAAGCATCAGTGTCCTTCTCTCTGGCACACACCTTCAGCCTTCAAAGTTTTGTGATGGCCAGTCCTTATCCCAAAGGTGCACTTGATTGTTGAGAACAACAACAAAAAACAATCAGCCAAGCTCAAAAGAATCAAAGAAGATATGTTTGATTTTAAGAAATGCTGCCAGGGGCGCCTGGGTGGCTCAGTCGGTTAAGCGTCTGACTTCGGCTCAGGTCATGATCTCATGGTCCGTGTGTTCAAGCCCCACATTGGGCTCTGTGCTGATGGCTCAGAGCCCAGAGCCTGCTTCGGATTCTATGTCTCCCTCTCTCTCTGACCCTCCCCCATTCATGCTCTGTCTCTCTCTGTCTCAAAAATAAATAAACATTAAAAAAAAAAAAAAAAAAGAAAGAAAGAAAAAGAAATGCTGCCTAAGAATGGCTTACAACATAAGGACAGAAAGTTTGGAGGGTCTCTGGTGTTTCAACGGCTCGATGTCAGCAAGAACCCCAGGCTCTTTTCAAGTTTTTATTCTGCCATGCTTACTATGGTAGATTTCTGTCCTCATTCCTCTTACCTCATGGTCACAAAACAGCTGCCAAAGCTCCAGGTACTCTATCCCCAGAGGGTATCTGGAAGGCAGTGAAAAGGGGATGAAAGCCAAGGAGTTGCCCTTCTAGAGAGAAAATACTCTTTCTCCTTATATCTTACTGGTCAGAACTGCAAGACATGGGTGCCCCTGGACGCAAGGAGGGCTTGGGATGCGAGTCTCTGACAATGGGAACTGTGTTTTCATGACAGGCCTATGTCAATCACCAATGCTACCTGGAACAAAACAGGGACTGTGTACAAGATGGAGAGAGACGATGTACTGGGAGGGCAACTCCCCAGATAGTAAAGATAATAAATTATGGAGTCCCTGTGCCCCTGAAAGTCCTAAAAAAACAAACAAAAAACCTGTGGCTTTTAATTTGACCTTGGGGTAAATTCAACAAATACCTAAGAATCATTTATCAAGGGCTCCCCATGGGCCAAGTTCCTTGCTGAGTACCCTTCCTTGCCCTCGAGGTACCTCACAGGGAAGAGTAAAGGGGAGCCATCCCCCCAAAACAGCGGAGAGTCTGGAGAGAGCACGAGGAGCCTGGGCACCGGCAGAGGCAGCCGGAGGAAGGAGGAGACAAAGGGGGAGTCTGGGAATGCTTCTGCCAGCAAGGACACCTGACCGGGTGTGCCGAGATGGGCCATAAAGGGCGTGTGTGCAGCGGTGTAGAGACGGCGACAGTGGGGGGTTGCGGGTGTTTGACTCGGGAGTGGCAGGCGAGGTGGCCAGGCTGGCAGCGCAAAACTGGAAGAGCTCCATAAACCATGCTCAAGGCCTAGACTTTCACCTAAAGACAACGGAAAGCAGGGGAGAGATGCGGGTGTTCTTCAGGAAAGACCACTCTGCAAGGCAAGGGGTGGGCCAGGAGGCAGGGACACCCGCCAGGGCTGGCAATACTGGGGAAGGGGGCACGGGGGACGTAGGACAAGAGGATGTAGGTGGGAACGGGCAAGGAAGAGTCCGGAGGGAGAACCGACAGGCCCCGGAAACCGACGAGACTGTGGATGATGTGGAGGGCCAGCGGCGTCTGGGCAGGCTGCCTGGGTGGGAGACAGGACCTTCATCATGACCCAAGAAAACAGGAGAGGATGCAGGTTTGGAAAGGAAAAGAGTGAGTCAAGTTACAGAAAATGATGCCTCCAGACCGAGGTGCTTCCCAAACATCGTAGGCCTGCTGGTGGGGAGTGGGGGGCTGGAAGACTGAATGGACCTCCCTTCTGGGAAGGGCACCCTCCACCCAGTTTCGCCCAATTGCAAACGACTGTGTGAGGAACAGCCTTCCTGGGGCAGAGCAGAGCCAGGGGGCAGCAAGCTGAGGAAGATCTTCTGACTGCCTTAAATAGAAGCAAGCCGCTCTGGCTGGTGTGCAAGAGTTTACACAAGGAGGGCTGGGTGGCGCTCCGGGCCCCCACAAAGCATGTTTTAAAGAAAGCCCAGTGGTCATGCTGGTTGTCCCGTGCGTGCTGCCAGCCTGTAAAATCGGAACTGAGCTTGCATTTGTAAAAGTCTTGTCTTCCAAGAGCCTCGAGTGCGCAGGATACCACCTCTTATCTCGACCACATCTGTGCAGCGGGGGGGGGGGGGGGGCCGGCTCTTCCACTCCGCTTGCCCTATAAACCACCAGGTCCCTGTCCTGTACAAGGAGGCCCTTCACTCTAGGGCACCATGCATTCCAGATGGTTCTCCGAGAGTCCCAAAATGCAACTTCGGCCCTGGCCACCACGAGAGTCAAAGGAACAAAGGCTGATACCAGGGGTCAGGAGTGGCCAAGTGGGCATCTCCTGCAGCTGGCCTTTGAAAGCACCCCATCCCCATGCTGCAAGGTCCTACCTGGCCTCCGCTTCTCTTCGCATGAGTAACATTTCCTCCCCCGTCACCCACTCAGAAAGGTGGCAAATCAAAGTCCTGGGTGGTGAGAGGTTTGGCAAGCATTACTCTTGGAAAGATGAAGTCCGATGAGGGTGGGTTAGAGACCCAGGGAGCCCCAGCCGACCAGACCGTAGAGCCGCTATGACCGGCAGTGTCCAGTAGGTGGCGCACCCTCGAGGTCTGGAGAGGAAGTGAGTGATGCTGACCAGTCACGCTGACTTGTCAGCAAAAATGAGAGCAGCAGCGGTATCTGCGCAGATTAAAATGCTACCCTCTTTGATAATAGTGCCCAGAGGTGCTGAAAGAGACTGAAGGTCTACCAAAGCCAGCATCTGTCTTCCAAGTGACTGGATACTCCATGACTGGGACAATTCTGTTCTCAACTGCATCCCCACCCCCCACCCTCCCCCCATGCTCAGCACAGGGCCCACCAGGTCCGGCAGGCAAACAAAGGTGACAAACAGTCCAGGAACCCACCGAGCCAGGGGTGGCCAGCCTCCACTCCCAAGGCCTCCCAGCCCAGGCCGTCCTGCTCACCCAGCAGCCCCACTGCGCTCCACATACACCTCACCTCAGGGACCAAAGCCCTGCTTCCAGGACCCTGGCTCCCGCCTCCTGGCTCTGTCCCCCAGAAAAGTGGTTTTCAAACACCCCTGAACTCCAGTGTCGTGCCTGAAATGAAATCTGACTCCCAAATCAAAAACAGATCAAAGTTGCTGTTACTTGAAGGGAGGCTGTTGTGTTTGGGGATCAGCGTGCCCCTTGGAAAAGCAGGCACGCCCCCTTCAAGGAACCCCCTAGGTTCCTCAAAGAGCCCAGTTTGGAAACTGCTGTGCTATGCCCTTGCTAACCCGAATCCAATGAGCTTGAAAACCCCCGTGCCTCACAACTCTCTAGCGTGAGAGGTTAACAGCTGACATAGCAGGAACCTTCCGATCTGAAAGCTGAGCAAATCACCAATCCCTGCCACTGTTACCGACACAGGGTGCTCGTTTCCACACCTTTTGGGAGGAGGGCAAGAACTATCACCCGTTTCAAGAACAACTCTGTTCTAAGAAATTCTAGCACATTCCACCCCTGGAAGCACCAGCAACTTCACTTTTGTAGCCAGAGGTTGCCTGGGAAGAGCCTTCGTCTCTTTGCGGGGTGGGGGGGTCCACCTGGGGGCAAGGGGAGGGCTGAGACAGCAGAAGGCGATCTGGGCTCAAATCCCAGCTCTGCCAATTAGCAGCTCGGTGACCCTACAGATTCCACATCTAAGAGGCAGGACCATTACTCATCCCTACAGCTCATGGGACTGTCGGGTTTATACGAGGGATTTTTTTCAAGTGCTTTATAAAGCACTCCCAAATGTTAGCTGTATTTTACATGATTTTACTATCGGGCTGTTAGAAGTTCAAGCAGAGCAGAGCAGACCAGTTTCTGCTAAAGGTCTTCTATACCTGATCCTGGGCTCTGTACAGGCTCCATGTCTTGATATCAGACCTGACGGACATCCCCATCCAGGGAGGCTGGTCTGGGTTGCCCTTACCCTTGGGGGCACATGTGTCCCGGAGGGAATACTAAAGAAACCCCAGAAACTGCCTGAGTGATATTCAGCAAGCTGGAAGCTCACCTGGCCTCCAACCCCCTCTGCTCCCCGGGCCCACCCTGCATTCGGTGTAATACCCGCCGGCACCACCCCCCTTCCCCCAAACTCAGGATCCCCAAGGGGCCGGTGGCTGAAGTGCATGGGCTCAGACACAGACAAGATGCACTCTACCTGCCATCCCAGATTCAGTCCCTAGTCTGACAGCAGGCAGTGCATCTATGAAAAGTGCCCAGGCAGAACCCCCAGATGCCCCCAAAAGACTCAGAAAGAGCTCCAGTGGCTTTCTGCATGAGGCACATCTAGCCCCAGGACATCTTCCACCTCCACCGTTTAAAGCCAGGGGCTCTAGCAGAGGCTGGGTGGCTCAGTCGATTGAGCAGACGACTTCGACTCAGGTCATGATCTCGCGGTCCATGAGTTCGAGCCCCGCATCGGGCTCTGTGCTGACAGCTCAGAGCCTGGAGCCTGTTTCAGATTCTGTGTCTCCCTCTCTCTGACCCTCCCCTGTTCATGCTCTGTCTCTCCCTGTCTCAAAAATAAATAAAACGTTAAGAAAAAAAAATTTAAAAAAAAAAAAAAAGCCAGGGGCTCTAAGATGAGGGTCCCCAGACCAGCAGCATCAAGACATCACCAGGAAACACATACTGGTTCAGAGACTTGCATGAGGCCACCACCTAGTTGAAGACCCTCCCAAGGATTCCGGTGACACTCAAGTTTGAGAACCACAGCTGGCATCCAACGAGCCGCATCCGGCTGTGTATCAGAGTCACCCTGGAGCTTTCACACAAGCCAATGCTCAGGACCCACCCCAGATACCTGATGACGCCCCGTGGTGGGGGTTTGTTGGTTTGTTTGTTTTAAGTATTAAGAAATATGAGAAACACAGAGGATTTTTAGGGCAGTGAAGCTGGGCAATACCATACGGTGTATGATATCAGGATACGATACTACAAGGGGTACGTGTCATCACACATTTGTTAGAGCCCATAGGAATGGACAACACCAAGAGTGAACCCCAAGGCAAACTAGGGGCTTTGGGTGACTGTGATGTGTCAGGTTCATTCCCCTGGTGGGGGTTGTTGATTGGGGGAAGGCTGTGGGGTAGGGGTGCTGGGAATATACAGCCCTAGAAGTTCCCGGGTGACTGTAATCCTGTAGTCTGTGGAACCGGAGGCAGGACAGCCAGGCTTCAGAGTCAGCAGGTAAGACCACACAGGTCGGAAGCAGTCAAAGAAGATGACGGAAGGAGAGAAGTCATACTCGTGACTGAAGGAGGGAGAGACAGAGTGGGGGAGGAAGTGGGGAAGGACTCATTCATTCCAACTCTGCTTTTAACTTCTTCCTTCCCAGCATCTGCCTTAACTCCTCCCCCTCTAGTGTAGTCAGTGCAGCAAACGCTGGCCTGAGCATCACTCTACCCACCTGGGGTCAACCACAGTCCCCACTTAGCTAGTACATGAACCTGAGCATGTCCCCAGTGTGTGCCTGCTTTCACCTGTCTCCTCATCTGGAAACAGAAGGTATTAAGACGCTGGAATGGGAATACAGTGCCTAGCACAGAGTAAACACACAATAAACACAGGTTGCCCTCAACTGGCCGGTGCAAACTGGAGCCCATGTCTGCTCCACAGAAAACGGCGTCCAGACAATGAGCGTTCTCATCTCCTGCCAACACCACCTCTCTGGCTTGGAAGCCAGAGTTAGAGAGCAGAACACAAGAGGGAATCCTCTCTGGGTGCCTGGATGGCTCAGTCGGTTAAGTGTCCGACTTTGGTTCAGGTCACAATCTCACGGCTCGGTCTGTGAGTTCGAGCCTGCGTCGGGCTCTGTGCTGACAGCTCAGAGCCTGGAGCCTGCCTCAGACTCTGTGTCTACCTCTCTCTCTGCCCCTCCCCCACTTGTGCTCTGTCTCTCTGTCTCTCAAAAATAAATAAACATTAAAAAAATTTTTTGAAAAAAAAGAGGGAATCCTCTCCTTCCATGTCTACGTTACCAAAGACAGGCTGGACGCACTGGGACAGAAACACCCCTCATCCCATAAATGTTCACAGAGCACCTGTTCCGGGCCAGAGGCAGGGAGAGCGCAGAACTTGCATTCCTTCGATTGGTGGGAGGCTCCAGGCCCGTGAAGGGCAAGATCTCCTCCAGGGAGATCTCCTCTGGACCCTGTACCGTCAGTGGCAAGGGGAGCATCTTTCCTAGAGGGGAGCCTCAAGAAGAGGGACACTCAGTCCTGACAGGCACTGCTGCTTGACAAGAACCAATGTTCTAGAGAGAACCCAAGAGTACATATTACAGAAAACTGCACACCCCTGCCTCCTGTGGCTTTTTTTGCCTTTTGTTTTATAAGCGTTTTACTGTCTAACGAATGATAAATGAGAAAGCGTGTATCATGAGCGAGCAGCTTGAATATTCAGACTGACACCCGAGATCAAGACTGAGAAGAGATCCCTGCAGGACCCAGCAGATTTGTCATGTTCCCGCCTACCGACCCTATCCCCAAAGGTAACCACAAACCTGTGTTCTTTCCCACAGAGCAGTTCTGCCTTTTCGAGAACCTCACTTAAATGGAATCATACGTCAAGCACTCCTCTGGGTCAGCTTCTCTGGCTGAACACTATGTCTATGGGACTCATCCATGGTTTCCATGGAGCCACCATTGGCTCATTCTCACTGCTATATAGAATTACACCACACAGGCGGGACGCCTGGGTGGCTCAGTCGGTTAAGCATTTCACTCTTGATTTTGGCTCAAGTCATGATCTCACAGCTCTTGAGATGGAGCCCCGTGTCGGGCTCTGAACTGACAGTGAGGAGCCTGCCTGGGATTCTCTCTCTCCCTCTCTCTGCCCCTCCCTCGCTCACACACACATTCTACCTCTCTCTCTCAAAATAAATAAACATTAGGGGCGCCTGGGTGGCTCAGTCGGTTAAGCGACCGACTTCAGCTCAGGTCACGATCTCACGGTCTGTGAGTTCGAGCCCCGCATTGGGCTCTGGGCTGATGGCTCACAGCCTGGAGCCTGCTTCCGATTCTGTGTCTCCCTCTCTCTCTGCCCCTCCCCGTTCATGCTCTGTCTCTCTCTGTCTCAAAAATAAATTAAGGGGCGCCTGGGTGGCGCAGTCAGTTAAGCGTCCGACTTCAGCCAGGTCACGATCTCGCGGTCCGTGAGTTCGAGCCCCGCGTCGGGCTCTGGGCTGATGGCTCAGAGCCTGGAGCCTGTTTCCGATTCTGTGTCTCCCTCTCTCTCTGCCCCTCCCCCGTTCATGCTCTGTCTCTCTCTGTCCCAAAAATAAAAATAAACGTTGAAAAAAAAGAAAAATTAAAAAAAATAAATTAAAAAAAAAAAGTTAAAAAAAATTTTAAAAAATTAAAAAAATAAATAAACATTAAAAAAATTTTTTTAAGGGGCACCTGGGTGGCTCAGTTGGTTACGCATTCGACTCTAGATTTAGGCTCAGGTCATAATCTCGCAGTTTGTGAGTTCAAGCCCTGCCATTGGGCTCCACGCTGGAGGTCTGCTTAGGATTCTCTCTCTCTCTCTGCCCCTCCCCACCTCACTCTCTCTCTTTCTCTCTCTCAAAGCAAATAAACAAAACTTTAAAAAAAGCTTTTTAATAGAATTACAACATGCAAATATAACACATTATATGTACCCATTTTACAGCTGATGGACACTTGGGTGGTTTCCACTTTGAGGCTATTAGGCCAACTGCTGCTTGGAACACTCTATGTCTGCCTCTTGGTGGACATAAGCACTCTATCGAGGGTGCAATGGCCGAGTCCAAAGGTAGCACATGCTCAGCTTTAAGGAAAGCATGTTCCAAAACCCCTATCAACCTCCAGCCCCTTGCCCTGCTTCATTTCCTTTCCTATCCATGTCGACCATCATCCTCACTTCACATCCTCATTTGCCTGTGTTTGGTCTCTCATCCTTCTAGATGTGGGTGCGTGTTGAGAGCAGGTCTGGGCACCACAGGGCCCCCTGAGCCCTGACTCTGCCCAGCCCAGAGCAGGTGCTGGAAAAACACCTGTAGGGCAACTGAGCTTCTGCATTCTCTCCTGCACACAGGAGCTCAGGGGACCTCTCAGCTGTCCCCTTGGTCCCCTCCTCCCGTGGGTGCCTTCCCAAAGCCCAGGAAGACCCCCTCACACCCTCTTCCAGTCTCTAGCCATAGCTAACAATTAGGCCTTGAGCAAAGACTGGGCCCCCCACCAATCCCCACCATTGCTGCTGCACAGAGTCCCTTCCCCAGGATGGAATGTAAAGGCTCCTGGGAAAAGTCCAGGCTCAAGTCTTGGCTCTGTGAAAGCCGGCTGACTGGAATGGCATTCTTGAGTGCAGGCTGCAGGCCACACCCCCAGGAGACAGGCAGACAGCAGTCAGAGCACCAGCAAGCTCAAGGTCAGGGGAGTGAGCTGGGGAAGTGGGTCAAACAGCCCCATAAGGCTGGGGCAGGTGAGGCCTCTGGGCGCGGGGGAGCTGGAGCAAAGCTGGCCCTGACCCGGTCCAGGCAAAGCAGAGAGGGCCTCGCAGAAAGATGGAGGTCTCAGGGCCTGCCTCTTCTGGGATGCCTGTTATTCCCCAGAGACATAAGGCTGGGGCGGGCAGCACAGGCAGAGACTGACGTGTGCGAGACAGAGGGCTGGGCTGGATATGGAGGGGTTGAGGGGAAATGTCCACTCCTGGCAGGACAGAAGGAAACGAGGGAGATGAATTAGAAAGATCATGGGGTAGGACGGTGGCAGGGACAAAGAACTGCCAGGCCAAGACCTCTGGGCTCTGTCCTAAGGGTAATGGAACCCTGGGGGTGTCGCAGAGAGGTCACCTGATGACAATGGGCCAGGCACAGGCAAGAAGGCACCTGCCATCTTATTGAACTGCAGACCCCGACCCAGCAGAACTGGGGGAATGTGTACATCTCCCTGTGGTGCAGCTGCCACTGGTTGCCAGACACAGTTGGGGTAGCAAGGGTGTGGCACAGAAATGGAGACTGAAGCCGTATATCCCCCACCCCCGCACCCCAAGGGAAGAGGGACCAATGGAGATAAAAAAGGTGGAATGGAATGCAGAGTCTTAAACACCTCGCCTGACCCAAGGCTGGCCCTCAGTGTGGCAGCCACTGCTCTACTTCACACGGCCAGCCTGTTCCAGAACCTTCCATGCTGCTTCAGAACTGGGCCTCTCCTCTAGAGCCTCAGACCCCAGCGTCACCATGGCAACCACCGCAAACACAGGAGCCCAGGCCTCTGTGCCATAAACAACCCTGACAGATTCAATAAATATAGATGTACTACAGCAATTTGTGGGGAATTTATGAGAAATTAAAAATTCAGCTTGGACAATAAACAACCCATTTCAGAATTTGCCCCACTTAAAGTTAAATAAACCGCATGCGAGCATTTTTTGAGCATGATGTTTCGAGACTAAAAACTGGGCCTTGCCAGGAATGCTCCCTGAGACTCCAAAGCTGGTGCTGCTGTGGAGAGCACGTCCTCACATCTGCTGACCTCAGAGAGCACTTTACAGTTTATAAAGCACCTGCGTTGACCCACCTGCTGCCTGTGAGACACTGGGGAAAGTAGGAATAACACCATAATGAGGATGAGCCTTGAAATCGATGAAGAGCCTGCAGCACAGCGACTTGCTCAAGGTCACACAGAACTGGTCAAGGTCAGAGACAGGATGCAAACTCAGACCAGCCCAACTCCAAAAACACTGTGCACACACAGGCAGCCACATGTGCATTTGCCTACAACACATGAATTGCACCCAAGTGAGTCTGATGTGGGGAGTTGGCTGTATTCTCTAGAAATCTGTCCTATTTAAATAGCATCAAAGGGGATTGCTTCAAACAGATCAACAAATTCACCCAGGGGGCAGGCAGGCTCAGATCCCTGAGGCAACTCCACCAGGCTGTCTTCAAGATGAAAGACTAAGAAATAAGCAGACAGAGATGGAGAGAGCATGGGGGAGGCATCCTACCCCTGCTTTCTGAAGATTTCGGAGATTCACAAGAGGGGAGAGTGAGATAAAAAGCCAGAGATCCCATCAGGGGCATTAGCCTGTTTCACAGAGAAGGAACCAGAACCCAGCCCAGCTGCACGACAGGCAGACAGCGAGCCTGGAGCTCCTGCTGCCCGGGCCAGGGACCCCCAGAGCCAGCCACCTTGACCTAATAACGTCCTTTCTCCCCACAAGCATCATATATCTCGGAAGCACCTGCAAGTGCTCTCCTGGTCACTCTCTCCAGGCTTGCTGGCTCTGCGACCCGAGTTTCCAGTTCAGCCATAGACTAATCATCTCAAGAGGCCACAAACAGGTGGGTGGGGGAAGACTCACCAGCTCTGGGCATGCTGTGCTGACAGGAGAGCTCCCCAGCTCCCAGGTCAAGGCAAGGGCCTGCCCTTCTCCTGCTCTTCTGATGCAGCCCTAGGGTTGTCTGCCTCCCAGAGGCACAGGCATCAAGGTGGCTGAACCCTGGGAGACTGGGTCATGTCGGTGTTCCCAGAGGACAACAGAGGGCCGACTGGCAGGGGCCCAAGCAAGCACCCTGTGATGCAAAGACTCAAGGGACCAGCCCCAGGCCTTAGTCCTGCAAATGTCAACTCTCTCAATCACAACCACAAAATAGGCCTGTAGGATAACAGCCACAGGGACATCTGGGAGGGTCAGACAGGAAAGTCAGAGCTGGCGGGTCATGCCAGAGCCTAGGGACAGAGGACCCTGAGTCGCCCTCCCAAGAGCCCAGGGATGGTACCTCTGGGCCACAGGACACAATGCTGCTCTGCCCTGCGGTCCACCGAATCACAAAGCAGGGGAGAGAGGGGTGCAGGTCACTCCTTGCTGACCGCCCCCCCCCCCCACCCTCCACCTTGCTCCATTCCTGGAGGCTTACCTCTGAGGACCTTTGGACTTCCAGCTACATCTGCCCAACAGAAGGTACCAGAAGATCAGAGGGCAGGGAGAAAGTGAGGCTGGGGTATTTATCCCTCCTCTCCCCACTTCAACAACACGCCTTGGGCGGGGGCTTCAGCCCAGCACAACTACAGCTGCCTCGCCGGCCCTGGGAACGGTAACAGTTCCCACAGCTAGGCTCCTGGAGCCTCTCCAGCCCGCTCTGGTCCCTTCACCCTGCCCACGCCTCTGCATGTAGTCCCCACATTAAAGTCACATCACCAGAGCCACGTAGAGGAGGTTCAGCAGGGACGGGTCCAAGTCCTCGAACAGTATTAGGATCAGAACAATGGGAACAAATGAGTCAGAAAGAGGAGTATAAAACCGCTGTTCAGAGCAGACAGGGTGTGAACCTTCTCACCTGCAGTGAGGGCAGGTTGAGTGGCTGAAGGCTGGAACAGGTGAGCATCAGCATGGGGGACAGTGGACAGAGCTCAGGAATGGGAGTGGCCCAGCTCTGTTGCAAAGGCCCACACAAGATACTAAGGGCTGCAGCCACCTGGGTGGCTCAGTTGGTTCAGTGTCCAACTTCGGCTCAGATCATAATCTCACGGTTCGTGAGTTCGAGCACAGAGCCCACTTTGGATCCTCTGTCCCCCCCCCCCCCCCGCCGTCCCTCCCCCAATCACACTCTCTCAAAAATGAATAAACATTAAAAAAAAAAAAAAAAAAAAGATATTGAGGGCTGGGTTCATGGCAGCCTTGGAAAATTCAGGAAGGGCACAACAGGTTTTTACGGGAAACCAGCGAGGTCAGATTAGCACGAGGGCTGGGGTAGGGGAGGGTGACTGGAACAGAGAGAGCCCAGGCCATTGGGATCAAGCCCGCCTGGGTTCAAAGACCACAGCAGTCGGTCCTTGCTGGCTCCGTGACCTCAGATTCATCCTTAAGCAAGTGACATATCTGAGCCTCAGTTTCTTCATCTGAATAATAAAGAGATCCCACCTCACAGAGACAGTCTGTCTGATAAAGTAAAACTGTCCAAGAAAGATGTGGACCCAGGCTCAGCAAAGACCAGGAATTAGCTCAAAGCCATGTGGTCAGAATTCACTGGGGGCCGGTGACCCATATCCACACTGGAAATTCTCCTCCCAAGTCTGGGCTGGACCCACCCCATCAGGGAAGCAGTAGATTAACTCAGGGCTACGTCCAACTCCCCCAGCCCAGAGGGAAGCAGGCACGCAAGTGGTGTTCGATATTCCTTTTCAAAAGCTCCTTTCCCAGTCCTCAGTTCCCTGAATACAAACTGGCAGCTGGTCATGGATCACTGAACATAGATTTTGGGCCAGGCTTTGTAGTAAGTGCCCTGACACTCTATCTCAATTAGTCTCCTCAACCTTAGGGGGTAGGTGATTGACAACCCCCTCTAGGCAAGGAGGCTGAGGCCCAGGGCTAAAGAACTAGCCCATGGCCACCAACAATTGTGTGGTAAAGGCTGGTCCCTGGAGCACAATGCTTGCTCAGGGGGAGGGGGAGTTAGCAGGGGTGGTAGCTCCCTCAGCTCACTTACCTGGTCCGGTCAGAATTTCCCCTAGGCTAGCAACCTGCATATACATGTAAACCAGAGTACATGTAAACCAGAGTAAAGCCCCTGGGGGGGGGGGGGGGGAGAGGGGGGGGGTGGGTAGGACCACAGTGCAGACAGGCCAGGCGTGGGGAGCAGCCTGCTGTGCTGGAAAGAAGCAGGACTGGGGACTACCCAGGGACCAGCCACCTCCCCACCAGCACACACTCTCTGTCCCTTTCCCTGGGTCAGGCAAAATGCCCAGGGGCAGGGCTGCAGCCTGGCCCAGGCCCAAAGCCACAATGGGCAGAGAGGAGGGTCTGGGGCGTGGATGAAAAAGAACAGGGGGAGATAGAAGGTAAAAGGGAGAGAAACAGACTCTGCCTAAGATCTGGGTGCATTCAAAAATCCAGAAGGGCAAACTCTAAAACAATGGTGTCTTTCCTCAATTCTCTATAATGCTCAGGGTTTTTCCCCCAAGAAATACATACTCCTTTTATAAACTGCAAAAACAATAAATACGACTTATTACTTATATAGCCCAAGAAATAATCACAGACTTGCCCAAATGCTATCAGAACCAGATGGTCATGACAGCAGCATCACAGCAACAAGCCAGAACCCCCACCAACATCCACAGAGGGAACGCAGTAACTCTGGTTACACACAAGCCTAAATCGAACATTTAACAAAAGGGGAAACACTAACAATATGCTAAGCGTGTTTGTGGGGAGCAGATTACAAAAGGATAACAATTCTGTTTAAAGTATATAAATACGTCTTCCATTCCTACTTGCAGAGAAAAAACTCAAGGGCGTTCCTGAAGTCTGACTGCTGGTTATCTCTGGACTACCAGCTACCCCGGAGGGGCTTCTGGACCTTCTTGAAAGACATTTTCTTTCTTTCTTATTTTAATGCTTATTTATTTATTTTCGAGAAAGAGAGAGAGAGAGAGAGAGAGAGAGAGAGAGAGCTCGCGCGCGCACAAGTGGGGGAGGGGCGGGGGGAGGAGGGGGGACACAGAATCCAAAGCAGCCTCCAGGCTGTGAGCTGTCAGCACAGAGCCTGATGCGGGGCTCGAACCCATGAACCATGAGATCGTGACCTAAGCTGACGTTGGATGCTTAAACGACTGAGCCACCCAGGTGTCCCTTGAAACACATTTTCAAACCCCTTTCAAACCCCTTCTGGAGGATCAAAGACTCCTGTTTTGTCTTTGTTTCCCCTTCTCCCCAGGACACGCTGGCTGGGCAGAGGCCCTTGTCCCCATTAGACAAATGACAGCACCAAGACCTCACACGGCAAAATTAGGAGGCTGAGGCCCAGAGCTGGCTTGGGGACACCCAGGTCTAATGAACATGTGTGCCCAAAATGGTCAGCCTGGAATAGCCAATCAGCACACAACTTTATCAGGCCCTCGGCTTAGGGGAGGGGAGGCCTTCACATTTACGAAGCTCAATCAAGCATGCCCCTAGCCCCCACTAAGTGTCTCTCCTCTCTCTCCCATGCCAGGCTCCTCACCCCCCAGGCCACACTCCTAGGCCATTAGCTCAGTCCCAAAGGCATCCTTTCCTATCCAGGCTTTTGATGATCCTGTCAAAACACTGTAAATAACTTATTTCCACTTGGCAGGGCCTGCAGCAAAAATATCATCCAGGCAGGGGCTGCCTCTCCACGCCAGGAAACCCACACTCGTCCTGCCCAGAGACCCCCCCCCCCAGGCCCCCACCTACCAAGGATGGGAAAGGCTCAGTGTCAAAGCCAAACTTCTGCCCAATTAGACAGGGGGTGGGCTTTATAAGACCCCTCAAGTCATTTCAGGAACAAGAAAACCAGTGAGCTGCTGAGAGGTCCTTACTACCCCACAACCCTACATACCAACCTACACCCCATCCCTGACTTCAGGTACTCATGCACCCCCTAAGGAGGGCCTGCTCACCTAACCCTGCCCTATCTCATTCGTCTGTCTTGTCACTATCCGGGAGGTGGGCCTCTGAGGGGTTTTGCCACTTCCCAGGGCTGCACATCAGCAGACTCTCAGTCCAGACAGGCAGCCTGAAGGCATTGGCTTTGCCGTCACCCACCCACTCTGCTGCTCACTTGCTGGATGGCGCAAGGCAAAGGCACTCCAGGTGTCTGAACCTCAGCGCTCTCACTTGGCAAGCGGGGACACTAACAGTGGCACCCGGCAAGCAAGGCACAAACGGGAGCTGTCACTGTTGCTATCTGAGCTGGAAAGACACCAAAGCATTTTGAAATTATTCTGAGGGCATCTCAGACCTCCGAAGCGATCTTACTAGGTGATTACTGCCCGGATGTCTGGGAGCCCCGCCCTACATGTTCCCCCAGGACCCCTGATCAAACACCACCCAACCCCCACCTAACCCCGGAGCGCCTCCCAAGTGACTTCTGCGAGCGATGACCGTGCCCTGCTGCACCGCCAAGTCGCAGACACAGCGCGAGCCAGGATCTCCTTATAGGGTGGTTGCTCTAAGGCCATCATAGAAAGTTCAGAGAGAGAAATACCGACAGTCCTGCCTTGTGCAGACAGGGAACAAGGGACCCAGAACAAGCAGGTCTCTGGAAGGGGTACCCTGCCAGCCACTTGTATAGGACATCAGAGAACTCCGGGGTAGGATGGGCTGCGGTGCTTCCCGGGGGAGTTCTCCAGGCAGGGGTGGCTGAACAGGAGAAACAGAGAAGAGAAGAGAAGAGAGGAGAGGAGAGGAGAGGAGAGGAGAGGAGAGGAGAGGAGAGGA
>NW_024412396.1:65374599-65429326 GCF_014898765.1 Herpailurus yagouaroundi
AAGAAAGGGAGAAAGCCAAGTTATGGCTCTGGATTTGCAAAATTTGGGGAAAAGCAGTGAAATGTCAGCTGCGCACAGGACTCCCAGGACCTGCCCCCATCCAGTACGGGGGGCGGGGGTCTTATGTGTCCCGGGTCGGGAAGTCATACTCTCAGAGATGATGATGCCTTTACCCCACCGTGGCTGGAACTGGAGATGCAGAGGGAGGAAGTAAATCTATCAGCCTATGCCCTCAAATGCACCCCAGCCAGGGCAGACTCTTCTCTGATCCCGGGGGGCACCACAAAGCAGGCTGCACTCGCCCCCGCATTGAGGAGAAGGCCTCGGGCTTCCACAGTCAGGAGGGAACACCCTGAGCTGGGACCCCGCTGGCCCACAGCAGGAACATTACCCCTGTCGGCCCCTCCCTAAGCAAACCAGATGGATATAACTCACACGATAACATTTCCAGCTTCTTTACTTGTGACAACAAAGGTCCTTTTATTTTGGCTCATCTACCCATCCAATCCCTCAATAATACACCTCATTTAGACTCCTACTGATTTCCATGGGCCCCTAAGGATGACATCAACAATGGTGGCACCAGCGATTAAAAAGGAGCAGCTCCTGCTGAGAACGTGCCCTGTGCCAGGCTCTGGGCTGCTCCTCAGCCGTATCACGTCCACGTCCCAACTGAGGCTGGCTCCAACATTATTGCCATTTTGTAAATGAGGAAACTGAGGGTCACCGGGCCCAAGGGCACTGGGCACGGCTAGCTGCAGCCCAACACCCATTCCCGATTCTCCTCTTCTTCAGTAACAAAACCCCAAGCTCCTGTGAGGTGACAGCATGCCCAGCAGAAAGACGGCACTTCCCACCCTGCTGGCCTCCGGGTATTAGAACGTTCGACTCTGACCAAGGCCAGCATGGGCAGCAGCATAACACGGGATCTCTAAGGAGATCACCTAATGAGAATAGATTCAGGTGTGTGGCAGGGATGCCCTACTCCCATACTGCTTTCCCATGACCTGGGATGTATACACAACGGCTGGAGCCTCAGCAGCCACTTTTACAAGGAGGTGATCTTGGGCCTAGAAGATAGTGCGGCACAAACAGAGAAAGGGGGGTTCTTTAAAACTTTATGGAGCCCCTGCACCAGTCCCAGGTTAGCCTGCATCCGGCTTCTTTGGCACAGAGAGAAATAAATGTAAGATTTTATTTAAGCCACTGTTATTCCCAATCTGCTACTGGCAGCCGAATATCAATCCTGACGGCTCCACAGTGAAGCTGCAGGTGGAGGGGTGTTGGGAGGATGAAAGCTGGCCAGGCAGAGATTCCCCCAAAACACAATATCATTGGCATGAGAGAGTCATGGAGAATGTGCTCAGGCCACACATTTCTGCTTGTCTTACGATTTTCTGTTTTCATCCACATCAAGACAACAATGTCCTATTTGTGACGCTATGTTCTTCAACAGTTTAGGAAGGATGGTTCAAGCCTCTCCATAGATTTTACTCTCTCTCTCTCCTGACGACTTAAGAGTTCTAATCTCATTTCTCTGCACGCACTGGCTACCAGGAAGCTCAGCACCACTCTAGTGTCTCCTCACAGCACCAGGCCCGACAGCCAATATTACATCTCCTCTGTTCCTCACCTCGATTTACTTCTTCTGTGTTACTAACCTTTCCTTTGGGGAAAGCAAGAGAGTGTCAAGCATACAGAACGCTAAAAGGGAGGAATCTCCTAGACTATCAAATTCATGAAAGCTCATTCTTCTTTGAGTAGCTAAAATGGCAAATTATCTCCTAAGTTAGCACTTTGTAAGAACGAGGAAGATTCTCTAACTCATGTATACTTTCTGACCTTTCAAAACGGTGCCACATGACACATCAACCTGTTGCTGAAAAAGACATGCCAAGATCTCTCAGCCGGGCCCTGCCTTTACACATTAGCAGGTACAGATTAAGAAATTTCCACAATATACAAATATGCTATTACCGTATTTCGTCAGTTCAAAGGCACTGTCAGTCAGAACCATCACGTTACACACTCATTAAAAGGTTTTTAAAGGCAAAACATAAGAGACTCTTAACAGAGAACAAACTGAGGGTGGATGGGGGGGAGGGGGGGAGGGGAAAGTGGGTGATGGGCATTGAGGAGAGCACTTGTTGGGCTGAGCACTGGGTGTTGTGTGGAAGCCAATTTGACAATAAATTATTTTTTTTTTTTAAAAGGGTTTTAAGTAGGCTTTAAGGAACCAAAAGAATAAAAAAAGGTATGTTACTATAGCCAGAGAAAACCAATGGAGAGGTTCGTAGTGATTACCTCTAGAGAGTAAGATGATGGGGAACTTTGCCAATTCATGTATTTCTGTAATATTTAATTAGTTTCCATTGATTTCCAAAGAGTTCTTGATAAGGTGCATCTATGAGCCAGAATGCTAGGCCTGCACAGTCTCCAGAAAAACAAGGCATGGTCCACGGCCCTACAGAGGCTCCGGAGAAGTGGGAAAAGCCCCCACAGTCCGCGATTACACCATGCAATGGAAGCTTCTGTGTCTGGGAGGTGGGGCACACAGGGTATGTTGGGGCCCACAAGAGGGAGGGGCTCTCTCGGCCTAGGGTATCCAGGAAGGCTTAAGGAGCTGGCGGCCGGGAGCTCGTTCAGACAGATTAGTAAGT
The DNA here is from genome assembly GCF_014898765.1 of Herpailurus yagouaroundi. Lineage (NCBI taxonomy): Eukaryota > Metazoa > Chordata > Mammalia > Carnivora > Felidae > Herpailurus > Herpailurus yagouaroundi. Next base: position 65,377,260 of record NW_024412396.1, read on the forward strand.
GTCAGCCAGATGGACAAGGAGAGGCATGGCGGGCTGCCAGGAGAGGGTATGCGGAGGACCAGGCCTCGCCACAGGCTGCTGGGCCTCTGCACGGGGTGCTTTGGGGTGCACCTGAGGAAGCGGCCCAGGCTAGGTTCCCTGGAGTGGGAACCAACTGTCAAGGGCTTCATGAACCCCTCCAAGGGGTGGGACATCACCCTGTCCCCCTGGTGCTGCGGCCTTGCTGGGTCAAGATGGGGCTTGTGTGAGAAAGAGCACTTGAGCAGCTGGCCAGCAGACAGATGGGCCCGGTCCAGGAGAGGGTTCAAGACACCGCAGGCAAAGGAATTGCAAGGAAGCGCTGCTTTCAGAATGATGCAAAAACAGCAGTGGGGCGCGGAGGGTCACAGATAGACCAGGGAGCCAGCGTGCTGGGTTTTCTCTGCCTCGTGCTAGCTCAGGGACTGGGGCGAGCTCTCTCGGACTCAGTTGCCTCATCTGTAAAGTGGGGATAACAGAAGTTTATCCATTAAACAGCACCTATAAGAGTACTAACCGTCCTTCTCTGGATTGTCGTGGGGATTAAATTAGTTAACATAGTAAAGGGCTTACAGAGGTTCCCAGACCACACGAGGCTGTGTGCACATCTGCTTTGATCACCTCCCCCACCCGTTATAGTGACCCCTCCCTAAGGAGTTGCCCATCTGACTGGGTTCCTCAGGACCCAATCAATTCTCCCACAGCCTGGGCTTCTAATGGCCTCCCACTCCCTCCAGGCCCAGGGGCCTCAAAGACCTGCCCCAGCACTGTCCTCCCTCACCTCCCAGAGGCCAGAGACTAGCACAGTGCAGGGGCAGCCACTGCAATCTTCAGGCAGGGTGGCCGAGTGGCAGCCACACACAGCCTTTCAGAGGCATCAGCCACTGCCAAGGCTGCCTGTCCGTCCCTGGGTCCCCTAACCACCCCCCCCCCACACACACACACACTGCTGGTACAGAGCCAGGCAAGGGGACACTGTGATAAACCACCACTGAGTCCACACCGTGGGCAGCGGCTCAGGGCCAAAAACGGTCTACAGGCCACAGGGCTCCACACACTGTAAGATCCTGGTGCCTTAGACTCAGTAACATCACTTCTAGAGGGCAATCCAAACAGAGAACCAAAGACAGAACGGCAGCACTGTTCGGAACAGCAAACCAGAAACCACTAGAACCCAAGGTTCCATAGCAGAGAAAAGGTTCCTGATGCTGGGACAGCGGGACGGCAGAAAACTGGTGCCGCCCTCGCAAGGATCATTTCCAAGGGGAGTAAACAGCACAAGCAAATCAATGTGTGTCCATCCTCCAAACGCAGGTCAGAAAACCTACAGGTAAGAAAAGCCCAACCTGGATTCACACAATACTTCACAACGTATTTTAGGTAAAGGTACGAAAAAAGACCGAAATAAGTGTTTCAAAGATTATCTCTGGGCTTTCATCTTTAAGCCTGTCTTTCTCTCCCCAAATTTCAGAAACGAACACATAGTACTTCATGAAGAAAGAATAATCAAGGGTTTCAATCACCCACATCACCCAGTGAATGGAGCACACACCAGGGCCAGGCCCTGCACTCCCCAGAGACAAGAAAGTTCTGGCCCAGGAGAAGACATCAACTTGTAGCTCCAGCTAGGCATGGGAAGCCGGGGGTGGGGGGGGTCCGCTGAGAGAGCCAGGAAGGTGTCACGGGCGAGGTGACACCTGAGCACACGTCTAACAGCACAAATAAAAACATGACAGTGGGGAGGGTGATGCCAGCTTCTTGGCCAACGAAAGACTCAAGCCGCTTGGTGGTCCGCGAGCCTGAGCCGAAGGCAATGCCTGCTTCTCACAGCGCAGGCCGTGCGCCCAGGGCCCTCCGGTCAATGCCCCGCCTCGCCCAGTCTCAGCCCCCAGAGGGCCCCCCCTCCCAGCTGCACTGGCACTCCTGCAACTGCACCGAGGATCGGGACTGAGCAGCTCTGGGCTGGCCACTCCAACCAGCTCTGGGCCATGCCAAGGGCGATGGCGATGCTGACGGCTGGAGGACCAATTTTGAGGAGCGACGCCCTGGACAACGCCACCTCCAAGCAACCTCAAAACAGGCAGCAGCTTTCGGTTGTCCTTTTCCGCCCTTCCTATTTCCCCCACGCGCCTCCTTTCCTCTCTTCGCTTGTATGTTCACTGCGCGGAAGGGGACCAGGGACCCAGGGCCCCGACTCCGTGTGGAATGGTATGGAGAAGCCTGGGTCCTGACAGGGCACACCCTGGCTCCGTGGAGCACCGGTGCCCGGCTTCCCTGGCAGGGCCGCTTTCTGTTTTAAGGATAAGTTCAAGTTGACTCACCGAGTCAAAGGCTGGGGAAAGAACACCCCAGAACTGAGAATCACAGGCCTCCGAAGCCACACAGGACTGCCCCGACGCCAGAGACAGTTTCTATTTGCAACAGCAAGCCGAGAAAGCTCAAGAATAAAAATAAAACTGACAGAACTGAAACCATTCAGCGTACATGGGCAGCACGTAGCAGCTCATGAGCATTTTCCCATGTTGTCCTCCAAGATGCGTCTCTTAACAGCTCCTAAAAACGTCTGATAAGAGCAGACCCTGATTTAAAGAACATTCCCACCGCCCCATGCACCCTTATTGTAAAAAATACCCTGAAGTTTTCACATAAACTTGTCTGACTCTGTTACGGAGAATGAAAATAATTTTCAATGTTTTGAAAAAAAGAAATACAAATGCCTGCATTTCAAATGGTAAGAAATAACATGAATCTTTAAAAAAGGAATTCAGAGGTGCCTGGGTGGCTCAGTCGGTTAAGTATCTGATTTCAACTCGGGTCATGATCTCCCAGTTTCTGAGTTCGAGCCCTGCATCGGGTGGACAGCACAGAGACCACTTTGGATCCTGTGTCTCCCTCTCTCTCTGCCCCTCTCCCACTCTCTCTCTCTCTCAAAAATAAAAAAATAAAGTATAAATAAAAAAGGAGTTAAGCTAAATTCACACAGCTAGAAACCAAAAAGTGTTACTTGGATGATGGAAGGTGGGGAGGGCAAAGCAAAGAGACCAGCAGACAACGTATTTTTCTAAGCACTGCCTCACTCACGGCTCTGCCCCTCCACCCTTAAGCCACATGGTTCGTAACAAAGGATGAGGGGACAATAAACCCGTACTCCTTAAGCTTCCATCAGGTGTCTTAGGTCCTGTGTAGTAAATGTCGTCCCATTTTAAAGATGATTAAGGTAGGATCACATACTCAGAAGACAAACTAATGGAAACTCAAACCCAGGTCTCTGGGCTCCTCGGGAAGGTCAAGCACAGACAAGAACAATCTGTAACCCTGGGGGCACCTGGGTGGCTCAGTTGGTTAAGCATCCAACTTCAGCTCAGGTCACGATCTCGCGGTTCATGAGTTCAAGCCCCACATCAGGCTCTGTGCTGACAGCTTGGAGCCTGGAGCCTGCTTCAGATTCTCATGTCTCCCTCTCCCTCTGCCCCTCCCCTACTGGCTCGCTCGCTCGCTCGCTCTCTTTCCCTCTCTCTCTAAAATAAATAAACATTAAAAAAATTTTTTTAATTGAAAAAAAAAAAAAAGAGTAATCTGTATCCCAATAACAGACCCAAACAACCATGGAAACGTTCTGCATACAGTCGACTTCCCAATCTCATGGCCATGCTCCCTAGAGGTGCTGCTGTCTGCTATCAGAGGTCAGGGTCAGAGTCACATTCTGGTAGCCTTGAGAAAAGCCCCTGCCCATGAGGAGACAGCTGGATAACTGCCATGAGCTCTTCCAGCTACGAGGACGTCAGGCCCCCAGTGAACACCAAGACAACCTATATTCTCGCAGCCCCTGTATTTGGCTCCCATACACCCGGCAAAGGGGACGGACAAAAGGCAGAATGTCCACCCCTCGTGGGCCCCAACCACCTGGAAATAAAATCTAGTGAGGGCACGAGGCCAGGCAGCAAAAGCACCGTGCAGACGGTGTTGGTGGCAGAGTGAACCCAGGCGAGGATTAAATCATCTGACACTTTTAAGTACGTACCTTTTTTTTTTTTAATGTTTTTATTTTTGAGAGAGAGAGAGAGAGCATGAGCAGGGGAGAGGCAGAGCGAGAGAGGGAGACACAGAATCCGAAGCAGGCTCCAGGCTCTGAGCTGCCAGCACAGAGCCCGACACAAGGGTTCCAACTCACAAACCGTAAGATCATGACCTGAGCTGAAGTCAGATGCTGAACTGACTGAGCCACCCAGGCGTCTCTAAGTACATACCTTTTAAAGCAATTTCTGAACCACTGAAAATATTACCCAAATAACAAATACATTTCTTACAGCTGGCCAGAGAACTCAACATCTGTAAACCTTGGAAAGAAGCACCCTGCTCAGCCAACAGACTCTCCCTCTGGCTTTCAATAAGCCAGTTACTGGATTCAACGCGCCTATCTGAACCAGCCCTCCCCCCTCACTGGTCCTCTCCTTGCGCCCCCATGCATGTCCAGAAACAAGTGAGAAGTCTGGGAAGTGACCCTCAATCTCACTCACCCGCCACATCCACCCACGTCCCATCATCTGTCTCCCCCTGCCTTCCACTACTGAATTAATCCCAGTCAGACCCCATCACCATGACCACCACCACTCCAGGCCATGGTCCCGGGCTCCTTCCAGAAGACCCAGTTCTCTGCCTTCTAGCCCAGTCTTTATCTAACCGTCCTCCATATGCCCTGCAGTGGGATCTCCTGTCATGCCTTCTCACTGGAGCACACACCTCTCCGACACAAAAACCCTTTAATGCCCACTGAACCCACGCCCGTGAACAGATCACCAGCCCTTTCTAGATCCGGCCCTGCCGCCCTCTCCGGCCTGGCTACTTGCCAACTCCATCGGGGCCAAGGATCCAGTGTTTCCAAGCCTCTCACAGACAAAAGACCCCCTTGCCCAGCTTCTGGATCCTTGTTCACATGTGCTCTCTGCCTGTAACGACATTCAAATACCTTACCCGCCCCCCAACCTAAGCTGGGTATATCCTGTATCAAGAAGCATCAACTTCCCTACAAGGCTTTCCTCATCCTCTGCCCACCCTCCCCTAACTGTCCACCCCTGTGTCCTCACAGGCCCCCACCACAGCACAGATGAGCCCTAGACCGCCTGGCACGCCCCCTCCAGCTCTCAGCCCGTCTTTCCCTTTCTGCTTGAGGGTCCACCACCCAACCTCCTTTCCCGAATGGTTCGCACAGAAACAGTGCAAACATGTATACAAAGCACTCCAACATCTCAAGCAAGCAACAATTCTGGAGAAACCCGGAGCAAAGGCCTGCTGCCTGCCCGGCAAGCTGGGGAAACTTCTTTACGTCCTTGCCCACTTGAGAAACAGCGGCTGCTCCGGGGACTGGGTTTCGTAATGTCTGGATTCTCAAAGAATTTGGAAGGAAGACAGTGAATCTATGACGGGTGGCTGTACTTCCCACACTTACAGCTTGTTCGTTTGCATTTTAAAATACAACTCCGGCCCCCTCTCCTGCAAACAGCCCTCTCCTTCTCCCCTCGGGCTTTGCAAACTGGTGAAAGCCCCCATAATGTGCGAGGCAGGGATGCAAAACACACCTTCCCGAGGATGCTGAGGCTGGAGGTGGCAGGACAACAGATGAGTTGTTCTTTCCAGATCTCCTTCCCTTAAGTTCAGGGCTGCCCTAGAAAGGGGCAATGGGGTCCAGGGACAAAGAACCTCCCAGGCTTCCCTCCCAAGCCTTCCCCACAGATCAGGTCAGAGTGGAAAATGCTCCCAAGGTAACACCATCCTTCAAGGCTGACGCAAACTTCCTGCTTGGCCTTCGGCAGAGCCCTAAGCTCACGCCCCAGGCCCCCTAGGCCACAGATGACCCAGGAGGTCAAGAAATGTTTTCTCCAAATGAAGGCTCAGTGGGTGGAGGGACACTGATGGCTGTGCCACGGCTTGCATTTGGTCATTTCTGCAACCTGGGTGTTGCAGGAGCAGGAGCAGAACAGCCTGGGACATAGGTGAAGCACCTGTCGGGACCATGGGTTTGAACCTGGCTCTCAGCTAGGCTCTGTCAGGTGGACAAGGCCTATAGCCATGAGCAAGGCTTACCCTGCCTTTCTCTGGGACGCCTTCCTGACTTCATCTCTTGCACGCCTGTGCAAGTGACCCCCACCAACTCTGGCTCTGGATGCCGAAGGCAGACTGCAGACTTCAGAAGGAAGGAACCAGGCTTTGGCACGGTGAGTCCCCCACACCCGCGGCCTGGCGCACCGCAGGCACCCAAGAAAGATGCGCTGAATGCCGCTACAGGGAGAGCCCGGTCTTCCCAACCCACACCTGCTGGCCGTGAGGGGCCTCAGTGGCTAGGCAAGGCCTGAAATGGAGGAGTCAGGGCGTGTCCAGCATCCTCATTACAATAATACCGAGGAAGAAACCAAGGCAAACAGGTGCCTGCGACCATCACTGTCATGACAGGCAGCCCCTCCGGACAAAGGAGCGGAGGGCACCCCATCTCACAGTGCGCCTCACTCTCCCCTTGTCTTCTTGCCTGAGCCCCGACATTAAACACAAGGCAGCACTCCTCCTGGACTGGGGGCTTCTCGTGCTACATGAGCAGACAACAGCAGGTTTTCCTAATTACAGCACCACCTGGCCTAACAGACCCAGGTTAGGGGACACCAGTCGGCCCGCAGACAGGCCCGTTGCCAAGGCTTTTCTGGGCCTCAGTGGCCACACAGGCCCCAGCGTCTGGACGGCCTAGGAGCCAAGCCCCTGCCCCCTCGGAGATGGCACCTGCCTCTGAGCCCAGTTCTGAGAAGTCAATGGGGTAACGTCCTAAAGCAGTGGCCTTCCAACCAAAGCCCCCAGAATAAATGTTTACAATTACATATCTTTTTGTGCATTTTCAAGTTGACATCTAAAATTTCTCATCGTAAGTTTAAATACTTGGAAAGGATGTAATTTCCAACATATTGTAAATATTAACATTTCAAAATAAAACTGTTCCTGTTTCTCTTTTAAATGGATCCAGTGGAATCTAAATACCGTAGCGATTTGAGGTCCACCATCATCCATCCTAAAATTACAGAATCCAGTGCCTCTTAAACACTGGGAGATTTAGAAAAGTTCCTTTTGCCTCCTCCAAGCCCAACACCCAACCCGCATCCTTCAGTGAATTCTATGTTTAAAGGCCTTTTACTGAGTAGTCTATTACACTACTAGGCAAAAAAGAACTATATGTATATAAAGGTTTTAATTTTTTAATTTCGTGTGACCATTAAGCTCTAAGTGTCAGAAATTTTCTTCTGGCTTGAATTATTATTACAATTACTATCAGTACATAACGGATGCACATGACCGAAACATCACTGACTGTACAAGGAAAAACATTACAGCTTATGAGGAACACATCTCGGAAGAGATGAATGGGAATTTTTCAAAAGTATTTCAAGTACCCACAGATGAAGGCAGAGCTCACTGTCAGTTGTATTTTTCAATGTTTATAGATGCAAGTTTTAAAACCCCTTCTTCAAGCAGAAGGATGGAATGGGAAGAGATTTACATAGCAAATTCTCTGAATTCCTTTAAAATTATATGCTAAGAATTATGGTCATTTGTTACCAAAAATCATTTCTAATGCTCCATCAGCTGACAACTCATTCAGGTCCTCTTTCAATTTTGTTGCAAGGGAAGAACTGGAGAAACCTGACCTGCCCCAGGGGGACCATGGGTGACAAGGCCTAGGTGGGTTTTATGCCCCAGGGTCGTATCTGCCTTGACAACATAAATAACAAGCTTGCTGTGTGCTAAGCATGGTGCCAGCTGCCTTACCCAAACTGACTCAATTAGGTCTCAGGTGATCCCGGGGGACAGGCACAAGTATTGTCCCCATTTTACAGACAGGGAGACTGAGGCTCCGAGTGGTTAGGCATCTAGCGCAAGGTCACACAGCCAGAAATCTGGGCCCAGGTGATCCTAACCCTCACTGCTGCATGCACTGCCTCCGCAGAAGCGGGAGGAGGCCAATGTGGAAAGGGTGCCAGGAAGGAGGGTTTACAGGCTCCTTCCCAAGCAGATGTGGTGAGGAAATGAGCACATGAGGAAGTTGAGGACCTGCAAATTTGGCTTTCTTTTGTTTTTGTTAATTTTAATATTATTTATTTTTGAGACAGGGAAAGAGAGCGTGCGAGCGGGGGAAGGGCAGAGAAGAGAGGGAGACACAGAATCTGAAGCAGGCTCCAGGCTCTGTGCTGACAGCAGAGAGCCCAATGTGAGGCTCGAACTCATGAACCGAGAGATCAAGACCTGAGCCGAAGTCAGACGCTTAACAGACTGAGCCACCCAGGCGCTCCAAATTTTGCTTTCTTGAATGTGCTCCCATCCTACCTTGGAGAGGTTACCCACAGATGTTTCTATCAAGTAAACGGTATCAGTGCCTGGTACACCACAGTCCCCGATAAATGTCAACACTCACGTTGTTACTACTGCCTTTAAATCCCAGGCAGAGAAATAACTTCCCTGACAGGAGGGTACCTTGGGATCTTACCAGCACTCTACAGTCTCGGTTCCTGACCCTGGACCCCAGTATCCTTTTTTTATTTTTTATTTTTTTTAAATTTTTTTTTCAACGTTTATTTATTTTTGGGGGGACAGAGAGAGACAGAGCATGAACGGGGGAGGGGCAGAGAGAGAGGGAGACACAGAATCAGAAACAGGCTCCAAGCTCTGAGCCATCAGCCCAGAGCTCAACGCGGGGCTCGAACTCACGGACCGCGAGATTGTGACCTGGCTGAAGTCGGACGCTTAACCGACTGAGCCACCCAGGCGCCCCAATATCCTTTTTTTAAATAGAAGCCAAAGCCCAGGTGACAACAGGCCTGGAAACAGTCAATAAATGGAGAAAAACCATGGGCTCTGGAGACAAACTGACCCACCGTCAAAACCCAACTCTACCACTTACCCGCTGAGTTCCCCCAGGGGAAGTCACAACATCCTGAGCCTCAGTGGAGGCTCGTCTCTAAAATGGGCACGAAAACACTACTCATGTCACTGGACGGCTGCACAAAAAGGGACATTGCCACTGGGGGACCAGACACAAGGGATACTGGGTGTTGGCTGACGGCACGCTTCCTCTCCGCCCCTTCAGTCACTGACACCTCGTATCTGGCGAGCACCCACCATCTCCAGCACCCAGCGGCCCACCAGCCCAGGGATCTGGCGCACAGAGGCCTGGCTAATTTTGAAAACCCAGCCAAGTGCCTTGGCTTCCAGATTTTGCAAAGAGTCTTTCTCTACATCTTGAAATTTCAAGTTCTCCAAACACTCGGGGCTGCCAGGAGGAGGTGAACAGGGAGGCGTCGCGGTGGGTTTTATTTTTAGATACTGGCGTGGAAAGCGTCCAGTTTGGCTTCTCTCTGGTGCCCGGTCACCACTTCCTCCCCGAAGTCATCACCAAAAGGAACAGCAGACACATCAAGGAAGCATTTCGTAACTCTTCTGCCCGGTACACTCCGTAACAATGGCTCCAAGGCTTTAGTCCCGGGCACCCTGGTGGCTCAGTTAAGCATCCGACTCTTGATTTTGGCTCAGGTCATGATCTCACAGTTTGTGAGGTCCCAGCCCCGCGTTGGGCTCTGTGCTGACAGCATGGAGCCTGCTTAGGATGCTCTCTCTCTGTCTCTCTCTTTCTCTCTCTCTCACCCTCTCTCTGCCCCTCCCCCACTCACGCTCACACATGCACTCTCTCTCTCTCTCAAATTAAAAAAAAAAAAACTTAAAAAAAAAAAAATTAAATAAATAAATAACTAGAGGTTTCCATCTAAACCTTCCCAGGAAGCCATGTAAAGCAAGCACACTGAACCCCCAGGTTATTCCTCACATCCTGAAATTCCAAGTCCCTCTCCCCTCTTCTCCCCTCCCCCCCTCCCTCTTTTGGTAGGGGTAGTGGCACCCTACTGTGTTAGTCTAAGATTTTCCAGGACAGGAATCAGGTATTAGGGGAAGGGCACATTTTTTTCCCCTTTTAAGTAACGTGTTTATTGGTGAGCACGTGAATTCACTTCCTCTAAATATTGTTCCCCCGCAGAAATTTCTTCGTGAACCTGGACAAGCGCTATAGTTAACCTCAGGGAAGCACCTGGACCTTCTCTTAGCAACCTCCAGCTACAGCTCCAACTTTAAGGCCAGGACTTGATGGTGGGTACAGCAGCATCTGCAAAGGATCTGGTGACATCCAAAGTAACCGTAGGTAAGGACTAAGAGACCAAAATAAGCCAAAGCATCCTGGAGCAGGACCAATCTGAGACACCTGGCCCCAGAATGACCAAGGTACAACTGCACTTCCTCTGCCCACCGCTGGACCCCTGACAGGCATTATCAATCAACCCCTGCCCTCAGCCACTCACAGATTTAGATTCCTCCAGGCAGCCACTACCAATCAATCAGAAGCGGCCCCAAAAGCATACTTCTCAGCCATTCCTGAATTCTGACTTCCCTCTTTTAATGTGTAAGAAATTAAGGTCCACAGAAAAACTCAGGGCAGATCACACAACTTTGCAGAGCCAAAATGAGCCTGGTTGAAAACTCTACAGTTGATGAGGGACTTCCAGAAACTGCCTTCTCCCCCAAAACCAACCTCAGCCTCCAGGTGACAAGTTCAACCTGCTACAAGGAGGGAGACCAGAGGGAGACCAAGGCTTCCAGACAGAGCCACCCAGCCCCACCCCACCAACCGCCCCCAATGGCCACTGTCAGAGCACGTACATCTATTTTGGGGCCACAGAGCCCGCCCCAGGCCCTGGGAGGGATTCTCTCTCCATCCATCCCTCCTTCTCCAGCCAATGAGCACCTGACTTAAGTCTGCCCCAGAGTGAGGCAGCCCAAGGGTCAGGAGCCCCCCATACTGACTCGGTCCACCTTCCAGGAGCCAGTGGCCCACAGAGAAGATTGGGTGTCACCAACTGATAGCAGGATGGGGATGCTCCTGACCTGGGGAGGGGGAGGGGGAAAGGAGAGGGGAAAGAGTACTCTTGGAGACGATACCACTCACAAGAATGGTCCAAGATAGGAGAAGACTCACCCTCAGAGGGCTGAACAGCCAAGGAAGGGGCCCAGGGGGACTCGTGCTCCCTCAGCAAAGACAGAGGGCAGGCATGGGCCAACCGTGGGGGCATCAGGACCACGGATGTCTGGCGGGGTGGCTAAGCTCCCACACCCTGTACCCCCACTCCCACCCAGAGCCCCACTTCTCCCCCAAGCCAGCTCCTTCCACCGATGACCCCACTGCAACTCCACAAGACCCAGAGACCACCAAGCATGACCCACGTTCTGCCAGGGCAGAAACCACAGAGATTCCACAGGGGGAGAAGTTAAAAATGACATGCAAGTGAAGAAGCTAAGCACCCAGACTCTTGGGGCGCCTGGGCAGCTCAGTCAGTTAAGCATCCGACTTCGGCTCAGGTCATGATTTCACAGTTTGTGAGTTCGAGCCCTGCGTCGGGCTCTGTGCTGACAGCTCAGAGCCTGGAGCCGGCTTCAGATTCTGTGTCTCCTTCTCTCTCTGCACCTCCCCCACTTGTGCTCTGTATCTGTCTATCAAAAATACATAAATGTAAAAAAAAAAAATTTAAAAAAAAAAGCACCCAGACTCTCGAGGGAGAAGGGGAAAGGGGGCCCTAAAAGGCCCACCCACACGAACAACAGTGAAGGTATGGTCTGTACTCACCTGCACGACTTCTATCCCTCGCTTCCTGTGGAGAGAAACAAAGAAAACAAAGGTTACTCAGGCAGCCAGGAAGCATCCTTCCAGAACATTCACTACAGCCAGCTGATGGCAGGACAGCCTGCAGCTGCCCCTCTCAAACACGATCCCCAGAACAGCCTCATTTGCAAAGGGAAAGTCTGCAAACTCCTAGCCAGTCCTCAAGGCCACCTTCAGGCAGAGAGAGAGAGAGAGAGAGAGAGTTGTTTCCTGAGAGGGACCTGGCTGTAGTTCTACAAGGACCCCAAGTTTGCTGGTTTTCCTCATAGGCATCCCGCTCTCCAATCTCAGGGCCAGCCCTTCATGGGCACAGCTCCAGCCTGGCTCGCCCCTGTACCCTTCCCTCCACCTTATTTACCCCCAATGGCCTGACCTTCCCTCCTGGACTCAACCACCTCCCATGGCTCCCCATTTCTTCCCATATCAGGTCTACTACCTCGGCCTGGCCTCCCAGGTCTGCCTCAGCCCATCTGCTCTCCCACATTGCAGGAGTTCCCCAAACCCTTCAGCCCTGCTCAGCTCAGTGCAATCCTGGCCATCTTTGGCCCCCACTGACCTCCTATGCATCCTTCGACCCTGACTCAACCATCACGGGCCTCGCCAATATTCCTGCAAGCCTGGGCCCTGCCTCTTCCATCTCTCACCCACAATCCCGTGGCCAATATCCACCAACACACATGCCCTAATGACCCCACCCCATTACAGACAGGATCAGGGGCTCTGAGCAGTGCACAAAGGCCCCCTGCCACGCACCCACCTTTACCTCCCCTGCCCTACATTCCTTACTGCAAGCCTTTGGGCACAGGGCCGTGCCCCTTCTCCAAGTCTTGGTCCACACTTTCCAGCCCAGCTTTCAGGATGTGGCTCAGACAGAAGTTCTCCCAGGAAGCCTTCCCTGACCCACGACACCCTCGCCCCACTGACCCACCCAGAGCCAGAATATTCCCGAGAACTTCGGGCTACCACTATATCCCAGCCCTTCGTTCCAGAGCCCCAGTGGGCTGTCGCCTGGGGCAGGATGCTAGGGAAGGCGCAGGATGCGTGGGATGCAGATGGCTTGTCAATGGCCATGCCCACAAGTGTTTTCCTGAGAAGAAAGGCTGGGCCGCCCACGGACGCTCAAAGGACCTGTGACCAGAAAAGGTCAGAAATTAGAGCAGGGACTATGGCAGATTCAATGGCTGTGTGTACCCTGTGCCTACTTATGGGGCCCTCCCGGCATACAGACACTCCCTAAATGTAAGTACATAAACACCTCGCTCAGGTTCCCGTGCCCAGCCTGGCCCAGCACTCAGGGGCACAATAAATGCGACAGCCATCACTCGGGCCCTGGAGGGGCTCATGCTCTAGGGGAGGAGGTGGGCACAAAGCCCCCGGGAAGTCTCTGGGCACCAGTGAGTGGGCACCGACACCATTCCCTCACACAACACAGCTGAGGTGACAGCTACCAATCTTACGTTACCTTCTGAGAGCCGGGCACCAAATGGAACCTCCGAAGGAAGCCACGAGGTCAGTCCAAGAAGGCAGACCGGCTCGCACTGCAGGATACGCCAAACCGGCCCTCCCCTTAACCCCCAACAACCTCAACACAACCTCGGGCCCCAAGGAACCCAGTGGGAAAACCACAGTGGTTGATGCTCTCTGGGGTCTCCACCATCACTCAGCTTCTCTAGAGTTCCAGAAGGGATGACAGCCAATACCGATGTACTGCCATGACTTCATGGAGGGGAGACTGGGCACAAGAGCACAGCCCTGGGCCACCAGCACCCACAGCAGGGGGGCAGACGGCGCCCTGAGAAATCTGCGCCAGCTCACAACCCACATCATCTCTGAGCCCTGTGGACACCTCAATGCATTGGCCTCATTCCCAGATTGTCCGCCCCATGTGAGCATGGGTGATAGGAACCGGTCCTAGGGCACTTGGCTCAGGACTGTGACCAGCCAGGTAAGTTTCAGTGTGACTCCGCACTTTGTCCCTGCCCCAGGACAGAAATTTCAAACAGCTAAGGGAGCAGCCCCCCTCAGCCAGTCCCAAAGGACTTGGAGCCACACCTCTGGAAAAATGGACAGCACTGAAGGAGACAGAGGGCACAAGTGGACGTGACCCGCACCAGGTAGAAAAGGGCTTCTGCTGGGCTGCAGCCCAGACCTGGGTTTTCCCTCTTCGTTAATCCTCACGGCATCCCGATTATCCCGGCGTGTGGCTCTCATCTCCTTATGAAGCCAACTGCGGGTCACTTCCAATCCGTCTACATCTGACATCATCCCAGTCAGCTCTCCCTCCCCCGGTCCTAAAAAACAAACAGGATGCTAACTTTGAGCTAACTCTGAAAACACAAGAGACCCATAACATAAAAGAAAACAAAACAGTAATCTTGAGAACAGGCAGGCTGAAAATCTTAAGTGTGGCTGAGCTGTCAGGGGCCAGACCAGTTCCTCTGCGGCTCAGAGCTCCAAGAACAGGATAAATTGTGACTCTGGCGGAAAGGAGGGGGCGCGGCTCCCCTTTCAGCCCACATCAGGCCACACAAGTACGCAAGACACCCTCAGGGTGAGGGCAGCTATCGTGTGACGGATGCTCTCTGCTCACTGATGGCTTCCGCAGCCCAACTAGGGAGGGGCAGGGATGGCCCATTACTCGGATGAGCAAGCGGAGGCTGGGTGACCTCAGGAAGTGCGCGCAGTGGCTCTGCAGCCAGGCTCGCCCACAGCCGGGTGGCAACTGACAGGCCCAGCAGAGCCGGCACAGGAGACACTGAGATGGACCAGCCTGGTCTCCGTGCTGCAGGGCCTCGGTGTAAGAGGGGAGGCGAGGAGGTCGGCAGAAAACCACATGGCCCATGGTGGCAGGACCCTAGGCACACCACTGTGGCCCACTTGGGAAAGGAGAACGTAAACCCACTGGGGCTCACTTCTTCTCCTGAAATTTCTGCGGAGCAAAAGGACCAACAACCCTCATTTTCCAAACAGCAGGCTCCTGAAATCCCAAACGTTCAGAATTTGGTTCAGGACACCCAAGGGGAAGACGGAGGGGAAGATAAACCAGAGAACTCGTTGTCAAGTGATTAACTGCTCCCCCTGAAAACTCCAGTCCATCATCGCACCCCACAGACGTCCTCAAATGTGCAGTGTTCCAGGCTGTGGCTGTTAATTGCCACGCTGTGACAGCAAAAGACCAGTAGCAACTTACACACCCTAAGAGACCTTTAACAAACCACACGTGGTCAGAGAAATACTAGGCAGTGAGTAAAAAGAATGCAAAAGTCCTCCATGCACCCTCAAGGCTTTCTCGCTAAGACACTGCTATGTGAAAATACAAGGTGCAAAACCCCGTGTGCGGTGTGCAATTACCTGGGTTCAGAACAGCATCCAGCACAAGAAGGAGGGCTTGCATATACACAGAATGAATCTGAAAGTACCACCAGAAAACAGTAGTGGGATGGCGTCTGGTCAAGGGCAAGGGCAGCCGGGGGGTGGGGTGAGAAGACTTCTTTTTCACTGTGCTCTCTCATGCTTGAGCTTTGCGCCACGTGCATCCAACAACATATTCTCAAAAACTAGAGGAGTGTGTTTTTTGAATTGTCTTGTAAATGATAGGTAAAACTCCAGTGGCGCCTGAGTGGCTCGGTCGGTTAAGCATCTGACTCTTGGTTTTGGCTCAGATCACGATCTCGTGGTTCATGAGTTCAACCCTCACATCGGGCTTAGGATTCTCTCTCCCTCTCTCTCTGGCCTCCCCCACTCACTCATTTTCTCTCTCCCTCAAAATAAATATTTTAAATAAATAGGGAGGTAGATAGGTGAATGAATGAATGAATGAATGAATGAATGAATAAATAAATAAATAAATAAATAAAGGTAAAGCTCCAGCTGCCAGCATTCTCAGTACTTGGCATAAGGTAAATGCCTGATAAAGCATGAATCAATCAATCAATCAATCAATCAGTAAAGTGAAGCAGAGGAGTTCAGGATTCATCTAGAAAAGCTTCCAAGTTGTGCTCAAAGAGGAGCTGAAACAATGCCCATTCTGGAATCACCAGACTGCCCTAGAAGGAGCATTCAGTCTGGATTCTAAGGGCATTTCAATATTCGAGTATCTGAAAAACAGACCAGGAGGGAGCACAAAGCCAGTACACTGTGGACACAGCAGAAAAGTGACGGGTGGCTTTTTTTCCTTTACATTTCCTTGTATTTTCTAGTTTCCTACAATGAGGATAGATATTACTCCCAAAATGATAGAAAAAGTAACACTAAAAGTTAAAGTTAAATAATCAAAGGAGTTTATTAAAAAACCTGCACCTGGAGAAAACTTCTACAGGCTCTAAAACTGTCACTTTCTCAGTACCTATTACATTGATAAGTTTTGGACAGAGATCTACCCCCACAACTCATAAATTTTTCCAAATGTTTTTCCAAAAACTGGATAGCTGTGAAGGGAGGATCTATTTTGTAAAAAGACCCTTGCTCACCAGAAGCCTAAGGAGAACACAGCCTGGAGGAATTTTAAATGCTCACTTACAAAACAAACTAGCCTTTCAGGACAGGAGGGAGAGCAATCAGGGAAAACTTCCGGGAGGAGGCGGCATTGGCCATTTGGAAGACAACTGAAGGGAAACTACAGACCAACACCAGGGAGGAGAGATTAAAGAGGAATAACATGAGGAGTGCCCCCCTTCCCAAAAGGGAGTGTGGGAGCATAAGATCCACTACAAGGAGTGGCCAGGGGCAATGAGAAGTGGACAGAAGATGTGAGCAAGGCCCAGAGGCCCAGAATATCACAGCGCAGCCTGGCCTTTACCCTGTGGGTCCCAAATACGAGGGTGGATGACTAAGAATCACCACTGGGGTTTGTCAAAAATACCTATTCAAGGTCTAGTCCTGCAGACTCTGATTCCGGAGGTCTAAGGTCTAAGGCCAGGGAGGGATTCGGGGTTTGTTCAAGCCCCAGCTGTTGCTCAAGGGGCAGCCAGGTGTGAGAAGCAGCAACAGCTTGTGCTTGAGGAGTAGTAGGACCAGACTGGGGGAGGGGAGGCGGGGAGGTGTTCATTCAGGTGCAGCCCTTCCAGGTCTCGGGACAGGACTAAAGGACATGCAAGAACTACAATAGCTGTGACACTCATAGTCTGGGCACAGCAGGCCAAGGTCACGTGCCAGCGCCAGCCGAGGACGGAGAGCACACTGCATGACGATGGTCAACTCTTCCATTTTCCCGACCACGGTCGTGCCAGCAGGTGATCAGAAACCCAGAACTGAGCTGAGTGACAGCTCAGGGCTCAGAAAATGCAAGCAGGGAGGCAGGTGAAAGGTAAGAGGTGGGGTGCGTCCCTAAGAGGAGACCATGGAACCAGACCTCACTGTACCTGTGCCTCAGTTTCCCCATCTGTCAGGTGAGAAGAATCCTGCAACTCACCTCACAGGGCTATTGGGGCCCACACTAGGAATGTGGGCTTCGGTTACTTTGCTCTGTACTACCCTCCAGCCTTCCAGAACTATCCCTCCTTGATCTCACGTGATTCTGATAAGCAAGCAAACCACGCAGGGGAGGGCCGCACCCTCTCCAGGAGTGGCACGTGGCCTGGCACCTCGGTAAGATGAAGGACAGGAACAGGACCTGAGCCAGGCCAGTCCTGGTCCCTGCCAGGACAGGTCCTGGGGGACTGTCCACAGCACAAAGAACATGGCCAGGAGCATTGGCACGCCGTCACCTCTCTGTGGCCAGACTCACAAGGAGGAGCCCGCACCAGAAGAAAAAGCCATAACCCTCTTGCTGGAGCTCCACACCCGATCCAGCCGGCCTGGAGCCTGTCCTCTCCAGACTTGCACTTGCACATTATCTGCTTAAGCCAGTTTACCCTGAGTCTCTGTCACTGGTCACTGTCTTGCTTACTACAGCAGGTGCTCAGTAAGTGACAACAGCTACCACTTCCTGAAGATGACAAAACTACCCGGATGACCCAGCGTGGGAGGAAAGGAGACAACAAAGGGGCCCAATGAAGAGGGTCAAAAGCAGGAGAAACAGAAGGTCCCAGAAGCCAGGGAGGCAGAACACCTAGACGGAGAAGCGTCCACGAACCCACACCGCAAGGAGGCCACCACAAGGAGGCCACATAAGGCCTGGGCCTTGGCCACTGCATATGGCACTAGGAAGGGTAACACAGGATATCTTGGGACGACGACTCCCATCAAGCGGCAGGCCTGCCTCACTGCAGAGCAGGGCCCTGTAGAAACCAGCAGCAGACACGGACCTGGGTCTCAGCTTTCCTATCTGGTAAATGGGTGTGATCCTTCTGGCCCAACAGAACCTTCTAGGGCAGGTGTAAGACCTGACGACTGCAGACATGTGTGTAAAGCACAGGAGATGGTGAATCAGCAAGGGAGAGAGAGAGGGTGATGCTGAGACACAGAGGTGCCCTCTGACTAGTAAGGAGAGAAAAGCCTGGTGGTGACAGCCAGAACTGCAGGCACTCAGAGAGAGCAGAGTGGCAATCAAATAATTCAGTCTGTCAAAAAAGGGGACGCTTGGGCTCATCAAGAACTGCTTTCGGGGCACCTGGGTGGCTCAGTCTGTTGAGGGTCCAACTTCAGCTCAGGTCATGATCTCATGGTTCTCTGCTGTCAGCATGGAGCCTGCTTCGGATCTTCTGTCCCTCTCTCTGTCCCTCCCCGTTTGTTCTCTCTCTCTCTCTCTCTCTCAAAAATAAACATTAAAAAAAAAAAAAAAAGAACTGGTTTCTTGCAATCTGCCAGGGCACAGTCACTTGCCTCCTACCTAGACACAGCTGAGGACTGGCCACAGGGGGCAAGCTGCTATTGAAAGGAGCCCTACAGGATAACCCAGCTGCGGAGGGAGGCCAGGCCTCCTTGGAGCAATTTCATAGCAGAGGGAATCAACCCGGAAACGCAGGCTCCCTCCCACCGACAGGGGAGGAGAAAGACGCTGCACCTGCACCCAGAGCTGAAAACCACTTAGAGACGGGAAGTGTGTAATTATTCAAGTGGAAAGCCAGGCACACGCTCATCCAAGCCATTTGTAGCACAGTTTGGTAACTGCCAGATTTTAGGAGCCCCGAATAATAACGCCCTTTAACACCCAAGAGGCAGGCAGGCAACCTCCCCGCTTCCTGCCTCCTTCCTCCCCCCAGAGGGTAGGCCCTGGAGTGCCTCCGGAGGACTTGGGGTTCCCTGAATAGGCAGCGGGGCCTCTTCCCTCACCAGTGTGCGCAGAGGGACATGCCTCCCACTGCCTCAAGTGCAGCCCCAAGGTCACCCAGCTAACCCCACTTGAGGTCAGTTCCTTAGGAACCTTCCTTCCTTGGCTCCCAAACTCCTCAGAGTCCCCAGAACCCCAGTACCGAGCGCAGACCTTAGAGGCTGCCTGGCTCCGTGTCGCTGACTCCTACCAGGCTAAGGGCACTGCGGTGGATGTTAATGGTGGCCACCACTGCTGGCGGTTCTGCTGGGCGCTCCCTTGGCCCCACGGCCCCCACCAAATTAGGCATGGCCACGCGGCTCGCTTTGGCCAATGAAATGCGCACAGAAGTGACCCATGTCATTTCCAAGCAGACACTTTCAACTGCCAGTGTCCAACTCCGCAGCCAGTCCTCCAGGACATCCTCGTGGGAGCACGAGGACGCACATGGCCCCCAAAGCTGGCCCAGACCCACTCCTGAAAAGAAAACCTGACCGAGTGGCAACAAAGCCAGGCTGGGAACCAAAAGGAAACTGTTAAGAGGACCTTCAGCTAGCGGCTGTTCTCCACCGGGGCAATTTTACTTCCAGGAGACGTTTAGCAACACCTGGAGACATTTCTGATGGTCACATGAGGGGAAGGCCTACTGCCATCCAGAGGGTAGAGGCCCTACAATGCACAGCCCCCTAGAACAAGGACCCTCCAGCCTGAACTGTCCACGGTGCCAAGGCTGAGAAATGCCGGGGAGTGGAGACCAGCACGGAGCCACCGGACTATGAACGAGCTAGAAATAAATCTATTGTCGCAAACTTCTTGGGGTTGTTTTTGCAGCCTATCCTGACCAATAAACGCCCCTTGAAGAAACAGGGCTCGTGGCCTCTGTCTACACCCCAAATTCGGAGCACAAGACCTGACACGTAGCATTTGGAGGTGCAGCATAAAGGCACTGGGGGGAAAGCAGCACAAGTCCTTCTCATGAAACCCTCCCAGGAGGGACCCCATTTTCTAAACCCGCCTGAGCCTGACAAAACTCTGTGCCTTTGCACGAACTGTTCTCTCTGCCTGCCATGCCCTTCCTCCCCTGGCAAACTCTTGCTCGGCCATCAAAAACAGCTCAAACATCACTCCTGCTGAAGGCTGTTCCGCTGCCCCTTCCCAGGGGCAGAAATGACAGCTCCTTAGCCATACAGCCATCTGATACTTAGAACTGCTCTGTGCTCCGTTTCAGACCAGGAGCCTCCACCCCCAAGGGCAGGGACCCTGCCCACCGTGGACCCTCAACCTGGCAGGAGCCCTGCAAGCTCTTCCTGAATGGATGTCCCAGCCTCCCGGTGCCAAGGCTCTGACCCTGAGCCATCCCTGCCCATCTGCTTCTGCGGCAGTCTGGTTCACTTGCTGATGGTCTTGTAACTTGGATTTCCCTCTTATTACAATGCCAGAAACTGAAATGGCCCGATATAAAGGCAACATACGAACAGGATTTCAAAGCCAGTACAAACATTTGAATTGTTTGGACAGCTCCAGCAAAGAACCAGATAAACTGGAAGCTGCCATATGTCTTTTTTTTTTTTTTTTTTATATTTGGGGGGGGGGTGGGGGGGGAGGAGAAGGGAGAGCCATTCCCCTGACTGGACAGCCACCACCCCTCCTAACTGAAGACCTGCCCCCATACTAGGTGCCCCACCTGGAGGACACAGGCAGGCCACAGGTTCCTCACAGTGCAGACACCGTAGCGTGAGTCAGTGTGTTCTTTCAGACCTAGGACAAACCCAAGGGGTCCCTGGAAGCAGCTTTCCCTCAGGAACCCAGGAGGTGGGCGAGAGGCAGGGCTAGTGACTCACCTCCCCAGCTCCCCCTGGAGGAAAGCAGAACCGCCAGGGCTAACTGGCACATGACAGCACAAATCCCACCCCTAACTTTCAGGATAGGGAAACTGAGGCGGGGGGTGGGGGGCTAGATATCCCCCAAGGAAGTGCATCCAAAGTGTCATCATTTCAGGGGCAGCTGGACGGCTCAGTCGGTTAAGCATCGGACTCTTGATTTCGGCTCAGGGCATGATCTCACAGTTCGTGGGATGGAGCCCCACGTCGGGCTCTGTGCGAACAGTGTGGAGCTAGCTTGGGATATTCTCTCTCTCTCTCTCTCTCTCTCTCTCTCTCTCTCTCTGCCTCTCCCGTGCTCATGGTTTCTCTCTCTCTCAAAACAAATTTTAAAAATAAATTTTTTTTAAAGTGTCACCATTTCAGATCACTCCAACTTTTCATCTGAAAACAAATGTTGAGACCCCTTAACGGCACTCAACACATTCTGGCTTTTTTTTTTTTTTAAGTTCATTTATTTATGTCATCTTTACACCCAAAGTGGCGCTCAAACTCACGACCCCAAGATCAAGAGTCACATACTCTTCTGACTGAGCCAGCCACGCTCCCACTTTTTATTATTTAATTTTTTTATGTTTATTTTTTTACAGCAAGAGAGAGACAGAGACAGAGACAGAGTGTGAGTGGGGAGGGGCAGAGAGAAAGAGGCACAGAATCCGAAGCAGGCTTCAGGCTCTGAGCTGTCAGCACAGAGCCCAATGCGGGGCTCAAACTCAGGAACCGCAAGATCGTGACCTGAGTTGAAGTCGGACACTCAACCGACTGAGCCCCCCAGGCATCCCCCCACTTTTTAATATAAAAATTCTCTAACAAATTCTTTTTGAGTCTTTTACTACCCCTTTACAGGTGCTATAATTTTTCTTTCTTCTAATTAGGGAGGAGACCTAAATTGCAGGAGGTGGGGGGTGGGGGGTGGGAGGGTGTTTCTAGAAGCGGAGATCCACAGGGGCTGCAGGAAGGGTTGGTTCCAGCAAAACCAACCCTACCTACCACCTTCCACCCAGTTGTCAGTTGGCCTGCCTGGGGCTAATGACTCAACCTGTTCTCTCCCCAGCAGTTTCTCATTCCCAAGAATGCAAAGTCATTTTAAGCTAGAGCAGGAAGAGAAACAGGAGTCCCAGCGCTGGCACTTCCCTTCTTTGGAGCCACCGGGGGAGAGAGAAGCCTGCCCAAGAATGTCTGATTTTTGTAGCACCTATCCTCAAGGCACCACACACCCTTAAAATAACGGCACAAGTGTGTGTCCTGGGCCTACATCTGGGATGGTGACACTCTCAAAGGCTGCGTTCCAGCATACATTACATTACACATCTCCATCCGCCCAGACCCTGCTGCTAACACTCCCTTGCATTTGAAATCTCCCTTCCGGCCAGACGGCTGGATTCCAAGAGCATGAGAAGGGTTCTTTGAGCCCTTGCGGTTGGGGCGGGGGGGGGGGGGGGGTCTGCCCTGCTGCCCAGCCTCCCACCACAGAAGCGCAGAGCTCCCCATATGACTGCCGTCAAACATTTGCTGGGCTGGCCTAGTCAAAGAGGGGACCCCAAACCACCAGTCCCCGCCTAGAGATGTTGGTGGCCACAAGGCCCCTGAATACAGCAAACATCTGGGGGATGGCAGGGGGCACAGGAAGGTTACTTAAGATTGCTGTTGGAGCTGAGCCCTGAGGGTGACCGGGAAGGAGGCTGCCTGGGCGTGCCAAGCACCAGACACAGCCGGGGCAAAGCCAGGCCTTCTGGACACTGGGGTTCCCTGGGTCCCTCTGCCATAGGCACCAGGGTTACAGTCCCATCAAAGGAAAGGTGAGGTTACCCCCGCCCCGATCTCAGAAAACTTAAACCACGAAGCGCCTTATTCAAAATTTCCCCAACCCCTCAGCTATTTACAGGATGGCAGTGGTGTCCAGGTCCAAGAAGTCAGTCAAGTCACAGCCTTATCCTTCGGTCTGTGACGAAGGACAGGGAGTCAGAGCCTGACTCTGACCTTGCTTGACCCAAGTCCCTCCTACAGACCAGCCCCCAGCCGGGGGGAAGAGAAAGGCAGTGTGGAGGAACACGGTATTCACTTCCTATTGCTGTTGTGACAAACCACCACAAATGCAGTGGCTGAGCACAACACAAACTTCTCTTCGGTTCTGGAGGTCAGGAACCGGTCAGCAGGGCTGCGTTTTCCTTCTGGAGGCTCTCCAGAGACATCATGCCTTTACCGTTCCCGGTTTCTGAGGCCACCTGTATCCCTCAGCTTGTGGCCACATTGCTTTGACCTCGGCTTCGTTGTCTCATCTCCTTCCGCCCCTCCTGTCTCCCTCTTACAAGGACTGGTGCGGTTACACTGGGCCCACTCAGGTGATCCAGGATGCTCTCCGACCTTAAGATCCTTGACTTAGTCACATCCGCAAAGCTCCTCTGCATGTCGGGGACCATATTCACAGGTTCTGAGGACACCTGTTGGGGGGACTTTATTCTGTCTAGCCCAACACAAGGCTCTTGCAGCTCTCGGCCATCCCACGAATCTCGGACACTCGCTTGAAGTGTTCAGAGGCAGGCCGGGTGCAGATCAGGATTCATCCAGAGTTTCGTTAGGAGCTTCAACAGTCACCAAGGAGGATATGGGAACTCAGGCCCCACATGCCCACAGGATTCTAAAGAGACAATGGGCAGGGTGCCTGGACACTTCAGTTAAGCATCCAAATCTTGATTTTGGCCCAGGTCATGATCTCGAGGTTTGTGAGTTCAAGCCCCATGTCAGGCTCTGCACTGTCAGTGCAGAGCCTGCTAAGGATTCTCTCTCTCTCTCTCCCTCCCTCCCTCCCTCCCTCCCTCCCTCCCTCCCCTGCTCCTGCTCTCTCGCTCTCTCTCATCTGTCTCAAAGTAAATACATAAACTTTAAAAAAATAAAATAAAGAAATAAGAAACACATAAAGAGACACTGAGCAAAACCAAACACCGACACAGGGATCCCTGATGGGGAGAAGCGCCCTGGGCCTGGGTGATAGAGACCTAAGGCCCCAGACCCGGAAGCCTTGGTCCTAAGTTGCGGGGAGGGGTAATATTCCTGACCCCTGGGCCTACCGTAAAGCCCATGAGAGATGCCCAGACCAGACAGGCCTTCCCACTGCTCACTTCAAGGCCACCTGGCTTCACTGAAGGCCAAGTCCCTCAGACCCTGCCAAGTGACTCTGAGCAGTGACAGACACCTCCCAAAGAGAGGTGTTTGGAACCTGAGCCCAGCACGAGGCATGCCAAAGCCAACAGGGGCCTGCTGGGTCCCCCACTGACAGGCCCAGGGGTGCTAGGCCCTGGCCTCAGCCACCTTCCCAGACACAATCAACTCTAGAAACAGGCAATGGTTTCATCTGGCGCTCCTGGAGCCCTCACATTTAGGGGAGGTTCCGAAGCCCTGGCACAACCCGAACAAATGACTGGCAAAGGCAGTTAATTCCTGAGTCCCCTCACTCCCCATTCAGGCCTGGTCTCCCCGAGCCCAGGAGAGGGGACAAGGGAGGAGACAGGGGCCAGAAAGGGCACTCACTTCACAGGTTCCATTAAGGGGTATGACGGTCCTATTTTTTTTTCAAGTGAGGGAATTCAGAGAGGTCAAGAAACTCACCCAAATGTCATGCTAAATGGAAGAAGCTGGACAGAGAAAGACACAGACTGCATGGTGTTACTTACATGTGAAATCTAAAAAAAAAAAAAAAAAAATGCAGCTCATAGGAACAGAGACCAGAAAAGAAATGGGGGGAGGCTGGTGAAAGGGACAAGCTTTCCGTTCCAAGATGAATAAGATCTGAGGATCCAGTATAGGACATGGTGACTACTGAAGTTTACCGAGAGTGGGACTTAACTGTCCTCACCAGCTCCAACAGAAACAAACAAATACGTGAGGCAATGGATGTGTTAATTAACTCAGTTGTGACAATCATCTCGCAATTTATGCATACAACAAATCACATCGTACACTTTTTTTTTTTTTTTAATGTTTTATTTACTTTTGAGATGGAGAGAGACAGAGCACAAGTGGAGGAGGGGCAGAGGGAGAGAGGGAGACACAGAATCCGAAGCAGGCTCCAGGCTCTGAGCTGTCAGCACCGAGCCCAACACGGGGCTCGAACACCATGAAGTGTGAGATCATGACCCGAGCTGAAGTCAGGCGCGTAACCAACTGAGCCACCAAGGCGCCCTCCACATCGTACACTTTAAATACATTACAGTTTTTTGGGGCGCCTGGGTGGCGCAGTCGGTTAAGCGTCCGACTTCAGCCAGGTCACGATCTCGCGGTCCGTGAGTTCGAGCCCCGCGTCGGGCTCTGGGCCGATGGCTCAGAGCCTGGAGCCTGTTTCCGATTCTGTGTCTCCCTCTCTCTCTGCCCCTCCCCCGTTCATGCTCTGTCTCTCTCTGTCCCAAAAATAAATAAACGTTGAAAAAATAAATAAATAAATAAATAAATAAATAATAAAAATAAAAATAAAAATAAAAATAAAAATAAAAATAAACTCGTCTGAGCAAGTAAGTCACAGCAGAACCACAATCTAAAGCTGCGTCTGTCAGCAAAGACCATCCTCACTCCGTGGCCTGGGAGGGCAGGGGTCCAGCCAGGTCTTGGGGGTGAGGCTTCTGGGGTTTCTGGAGGCGCAACAGTTCTGGACACAGCTGCCCCCCAACCCCCACACCGCCAACTGCCCCAACCCTGGGCTGAAACCCCTCCTCCACACTTGACCCTCGGGAGGTTGGGGGAGCCCTGTGGGTGAAGAGCCAGAAGGCACTTCCAGGGGCTGTGACCGGCCTCAGATGTGCCGAGACCACGTGGAGTGGGGACTGGACACGCCACAGGACACCTGTCTCTCCCTTCTCCACAAGGCTGGCTGAGTACGGTGTCACTTGGAATCCACGTGCTCCAAGCAGAAGGACCACGGAAGCAGAGCTCAGCTCTGTCGCAAGAAGGGTTGTCGCTCCCCAAGGAAGGCAGATGGTGACTGGCCCGACTGCAGGGGCTGAACGCCCGCCATCAGGGTGGGGACCCTGGTACACAGGGAAGGTGGCGGAGCATCCACCATCGAGAGAGAGAGCAGCTGGCCAGGTCACTGGACTCAAGGAGACCACAAAGACACCCAAAAGCACAGGCCGGTCAGGCCTCGGGGGACCCAGTGCCTGCTCCCGGTGACAGGCACACCCCCCCCCCCACCTCCTTCATGTTCGGGCTCCCACCCTGCCGGGCTCTGCAGCTGCAAGCCATGGCAACGGGCCCCAAACGTCTCGACAAATCCCTCAGAGAGCCCCACACAGGGTGTCACAGCCGCAACCTAAAGCCAAGAGCCTGGGCCCCACGCAGAAGTGAAAAACGCCAAAAAGAGAAGGCCCTGATTCCTCAGAAGGGAGAAGCCTGAGTCTGGGCAAAGGGCAGCCTCCCTACCCCGGAGGCCACCAGCCTGCTGTCTCCACAAGCCCCACTCCCCCAGCCTGTGATGTCTACACTGAAGACATGACTCATCACCTCACCACACCCCCAAATTGGCTGCGGCTTCCCCCAACCCCCACTGGCACCAAGGCCTCTGTGACAGGTGCCTCCCTCCTGGTCCAGGGAACCTCACCCCTGCTGGCAGCTCTGTTCCCAGCATTCCTGGCTCCATGCCCTCCCCCACAGGCCACTGCTCTCACACTTCCGACTCCCTGCCCACGCAGGCAGCCCCCCATCTGGAACACCCCCGCTCCCCGTGCCACCCTCATCTGCAACAGAACCCAGGGGGCGGCCCAAGGGGAAGGCCCATGAGGAGCCCAGGGAGTCAGAGCACAACCAGAACCAGACTCCTTACCAAAGGTAAGACCCACAGCCCACGCCCATCCTGGAGTACGGGGGACCTCTAAACATCCCAGCCCACTTTCCTGACTCAGGATGCTACTCTGCTGGACAGCTCTCCAGGAATGATGGTCATTGCCAGGATAAGAACTCCAGACAGAGAGGAATGAGCCCAGTTAGCAGGGGGAGACAGAGGGGGCTTTTTTTTTTTTTTTTTTTTTTTTTGGCCAGGGTTGTCTTACACTAAATTCCTCCTGATAACTTGCTTTCTCACAAACTGCCTTTCTGTCCAGAGCATTCTTTTATTCATTCACGCACGTATTTCATGCATACTTCCTGAGCACCTACTATGTGCCCTGCATGGTTTCGCTACCGGGGATACGACAGTAAAGACAGTAGAAAGGATTCCTATCCTGAAGGAACTTAGAGCATAAAGGGAAGGGTGAACAAGCAAACGCCTGAAATAAATACAACGTGTGACATGTCCTGAAAAGACCACTCAAGGGGCTGAGACAGAGACGGGGGGACTGTGCTGAGGTCTAAAGGCTAAGAGGCCAATAGTGTGGGGGGAGGGGGGGTGCCTGCGAGAAGCAGGAACAGCATCATGTGCAAAGGTCCTGAGCTAGGAAAGAGTTTTGAGCAGCTGAAGAACTGAGAAAAGATCACAGTGCAGGGAGAGAGAGGCAAGAGGCACATCTTGGGGCCCTCAGGGGCTGTTCCTGTGCCAGTTGGTAACCTAGGAAAGAAATTCCCTTTTTGCTTAAACTCATCTGAACTGGGTGTTCTGTCATTCACATCCACAAGAATCCTGGCTCTCACAACATCCAAACCAAAGCATCACATTCTACCACCTTCGCCAACAACCTGTGCCTCAAACTTGATGGCGACACCAGCACCCATCCAGCAGCCCAGCTGAAGCCCGGCATCACCCCCCACCTCTCCTCTCCCTCATCCCCCACCCCATCAGTCACCACAGAAAGCTTCCATTTGGGCCTCTAGGCAGCCAAGGCCTGGGGGTCCCTCCCCCAGGGAGGTGGCCTACACATGCTGGAAGGAGAAGCAGGAAGAGGAGAAACAGATGGCCTCTCGGCTGAGGGGAAAAGAGAACCCCCAATAACACTGGCTGGTTGATTGCATATAATTATGAAGGAAAACGCTCTTTAAAATTAGCTTCCCAAATGTGGATATAATTTCAAGTGTCCCTTGCAGTGTGATTACAGCGTCAGCCCAACAAATGTTTTATCGTCAGCTCAGATCATTCAGGCCCCTGCAGGCAAAAAATAACGAAGCCAACAGAGGCGCTGGAGCCAGACAGACAGCTCCCGCTCCCGGAGAAGCGCTCCCAGCTGCCCAGGGGAAGCACCAGCCCAGGAACCCCAGCACGTTGGGAACCGGCCTCACTCCCTCCACCGCCAGCACAGGGCCCTCCCCAGGAAGGCACGAGGCACACCTCTCTTCTTTCTTCTCCCTTTCTGGATCTTCAGAGTCCTTGATATTCAGACTCAGATCCCAAGAGCAGCCAGTTAATAACAAGGGTGGCTTCACTTACTGGATGCCTCCTATGGCCAAGTGCTGCACGCCGCGCCTCAGTTTTCCCATCTGTAAATGGGCGTGTTGATGGCGTGGAACTCATCACATGAGAGAATGATGCCTGGCACACAGTGCGTGTCCCCCTCCCCCTCCTCCCACTGAACCCTCGAAGAACACTGGCTGGCTCTACCAATGTGGACCTGGGGCTCAGAAAGCGTACAGGAGCCACCGACGTAGTGGGTGAAGAGCAGGCATGCAAACACAGCTCTACCTGAGTCCAAGCTCCACACCTGTGTCACGCTGCGTCCTTGCTAGGCTCAGGGGACGGTGGAAAAGGTGTCCCTCTGAGCTTCTCAGTGTGCATTCATATGGCAGGTGGCAGCTTGGCCCTCCCCAGCTTTAGCACACGACCCTCTTCAGGGGTCTGGGTTCTGACACATCACAGGCTCCGGCTGGGTGGCCGGCCTCCATTACTCCCCTCTCTCACCAGAAGGTGCCCCCTAATTCGGGGGCCTGCACCGCACTGGGTCCCCCCATTTCACACACAACAGAACCAAGGCCAAGACTGAGAGGGACTTAAGGTCATGGGAGAGTCAGGAGATCAACGAACTGTCATCAGGCACCCATGACAGCCGACTACTGGGGGATGGGGAGGACCACACACCAGCATCCACAATCCGCACCAGCACCCAAAGACAGAAAGATGAGAACACTGAGGTTTGGAGAAGCCTAACAGGACAGGTTCAGGGTCCCCAACAAGGGAGGGCCATGATTTTCCATCCAGGCCTCCCTTCTTGCAGGCCAGAGACCCGGCCACCCTGAGTAGCCATGAGCACACAGCCATGAGGGCCTCGACAGGTGTGTGAGAACAGTGAGCGGCAAACAAAGCAGGCCAGACCTGTGACTGGGTAGCAACAAAGCCAGGCTGGGAGCCAGACAGGAGCCGGGGGTGGGGTGGGGGGGTGGCAGGGGCTACAGCTAGCACTGGTTCTTACTGAGAGGAACAGCCCCCCAGGGGACATCTGGCAATGTCTGGAGCCATTTCTGGTTGTCACAACTCGGGGGGAGGGGGGAGGGCAGGGAATGGCACCCTGAGCATGGAGACCAGGCATGCTGCTGAATATCCTTCAATGCCCCAGGACAGCCCTAACAAGATGGAAGGATCCAGCCCCAAAATGCAAACAGTGCCCAAGCTGAGGAGCCCTGAGCTACATTCGTCTGTGAACACGCACACGGATCTGCCGAGACCTGCAGTTGGTTCAAAAAACCAGAACTTTCAACTAAATAAATATGTATGTGTGTACGTACATACTCATTTATGTAAATGTGGATATATGCATGCACGTGTGGTTTGCATGTACTAGAATACCCTGGAAGGATAAAAAAAAAACCAAGAAGCGATTCTGAGGGGGCAGCTAGGGGTGAAGGGGGCACAGCTAGAACAAGACCCTTTTCACTGTAAGTCCTTTCTTACCTTTTGATTTGAATCATGGGACTGTATTGTCTATTTCAATGCACACGCATTCTCTCAAAAATAACACTTCCTGTGCATGTGCACAGTCTCCCTCAACTCCCCAACCTCCACATTTTGAAAGCCTCTTGAGCACAATAACCCAAGGTCAACCACCCCAAAGCACCTTACTGAGAACGAACTGGAGCCTCGAGTCAGGTGTGCAAAGAGGCACAGAGAGTTTCCACGCGTCCCCCCAACGTGCCCACCCCACCTACACACACAAAGCTGGGCCTCTGGCAGCCCCAATCAGGGTACGGCTGATGGCAGAGCCTGTGGGGTGACCCAGCCCAAGCTGGCCACGCTACAGTCCCGGCTGATGCCAACCAGGCCAGCCAAATTTCCATCCCGTTACAACCAGCCTCAGCGGAAGGCAGCGTGCACTCACTGGCCTGAGCCCCACTGGGCCTCAGCACCAGCGGACTCCAGAGGGGCAAGGAGCCAGGAATCCAGAAGGCGGGCTGGAAGGGCGTGCTCACCCTGCCTCAGCTATACTCCCGGGCGCCAGGCACTAAAGTCACCCAGTCCTCTTGCCGGGGGCACCTGCCTCCCCAGATCCGCCCCCCATCATGCTAACCACGTCCCCCAAAGAAACATACTTCACCAAGGCCTGGCGGACACCCGGCCAGCCTTTCTGGAAGGTGCTTCCTTTGGTCCTCAGGTTGACCCTCCCCCCTCCTGCCCCAGCCTTCGCCCCTGCGCACTCTGCACCCTCTGCCCCACCCTCCTGGAATGACCACTCATAAAAGCAGGACTTTGTTCTTTCCTATGACCCACTACCCATGCACTTATGGACTCAAGGCCCATTTCCTGGCCCAATAAGGAGATAAACGCCTAACTCTGCAGGGGGTAGACACATCCCAGGTTTAAAGAGAAGCTTCACAGGGGACGGGCCTCCAGGTTCCAGAGCCCCAAGGGCAGAACTGGGTACAGTGGGCAGCCTCGCAGAGCCCAACCCTTTTAGGCCTCCTCAGTGACCCCTGTGGTCCTCACACTCCCCTGGGGGGGGAGGGGGTTGCGATGGGAACCTGAGTACACTGAACATCCCAAATCCTACGCGGTCTCCTCCCGCTGGCCCCCTAACCTGTACAGCCCACTTCCCTACCGGGCACCTGTCGGCCTCACCCCTCCTTCCCTCTCCCAGGCCCGCACCCAAGGGGCAGCAGGTTTTCTAAACCAGTGCTCCTTAGAGATGAGTGTACAACAGGCACATGACCTCCTGGGGGCTCTGCTAAAATTCGGATCCTGATCAGCGGGTCTGGGTGCGAGGAGATGCTGCAGTTCTCACAAGCCCACGCTGGACCACACCCCGAGTGGTGAGGTCCTAGTGAGTGTTCACATCTGGCCAGCAGTCCGGCCCCTCCCCGCTGCCTGGTCAACCACAGCAGCCTCCCACCCTGCAGCCCAGAGCCCCAGTCTCGTCATCTCCGGTCTGTCCTCCGAGGAGCTGGCAGAGCCCACAGGGGCCTCGGCCCGCCCTGCCGACTGGCCTGCTAGGGCTCCCACAGCCTCCGAGACAAAGGCCAGGCGCACAATGATGGCTTACGGGACCCTGTGCCACCTGGCCTTGCCCGGGCCTCACCCCTCATGCCGAGGCTCCTGGAGGCTCCTACCGGCGCCTGCGGCCTCAGCTCCACCTACCCCAGGAGGGAGGGGCCAGGGGGTCCCCCCAGTGGAAGATATTCAACTTCTGGCCTCCTCATCCGTTCAATGCCAGGACGACCATGCCTGACGATGTGGGGGTCCCCTCCTGCCTGCTCCCAGCCAGGAACATTCCCGTGGTGGGGAGAGACTGCCAGGGCAGGGGGCTTGGGGCAGACACAGGAAGGTAGCTGCTCTGCGGACCGCTTCAGAACGAGAAGGAAAGGAAACAAGAAGCAGGGCCGCCCCTCTGTCAGTCTGCTCTGGAAACTCATCTGTGCCCACAGCTCGGAGGAGGCTGAGAGGGGACCTCCCCCCACCCTCGCACGCCACCCCTGCGGCTGCATCAACGAGAGGCTGTCAGCCAGACTCACCCTCCAGGAGCAGGTTTAAAAGCCACCATTTTATCATCAAGTGCTAGCCTCGTGCTCAGTGCTCTGCATGGACCTCCCTTCCCCCGAAAGCAGCCGAGGGAGGTGGGCCCTGTCATCATCCCCCGCTGAAGCTTACAGACCTGCAGTGACCTCCCGGTGGGGCAGCCAGGATCCAAGCCAGGGGGCCACCTCTGGGTTCCAGGCTCCTAACTACTCGGTGTGGGTGTAGTCCACACCTGCCACTCACAAAGTGGACAAGACCTGCCACAGTCCTAGGCACACTCCTCCTCCTACGCTCTATTTTGCTGCTTTCCAGACATTCTCAGCCCAGGCTTCCAGTGGCTCCCTCAGCCCCCATCTGTCCCCCAACCTGACATGCCCAGAGTCCCTGCTTGAGGCCCCCTGACCTCACAGCATCACACCTTCACCTGTGCTGGCTCACCACTGGGAGCACTTTGCACCCACGCTTGTCGGCCCAGCGAGCTCCTCCTGACCCTCAAAGACCCAGCTGAGGGTCACCGCATGCACGAAGCCTTCCTCAACCTTCCCAGACAGAGAAAGCGCACCCCCCCCACCTCCGTCGTTCCTTGAGCAAGTCTTCAAGGCACCCTCCCGCCTGAGCTCCCAGGGCGTGGGAATGTCTGCATCCCCAGCACCTAGCGCCGTGTCTTAACACAGACCCACAGCACTGAGTGACACCCCCATCGCAGTGATAATACCATCCACCTACCATTTACCGAGGAGCTCCAGCGGGGTGTTTCTAAAAGTTATAAATAAATAAATGTGGCAGGCAGTGAACTGCAGGGCCTTACGCTTGTTATTTCAACTGACACACCAACTGTTAAGGTTCAGTGCATGCTTATCCTACAGACGTAGAAACAGAGGCACAAAGCAGCTCAAGAACTGGCCCAAAACCACAGTGACAGCAGCAAGGGCCCTCCTTCCGAGGCCAGCCTGGGCACCCTGGCTGGCAGCTGGAGGGAAGACAGCCCAGGCTGCCCCGTGTGGACAGAGGAGTCCGCCCAGCCCAGAACTGCCTGCTCCAGGACACAGTCACCCATCTGAGGGGTGAGCACAGCCCCAGGGATGGTGGGAGCACTGCTCTTGCAGGTGACATTTAACACCCTAATATGCACAGCCTGTGCACCTGAGCATGGGACTCTGGAAAACCGCCCCATTGTTAGTGAACACTGCCCAAAGCTTTTTTATTTTTTTTTAATTATGTATTTACTTTTCAGACAGAGGGAGAGACAAAGACAGCAAGAGAGAGCAGGGGAGGGGCAATGAGAGAGAGGGGGACAGAGGATCCGAAGCAGGCACCAGACTCTGACTCTGAGCCCAGTGCGAGGCTTGAACTCATGAACCATGAGATCAGGACCTGAGCTGAAATCAGACGTTCAAACTGACTGAGCCACCCACATGGCCCTCTGCCCAAAGCTTTTTAAAAGGTCATCAAGGTCCACAGACTGTTTTGTGTAGTAATTGGATGCGCGCCTTTCCCCCCCCCCCCCCCCCCGCCCTTAAGTAAAACTTACACCACACACCATGGCCTGGAAAGCCCTGAACAATCTGGCCCCCACCTGCCTCTCTACTGTTCCCTCCCTCACATCTCCAGCCATGCCCTCCTCCCTGCTGCTCCACAAATACACCAAAGCCCTTGCTCAAAAGCACCGCAGGACCTTTGCATTTGCTGTTGCCCCTACCTGAGAGGCTCTGGCCCCAGCCTTTCAGATAACTCCTTTCTAACCAGTCAGGCCACAGCCCCAGGTCTCTCTCCTTTAAAAAGGCCTTCTGTGTCCACCCTGAGGACAGTCACCCATCCTCTTCGCATCCCTGCTGAAATGACCCCCTTTAACTTGCTGGCTGACATACCTGTCACCACCTCTCCTCCAATTTGTCCCCACAGACTGAAGTTGCGAAAGGACTTGTCCACCTCGCTGCCACCGGTCTCTCACATACGTCCACGGTGGCTCACGAGGCCTGGCACGGAGGGATGCCAACAGATGTCTGCGAACAGACATTCGAACGGGGGGGATGCCGGAGGTGTCCCATTGGAAGCACACAGAAGCAGACCAACAACGAGACACCGGGCCTGGAAGCAGTGGAGAAGTATAACGGCACCCGCCAGTGCAGGAGGCAGTGGTGGCCGGATTCCCGCTAGTTTCCCCACCGAACACCCCAGGGGCTCGCCCAGTTGCAACAGTCTAGCACTCGGGTGCTCCTGTGTTCTTTCTCTTCTTTCAGCTAAATAAAATGAGGTTCAGCAAGAGGGGCTGCCACACAGGTAACCCCAGGCTACAAACCGGGACCAAAACCCAGCACCGCACACAGGGCAACCATGCCTGCCAAGGTCCCCCCTCATCAGTCACCAGTGCGAGCGTCCTCTCCGTAAGCTGACACCAAGTTCCCAGAGGACCAGGCCACAGAGCACCTGGCTGGAGCTGGGCACAAAGTGTGTTTCCAGAAATGTCTCCTGAACAATATACAGGCATCGATCCCTCATGAGTCTGCTCAAGAACGAGCACCCTGGGGTCTCCCAAGGTGGTACGTCTTCTCCACCCCCTCCGTGCCCAGCACAGCACCCTCTGAGCACCTGCCAGGTACCAAAGAAGGAGGGGTCTGTGAAGTGCCCGGCTGGCACACACGGCCAGATCCCACACCCTTGTGTACAGAAATGACCTCAATTCTTGACCCCGTTCAGGGTCTGTGCCCTTTGCAATGACTTTATGCTCTGCTCAAGAGGTGCTGTTCACTGTGCAAGCTAAGCACAGTGGCATCGTATTAGTGTCACCGTCCAAATGTCACAGATTACAAAACCGAGGTTCACAGAACTAAGTGCTTTGACAAAGGTCGCAAAGCTAGTAAACTGCAGAACAGGCAGGTGGCGGACCAAGTTGTGTTTGCCCACATCTCCCCAAATGTCTTCTTTGAGACGCTAATACGTCAAATGCAAAACACTAAGTTAAACAAAGATAAAATGTGTTTTCAATCTCACGGGATACATTGCTCCCCAAACTTATGTGACCACAGAAATTCTTTAGCGAGTTATCTTGCAAGAAATCCTGTTGTGAAGAATGCTTGTATATTGTCTTTCCCAAAAATCTAAACCACAAGTGTCAAACAAGAAAAGTTTCTCTCGGATCCCTAGAGCCTTTACTTCAGAGAATCTGTGGCGTTATTTATATTTCGGTATCACTACAAGTGTTCTTCTAGGAATTAGGGTTTTTGTTTTTTTTTAAGTTTATTTTTTGAGAGAGAGAGAGAGAGAGAACACAAGCAGGGGAGAGGCAGAGAAAGAGGGAGACAGAGAATCCGAAGCAGGCTCCAGGCTCCGAGCTGTGAGCACAGAGCCCAATGCGGGTCTTGATCTCACGAACTGCGAGATCATGATCTAAGCCGAAGTCGGACGCTTGACTGACAGAGCCACCCAGGAGCCCCTCTAGGAGTAGGTTCCATAGCTTTCATCTGAATCTCAAAGGTATCAATAACCCCCAAGAAAGGCTAAGAAGTTCTGTTCTACAGAAACACATGATTTATGTGAAAGACTATATTTCTCCAATAAATTCCATTTATTGCTTTAAAAAAAAACAAAAACAAAAAAAGAGGTGAAATTCATTTTGACTCCTTGAATCTAGGCTGGCCCTGTGCCTTGTTTTGGCCAACAGACGTGGTCGAGCCATCAGGCCTCCAGAAGCCTCGGACATGCCCACCGTGTCTCGAATCCTTGCCTCCTGGATAAGAACACACTGAGGCCACATGCGGGAGGATGAACACACGTGGCCAGTCATTCCCAGTGTCCAGGGCAACCCTGACCTATAGCTGATGGCAGATCCACCAGGGAGTCTGGTCTGAACTGTCACCCCACTGAATGGTGAGTCAAACCAATGGTTACTGCTTCAAGCCGCAACACTCAGATGGTTTGTTACTCTACGTTAACTAATCAAACTCTTCCTTACACAAAATGGATCAGAAAGGGAAGGAAGACATTTACATTCACACAGAGATGTCCGAGGCAGCATTATCTACACCAGCCAAGAAAAGCAGAAATAATCTAAATATTCAGTAATAAGATTACAGCTTACTGTATCAGAGTACAGATGTCCAATAAAAAGAACTATTCCACAGTGATTAAAGGATTATGCTCTGGGGTTCCTAGGTGGCTCATTCAGGTCGAGTCATGATCCCAAGGTCATGGACCAAGCCCTTATCAGGCTCCCCGCTGGGCTCCACACTAAGCGTGGAGCCTGCTCGAGATTTTCTCTCTCTTTCCTTCTGCCCATCCCCCAACCCTCTTTAAATAAAAAAAAATTTTAAAGGATCATGTTCTGTCGTACTTTATTTTCAGGTGTGGTAACAGCACTACGTTTATGTCTTAAAGGCCATGCTGAAATATTTACGTATGAAATTCTATGTCTGCAATTTGCTTCAAAATCACATGGGGCAGATAAAAAACAAGATTAGCCATAAGTCAATAATGGTTAACACATATTATTGAGGTGGTGGGGGAGCTGTGTTCATTTTTTATTCTTTCTTTTGTATACGTTGGAAATTTTCATATTAAAGGTTCATAAAAACTACATTTTAGGACGATCATTCTGAAAACTGTGTAGAAACACGGAATTTGTTTACGTCACAATGCTATGTACAGAAAGCAAAAACAAAATGCTACGGTACGTGCAGAAAACAAAAGTCAAAATGCTGTGCACATAATGATTTCAACCCTGTGACTCTTACACACAAAACAGAAAGAGGGAAAGATGTGGAGGGGGTGGCGAGAGGGATGATTTGTCTCTTCAAATTCTGCTCTCATAATGTTAAACTGTCTTCACAGAGGACAAAAAAAAAAATTCAGGAAAAAGGATGACACATTCTTTCACTTCCTTCAGCTGGGGCTCAGCATGAAGGAGGCGCTAGCTGGTGGGGGGGGGGGGCGGGCCCCCCCCAGCAGTGTGTGGGGCTGGGAAGCCACAGGCGGGCTGTGGAGGGGACCCTCAGGCCCCCTCAAGGGCCAGTGTCTCCCACCCCAGCTGGCCAGAAGGCAGGGAAGAGTGCGGGGTGGTGGGGGGCTATCAACCAAGATCTGTCCTTCCCAAGTTTAAGGGATCACACCAGCAGCCCCTTCCTTTGGCCAGTTTTAAGATCAGAAATGACACTCAGCTCTCTAAAATTTATCTCCCGACAGAAAAAAAAGGGGGGGGGGGGGGGATAAATGACAATCAGATCCCCCGCTATGTGCTAGAACCCACCTCCAGCAATTCAGCCATCATCTCTCTGATCGCCCAATCTGCCCCGCACTTGGGTGTTGATGTCCCCATTTTACAGAGGAGGAAAGGGAGCCCCCTCACCTGCCCAAAGTCAGCCATGCCCTGGGCGCTGGGGCTGGGGTCAGAAGTCACCGGCCAGCACACCTGTTCAGCCTCCTTCCCCAGGCAGCACCTGCACTGGGGCCACGTGCAGGAGGGGGAGGAGGTAGAGGGACCAAACCAGGCTGAGGCCCCTCCCACACTTAGACAGATAGCAGCTGGTGCTGTATAACCCCCACCAGGAGAGATGCTATGGACTAAATATTTGAGTCCTCTCAAAATTCATATGAAAGCCCTAACCTCTAATGTGATGGTATCTGGAGGTGGGGCCTTCGGGAGGAGATTCGGGTTAGATGAGCTCAGAAGGGCAGAGCCCCATAATGGGGTTAGTACCCCTATATGAAAGGCACTATAAGTGCCCCCCCCCCTCCGTGTGAGGTCACAGGAAAAAGGCAGCTGTCTAGAAACTAGGAAGAAAGCTCTCCCCAAGAACTGGACTTTCAACCTCCGGAACCATGAGGAATACACGCCTGTTGTTCAAGCTACCCAGTCTGTGGTATTTGTCATAATAGCCCGAGCTTATTTTAAGGAAGAAGGTAAAGTGTAAGCCCTGGGGGCAAGCCTAGAACCCCACACAGAGGCTGACAAGGGGCCCTGTGTAGTGTAGATACAGTGTAGGTCCAGAGTCGTCTCTATGCTATATTAAATGAATAAAAAGTTAAAGGTGGGAGAGCACAGGTAATGGGCCACCACTGGTGTGGAAACGAAAGTGGAGGGCTGTGTGTGTGTGCATACACGCTGGCTTGTGAGACTCAGCACACGTCCAAGAGGAGGCAAGAATGTGGAATGAGGGTTGCCTCCAGGGATGAGGGTCAAATGTGAGGAAGAATACTTTTTTATTCTGTGCCCTTGGCAGAATTTCACTTTGAAATGTTGTTGTTGTTGTTGTTGCTGTTGTTGTTGTTTTCTAAATATTTACCATTTGGTCCTTCACAGAAATTTGCCATTCCCCGCTCGAGGCTCTGTTCTTTTTTCTTTTAAGTTTATTTATTTATTTTGAGAAAGAGAGAGACAGCCCGAGCGCGAGTACATGGGAGAGGGGCAGAGACAGGGAGACAGAGAATCCCAAGCAGGCTCTCAGTGCAGAGCCCAAAACAGGGCTCAACCTTATGAACCGTGAGATCATGACCTGAGCCAAATCAGGAGTCGGACGCTTAACCAATTAAGCCACCCAGGCAGCCCTGAAATGTTATTTTTTAAGAAAAGGTATTTTGTTTTGTTTTTTTAGGGACACCTGGATGGCTCAGTTGGTTGAGTGTCCAACTCTTGATTTCAGCTCAGGTCTTGATCCCAGAGTCATGGGATCAAGCCCTGCATCAGCCTCTGCATTGAACATGAAACCTGCTTAAGATTCTCTCTCCCTCTCCCTCTGCCTCTCTCTTCCTTCCTCTCTTTCTCTCAAATTTAAAAAAAAAAAAGAAGAAGAAGAAGAAAGGGTTTTTTTTCCTTTCTTTTTTTTTTTTTTTTTTAAGTATTCACAAGTCAGAGATGAATCTACTCAAGAGAAACTCTGGAATTTCATGCAGACAAGTCCGCGAACTCCCTGAACTTGGTTTCAAGGGCTCTATTTTTATCAGTCAATAAACTGAAATGACCCCTCCTCGCAGCCTCACGTAACAGATACGAAGTACTTCCCTCAGTTCTTCCTGTCCGGCGTGACCGCTCAGGTCCAAACAGCAGTCTCACCAGCTACACCGAAAGCAGCGGGTCACAAATTCATTTCCCAGGACTCTGAGAGAGGGTCCTCAAATAAGAACTCCTTATGAGGGCCCCACGACTAAACAGCAGGACTTCAGCTCCCTGACCCGGGCTCCTGCCACCTTGTACAGCACCAAGAAGGTCCTCTGGGGCTCACAAAGATCAGGCCAGCTTTGCCTGCTGTCTGTAGTGGGCACAGCAAAAGGGAGAGCCCAGGATCGCCCTCACTTCCACTCCTGTCCCACAAGTACCACCTCTATCTATCTGCCTCAGAAGGCCATGCCACTAAGAAGAGCCACTGGCCTGTGAGAATTCTGGAACACCCGGGTGGAGGAACCTGCCACGCAGGACAAGGGCTCTGGGCTGGGCAGCCACTGGCTCCTCAATGGTCCTCACTTCCTCACCAGTTCCAGAAAGGAAGCACAAGGGACCTCAAGCCCTAACCGGGCCCCACCACACTGAGCCTTCCAGCCTCAGCCTAGCCCCTTCACCCGGGGCCTGCAGGACTGGGCCCCTGAGAAGTGTGCAAGCCTGGGTGTGGACACTCACCATTCACTTCCTCCCCCTTCCAGGTGTCAACCACTCCCAGTGTGTCCTCCCCGCAGCTCCCACCGGGCCTGTTCAGGGTGGAAGGGACAGGACAGGACAGGCCAGCTACGTGCCCTGCACCCACACTCCCCACCTCAGGGTGCACTGAGCCCCCCTCCAGTTCCACAGCCCCAATCGGACAGTTTGTAGCTGCGATATTCTCCAGGCTCCTGGTCTGGGAAAGAAAGACACTTTCTAAACGTTCCTTGTGCACAGGACAAGGCCATCAGTAATAGTTTACATAACACGGGACTGGTTTACCCCAAAACACTGTCCAACAACAAGGTTCCACACAGCACAGTGGGGCAGGGAGGACATCATCAGCCTTCACGCTGGACTCCTGGCAGCCTTGGCCTTTCCCCAAGGTCCCATCAAAGTCCATCCCTAGAGGCAGAATTACATAAGCTCTTTCTCCAGGATGCCCAGCGCCAGACCCCTGGGCCCAGGGCCCTCGGAATCTACCTGTGTCCAGCTGGCTGTGGGTTTATCTGAGGACGAAGATGGAGCCAGGGGCCCGGCCTTTGGCTCTGACTTGTGGGGTTTCTCTTCACTCCCCTCTCCGGAGCACCACCCTAGCCCAGGAGACCACGTGTGTGGCCCCTCAGGCTGGCAGAAAGCAGCCCCACCCTCACCCCAGCCGGCCGGAGAACCCAGAACCAGGAAGCGCCCCTGCCACCCCGACTGCCCAACAGCCATCACAATCTACTCAGCAAGCAGTCCCCAACTTCCTGTGTGGGGTCCGCCCTGCCCACACCCAGACCATGTGGCCGGGAAAGAGGCACTCCCTGGCCCCAGCAGCTGGCTCAGGGACAGGCATGTGGCTCAGGCTGATCCATCAGGGCCACTCAGAATGAATCCTGGGTCCCTTGGGACCTGCACCCAGGCTGGAGGGAGGCCCTGGGGCCAACCTACCCAGGCCTGAATCCCAGCTCTGCCACCTGCTAGCTGTGTGATCTTGGCAAGTTATCCAACCTCTCTGTACCTCCATTTCTCCTATTAGAAGACAGGGGTACAAGCCCACACCCTCACAGGCTTTAGGGCAGATCACATGAGAGTACACGAGGGACTCGGCACACTGCCTGGTTCAGGATAAAGGTCAGAGTGAGGACTCACCTGGAACCATCCAGCCTGGGACCAAAGCCAACATGAGAGGCCAGGTCCTGAGACATCGTTTGAGCACCTGATTCCACCTATGCCTGAAGCCAGAACTCTCCATGGAGAGAACACTTACAGAGAGCCCCATCATTACTGAACCTAGTTGGCACTGAGGTTTACGCAGGAACCCATCATCTCTGTGACTTGTAGGAATCAATCATACAGTTGACTTTCTGCTCAGGTCATTAACTTCATTCTGACATCGTCCACACTGATTGAGAGAGGAAGAGGACTAGATGACACAGCTGCCACGGTGTCCTCAGCAATGGGGACAGATTTGCGGGCACATGGCCAGGTCCACAGGTTTCGCTCTTAGGGGAGCCCCCGTCCGCTGACGGTGCAGAAACACCCACAGAACTGCCCGCGTCCCACACGGCTGCCCACTCCCCTACCCTTCCCAGGGAAGCTTCTGGAATCCAAAGAGCTGGCCCTTCAGCACTCCCAGCAAGGCTGGATGGGAAAGACTGCAGGGGTGAGTGGTGGCGGAGGGACCCCAACCTTCTGGGCCCCGGGACCGGGACAATTCATCCTGACCAGGGGTGGGGTCTGCCAACGACAGCCCGGAACAGAACAGACCCTGCTTCACCCTCACACTCGGTTCCCTGGAGGCCAAAGTGGGGGCACGTGTGGGCTCCGGAGCAGAGGCCCAGCCTGGCCCGCCACACAGCCATGGGCACCAAGCTGCAAGTCCTGCGCCCCGAGCTGTAAATCCTCATCTGCAAAGACCTCTTGTAGCTCAAAGGTTCTGGAAAATTACTCCTCCAAGATCGCAAACCTCTCCACTTCAGCAGAGGACGTTTTCTCTGCTGTCACCTGTAGACACGGAGGGTCTGATGACAGGTGAGGGAAGTGAGGGACAGCCCCCTTTTTCCTTCAAGGATGGTCTCTGGCCTCTTCAAGAAAGGAGGAGGTCTGCACGCTGAGCACCTCCTGTGCACG
Organism: Herpailurus yagouaroundi; assembly: GCF_014898765.1. Taxonomy (NCBI): domain Eukaryota; kingdom Metazoa; phylum Chordata; class Mammalia; order Carnivora; family Felidae; genus Herpailurus; species Herpailurus yagouaroundi. Next base: position 65,418,669 of record NW_024412396.1, read on the forward strand.
GGCACAAGGCCGACTCTTAACAAGGAAGAAATCAAGGCCCAGCGAGGGGCTGCAACGCACCCAGGGCCACCCATCCAGTAAGAGGCCAAACCAGGGTTCAAACCCCACCACCAAGCAGATCACAACTGTTCCCAGGACATCACTCGGAATCCATGGCCGGCCTCCCCAGCTGAGCAGAGATCAACAGGGTCAGCACCTAAATTTCCTGACTCTGGGCAAGGAGGACATCCAAATGGAACCGAGAGGGACATGGAAAAAAGCTAATAACCTATGGGCGCTGAGGATGAGGCGCTGGAAAAGAGCACAAACAAAAGGAAAGCCTCTGGATCCACCTACCAAAAACAACACACCTCCATCGTGGTCAAGGGGACAGCTTTGGATTCATGCAGACCGCTGTTCAACTCCTACCCCCAGGAGACAGCAGCCATGAAAGCCGGGAAGGTCGCTTACCCTCCTGAAGCCTCAGTTTCAAAATATGGACTAAAAGACTCAGAGCACAGTGACAGGCCCAGAGCGCTGTTACTTTGGGGCTGAACTGTTCTTATTTTGCTGAAAATAATGCCACAGGGACATTCTGCTGTCTCTGGCAGAGGCTGGCTGCGCTTCTGGAGGAGGACCCCACAGCGCCCCTCCACACCAGAGGCAGGCACACTGGCGACCCCAGGGGACGGAGGAAGCACCCTCCTCACTGCAGGGACACTTCCCAATTTACAGACAAAGGCCTCCATGAGGCCCAAAGGCTCAAGCCTGGACCTTCCTCCCCAGAGCAGTGAGGAACCAGGGACCCAAAGCGCCCTGAGCAAAGTCCACAGCTTGGCTGCGCCCAAGTCAAGGTGAGGGCCAAGAGGTCTGGAGGCTGATTCCTCAGGAAGCAGAACTCCTTCCCAACAGGACCCCAAAGCCCTGCCCATACCTGCTCACAGACAGGCAGGAACAGGCCTCTAAGGGAATGGTCAGAGTTCCTTTTCTTTTCAAGAATCCTGCAATGAATTTTAAGACAAAGATTTAAGGGGCGCCTGGGTGGCTCAGTCGGTTAAGCGTCCGACTTCAGCTCAGGTCATGATCTCACGGTCCATGAGTCTGAGCCCTGCGTCGGGCTCTGTGCTGACAGCTCAGAGCCTGAAGTCTGCTTCAGATTCTGTGTCCCCCCTCTCCCTCTGCCCCTCCCCTGCTCATACTCTCTCTCTCTCTCTCTGTCTCAAAAATAAATAAAAACATTTAAAAAAAATTTTTTTTAATTTTAAGAATAAAATATTGGGGCACCTGGGTGGCTCAGTCGGTTGGGCCTCCGACTTTGGCTCAGGTCATGATCTCACGGTCCGTGAGTTCAAGCCCTGTCTGAGGACAGCTCAGAGCCTGGAGCCTGCTTCAGATTCTGTGTCTCCCTCTCTCTCTTTGCCCCTCCCCTGCTCACTCTCTGTCTCTCAGTCTCTGAAAAATGAATAAACCTTAAACAACCAAACAAACATAGAAAAAGAATCCAATATTAAAGAAAATAAACTTTAGTGTCAGCAAGGCCAGGTTCAATTCCAAGCTGCCCCTCCCACCAGCTCTACAACTCTGGGGCTACATCTCCTTGCTGGGCCTTCATTTCCCCATCTGTAAGATGGGTGGGTGCAAAGAGGAAATGCCAGAGAGAAACCAAGAGAGGGGCGCCTGGCTCGCTCAGTCAGTAGAGCAGATGACTCCTCCTGATCTTGGGGTTGTGAGTTCAAGCCCCACACTGGGCACAGAGATTACTTTTAATAAATAAATTAAATAAATAAATAGATAGATAAAATAAAATAAAATAAATAAAATAAAATAAAATAAAATAAAATAAAATAAAATAAAATAAAATAAAATAAAAAATAAAATAAAATAAAATAAAATAAAATATTTGTTAAATTAAAAGTAAAGAGCCTAGAGAGAAACCAACAATCCCACAGCACTGAATGTTCCTCATAAAGATGCCCAGGATCCTACAAGAGCAGGAGCCAGCCCTTCCAGGATAGGCACCTGGGGTCTCACAAACACCATCCCACACACACCAATATGTCCCTTCTCTCCTCTCCGAGGGTCCCCCAGACCCCTGGGAGAACAGAACTGGCAGCCAGAGGTCAGAAATGTTTAAAAGAGGAGAGAAGACTGTCCAAAGGGCAGCAACCAGCAAGCAGAGCTGGGCGTGTGTGCTCCGAGGAACACAAGTGCCCCGTGGGGACCCCCAAGACGGACTGGCTGGGGGAATCTTTACATCCAGATGCCCTCCTGGAGAGGACCTGTCCCCGAGAGACCACTTTTCGCCTGTTTAACTCCACACAAACGTGGCTAACAGTTTGGGGGTGAGGCCTAGTAACGTACTCTGGGTTTCCCCGAAGAATCACCGGGGCACTGATGTTAAGAGAAAGCCGCCAGGCCCCTTCTCCGGAGAGGGAAGACTGAAGGATGTGTATGTTTCAGCAGGGCCTCCAGGTGCCACTTCTGCGGGGCAGGTTCGCCAACACTGGCCTGGAGGAAGGTAAACTAAAGACAGCAAGCTTCGGTGACCTCCATCCGCCACCCCTAGACTCCGCCTTGAGGCCAAACCTGAGCTTTGGGAAAGGGGAAAGGTCAGATGGCCTCGGGACTACCAATAAGGGCCAGGGGATCCCCAAGGCTCCCGGCTCATTGCTCCTTCCTGAAGACAGAGGCTGGACTGGGCCTGACCCTAGGGGAGCATGTGGCCTCCTGTCCCGGCCCCCAGATCACAGCTACAGCCTCAGGTAGAAAGAAGGTCCCTGGGCCACCCACCTGCCCCCCCCCCCATCACACCGTCCGGGAACAAGGACACCAAGGACACTCTACTGCCTCCTTTGGCCACCTGTCTGAAGTGGAAACCAGCCCACCCTTCCCAAGACAGCTGCCCAAGTCCACACAGAAGCCAGGGCTACAACAGAGGTGGGCTGGGGCGTGTGGCCTCTAGGCAGCAGATGGAGCCCACCCTGTAGCTCTTCAGCTCCTAGAAGAACGGGGCTCTCGGCCTCTTTGGTCAAACGTCACCTCCTCAGAGAGGCCTCCTGTGACCACACAGCGCTTCGGTGGCCTCAGCCGCCCCTGGCCACGGCTCTCTCCTGTTTGCGGGCTTCCTGGCACGAGCTACACGGCGCAGCACTGAAGTGGTCTGTGTGCTGCCCTCACCTTCATCTCCTTACCGGGTATGCAGGTGCCTGAGGGCGGGGACCGGCACCCAGCACACCGCTGGCTGGGTGCGTGCTTGAGACTTGCTCTGTGGATAAAAGAACGAAGGAACAGAGCTCAGGGGCTCCTCCCTGGCCTGGGCTCCCCCTTCTCCTCTCACCCCAGGGTTTCCATCTGGGCCCAGAGCACTCCAGAGCCACAAGTGGCTCCTGGCTGAGCCACACGGACGTGCAAAAGGCTTCCGAAACCCACCAGTCAGTTCCCTCATCCACGAAGAGATACCCTCTGGTGCTCCTACCACGGGCGCTATCGGAGGCCCTGGGTCTCTGCCCGAACACAACTGCCGGTCGGTCTCCACCTTTACGGAAGCACCTTCAAAGACAACACGCAAATCCGGAGAGAAAGAACAAACCCACTAGGGGCTGAAGAAGATTCCAAGAGAAAGGGAAATTAAAGGTACCTCTCAGAAGCTGCCTTTCGGAGGGACCGCAGCCTGACTGCGTGTCCTGACTGTCCCTGCAGGGGCTGGAGGGCCGGCCTGGAGCACGGAGAGCGGTCGACAGGGTCAGCCTGGGACTTCCTCATGGGAGTGATTTTCCAATCTCCACAGGCAGTGCCAGAGCCACCCCCAGGAGCTGTCACAATCCTCAGCCTGGCACATGACGGGCCTACACAAACCAGCCCGTGAGGCCCAGCTGGGGAGGTGCGGGCCACAGGGCGACTGCTTTCTGAGGGAGGCCTGCAGCACGCAAGACAAAGCACCAGGCGGAATTCGAACGGCCCAACGGGAAGGGCCTGGCTGCTCCCCAGGCACCCCGGTCCGTAACTCCGGAGGAAGTGCTGTTTAAGAGGCATCGGCGGGCAGTGGGGAGGGCACGGTGGTCTTGGAGCAGGTAAGCCCCCCCAACACCTCACTGTGTGACCTGGAACAAGCCGCCCCACCCCGCCAGGCCTGGGTCTCCCCCTTGGGAACCCAACCAACACTCTCCCCACACAAGGCCACACAAGCCCAGGCCAGCTTCCCCAGGGCCGGTGGAGGGTGAAAGGCTGAGGTCGGCCCGATTCATGCAGGAAGAGCGAAGGAGTGGGTGCACAGCTCCCGAATGATGCCTGGCTTTCTAAACTGAATCTTACTTTTTAAAAAAGGAGGTACCAGAACATTCCCTTAAAAAGCTAGCTTACCAGCTAAATTCACAATACGAGTGGGAACAGAAACCCTATTTACTTCCAACTGTTAGGGAACTGCACTCATGAGGCACTTCACTAAGCATTTACTGAATGCCCCGAGCCTGTGAAACCATGCGGGAGACACAACCAGTGGAGGCAGGATGGCCTGGTGGTTAGGAATGGAGGTCCCAGGCCGCCGTGCCTGCTGGCACCTGCCTCATGCAGTCGCCACCCCCCCCCACCCTGCCTAGACAGCATGAATCAATCTCACTGTCAAAAGAGACATGCAAATCAAAAGTACCACCTCACCCCTGCACATGGCCAAGATCAAAAACGTTTGCCAGGGGCTGCTCCGGGGAGGGTGTGGTTAACAGGCTCTCCCATTTGCTAACGCTTGTGGGCAGTGCTATCTCTCTGTGAGCAGCTTTACGACTCCCCTGGAAAAGTGAGCCACCTGTGCCCTCTGACCCAGCATTCACTCATCTGGCAGGGAGTGCCCAGGCGATGGGGCAGGGCACTCGCTGCCCCACTGTCTACACCGGCAGAGGCCAACCAGAGGGGGCGAAATCTAGTCCATCATGTTAGGAGCTGGACCACTCGGCCAGTAAATAAAGGAGGGTAACGATATGGATCTACCTCCCAAAGGAGCAGAGATGTGCTATTTCTCTAAGACACGGTGTTCCGTGAAATGAAACGCAGGCATATGCAGAGACCAGAACACGCGTGTGCCCATCTGCACAGAACATCTACAGAGAGAGGCTGCCGACAGCAGCTGTCCCTGAGTGACAGGAACCCGGGAACAAGGGAGTCACTGACTTTTTGTTGTCCTCTGAGTACTCTTCATATTTTTTTTGACGTATGCACGTATTAAGCGTTCACAAAGATAAGGAAAACGATAAGAGTTACCATTAATAGTAACACGATTGTTCATCAAGACTCAGCATCTTCTGGAAGTCCAGCACAATTTTCCAATGCAGGGCCAGAACCCACCTGCCGTGAGATCATGACCTGGGCCCAAGTCAGATGCTTAACCGACTGAACCACCCAGGCGCCCTGAATCTCCAAACTTTAATAAAAAATGGAAGTGCCATCTTGCATTACTGTATGATTTTCTCAGGTTCCCCATCCGTAAATGAGGGGAGGACGGCACCCCTGCCTCCCGGTGGGGGGGAGCCCCTGTTAAAGGAGAACACCCCACCGGATGGGCACCGCCTTGGCTGCTTCTGATGGCCCCACAAAGCCCACACCCAGCAGGGTGATCGGGCAGCACCCATCATGGGTTTCAGAGTCCCTCGCAAATGGCCCAGGCCAAGAATGCTAGACCCACACGTGCCAAAGATCTTGGAACAGAGGGGCATCCCTGGGCGGAAGCCCACTCCCCTACTCCCCAGGGACAGCTCTAAAAACAAGCAGCAGGCACCATCTACAGTTTGCAGGCACTTCACATGCCCTGAGTCCTGACTCCTTTCACGTACACAACCACCCTGCGCTATGCAGTGCTAACACCCTCACTTTGCAGGTGGGGAAACTGAGGCACAGAGGGCCCAGGGTCACACGGATGGTCTGTTGTGGAGCAGGCTGGGGACCAACACTGTCCAGATGGACGTCTTCTGCCACCAGTAAGTCCAGTTCTCTCCCTTGGAGGCGGGAAGGAAGCGTTTCTTTGCAAGGCTGAGTTATGGACGGTCTCAGGGCACTGGTGCAAAGGAACCTGGTCAGTACCTCCTCCCACCCCCACACCCCCAAAATGGTGCACATCCAGACATTGAGACAAAGAGAGCAACACCTACCCACAGACCAGCATCACTTAATCCTGGAAAAGATGCTCCTTCTTCCCCCTAAGAATCTCCTGAAAGAACTCCAGCCCAGAATTCTCAGCCATCCCAGCAAAAAGGGACCTTTGAGATGCCCCCTTTTCAAGGAAGGAATGTAGGACGAGGAGGGGAGGGGAAGGCCTGATGACACCCTCACGCCCTCCCTGGCACGCTTCCCTAGCCCAGGCTGCTGTCAACACCACACTCCCAGCTCCACGAGGACAGGGGCTCTGCCCTGCTGCTCCCCAACCTGCTGCCCCACCCCCAGAAGGTGCTCAGTCAACCTGAGCCTCAGTGGACCCCAGGCCCCCTTCCCTCTGAGGGAACTGAATAAAGGTTCCCTGGTGGGAAGGTCTGCGATGATAACGTGGCCTGAGATTGCTCCATAAACACGTTTCCTGTGGGCCCAGTGGGCCGTGCTGGCCTCTAAGGTTCTCAAGGAAGAGAACCTCACAGACATTCTTCTGCTTTTGGAGCCTCCAGGAAGCCCCGGTCTAACCTGGGCACAGAAGAGACTTAACACGGAAGCCATGTCCCCCGGTGAAGGGGCCTCAGGACCGGGCACAGAAAAGCTGAACGGGCTGTGGGAGCCTCTTCCTTCTACTCCCCAGGCCTCGGTGTCCCCATGCCTCCGTCCCGGGCTGCTGGGAGCATGAAGTGACATGAGGTACCGGGAAGGACTGCATTAAAAAGGCAGCTGACAGAACAGTAAAGACAGACAGCGGGCCGCCCACATCTTACACCAAAATGCTTTGTGACATCCTGTGACTTTTCACTACCTCCCCCAGTACAGGTTCAAGCACAGGACAGAAAAGGGTAGGAGGGTGAGGAAATGGAGGAGAGACACAGAAAACAAAGGGAACAGAGAGGTGGGGGCCAGCCAGCATTTCCAAACGAGACATCAGAGAAGTTCAAAAATCAAAAATCAAAAACCCCCCAACATTTCCAACTACCAGCTTCATTTCTTGGCTTCCCCTTGGGAGTCCCTTCTGGGCATCTTGAAAAGGGTACAAGGAAAAGATTTAAAAAAAAAAATTTTTTTTAAAGGGGCACCTTGGTGGCTCAGTCGGTTAAGCATCCAACTTCAGCTCAGGTCATGATCTCACACGGTTCATGGGTTTGAGCCCCGTATCGGGCTCTGTGCTGACAGCTCAGAGCCTGGAGCCTGCTTCGGATTCTGTGTCTCCCTCTCTCTCTGCTCCCCCCCACCCTCAAAAATGAATAAACATCAAAAAAGAAGAAGAAAACGAAAGAAAAAGGCACAGGAGAGGATGTGAAGAAACTGTGAGGCTGTTCCACTATGAGCAGAAGGGCAAGGAGGATGGCAGAGAAAAAGAGAACACAAACCAGAGCCTCATCCATGTCCCCGTCCCTGAGGGGAGAAGAGACCGAGGACAGTGACAGGAACAAACAGTACCACTAAAAACAAGCGGCGTCAAAGGCCCATCTGTTGACTAGTCAGAGGGCTGTCCTATCGAGGTGCCCCAAGGGTGTGAAGAGTGGGCCTTTATGCCCACCTGCCGTATCCAGGCCCAGGTACCAGCCCCCTACGGCCACCATCCACATGCGATGCCCCCCTGGCGGAACAAGGCAAGGAAGTGTCTCCGGGATAACAGGGCAGCAGCTGGACCCTTGTGAAGGGAAGAGGGGGTCCCCCTTACTGTTGGGAGGTGCCCAAGTAGAAAGGGCTTTCTGTGGGGGTCTCCAGGTCATCAAGTTGGGCACATTCTAGAAGTTCAACAAAAAAGAACAAAAGTACGGAACCTACCCCTTCTCATGCCTGCTTCCCCATGTGTAAAACAAATGGGCTGGAGGAGATGATCCCCAACATCCCTTCCTGCTCGAAGGTTTTTACAAGGCCTGACATCCAACTAAACAACTCATCTGGTCCATTCGGGTCATGCTCTCTGGTGCTGACACTGCCCTAAACATTCGGAGCAGAGCTTCAGATCATTTTCAAACATTCCTGGACTTTCTCATCAGAGAAAGTCACAGGCAATTCATCATCCATCAAAGCAGGAGCATTGCACCTCCAGACTGTGAATGTCAAAAACGTAACATGTCCATCCACATCACCTCTCGGGTCACTGAAATCGAAGCAGCTTTCCCTACCAAGAGCACAGCAACCTCCAAGGGCTCTGGCCACCGGGTCAAGAATGGGAGCTTTCTGCATCAAGTATAGGAACGTGGCCACAAGGGGGCACTGCCCTGAAAGTAATAAAGAAGAGGAAAAAAAGAAAAACTCTTTCTTGGTGTTTTCTTTTCCTTCTTTAGCTTAAAAGACACTACATCTAGAGCTTCCCTAATGAAAACACAAGTGGGCTTCCTGAGGTTCTAGAATGACCCAGACGCTCTCTGTCTTCTCTTTGAAGCCAATATTCCGGCCAGAAGTAGGCATCCAGACTTTGAAGGCAACAACCTTTTCAGAGAAATTAACCCTCCATGCTGGACTTCCCCCAGAATGGTTAACATCTCAGGGCTTGCCCTGAACACCCCTCCAGCCCTGCTGAAAGGCAGCGGGTGTCTGTGGGAAGGGAAGGCAATCTGCAAGTCCAGCAGCAGGACCCAGCCCCGAGTCTGGGCTGGAACTGTTTTTGCGAGAGCCTCCTGATTAACGAGCAAAACATACCAGCCAGATGACAAGCCTCATGCTTTAGCTGCAGACACAGGATGACACAAATACAGACAGACCTTGGGGAAAAAAGGGTGCAAGGTATTAACTGGGATCTACCAAGTCTGAGATGACTCTGGAGTCTAAGAGCAGAAAGGGGCTTGCAAAACATGTCAAAGGGGCTTCACATTTCTCCTGTGTCTAGGGCACTTTTTCCCTGTATGTATCTGTGGCGCAAAGTTCAAGTGTCCTTTTTTAACGTTCCAAAAGTCCTCGGACCCATTTTCAAAGTTCTGGCTGCAAGCTCCTCCTGATTTCCTGATTTCCTTGTGAATTCCCGGGCTGCTTGGCATGCCCTACCGACCATGAAAAGCTTGCTTTCTCCTTAAGAGACCAGCCTGAGAAATGGCAGCCAACTCCATCCCTAGGCCAAAAAATGCTGAGCCAGGAGCTGTTTTACACAAGGTGCGCCCCTCTGGCTGCAGGGACAAGAGTGCCTGCAGGGCTTGCCAAGGCAAAGGAGCAACAAGCCTTGGGACAGGCATCAGGGGCACAGAAGTGCACAAGCCAGGCCAGCATGTGAAGGCCAGCTCAGACTCACCACTTGTTCCGAGCACCAGGAGATAAGGAAGCCCAATTGTTCAATTCTGCAACATGTTTGGGGACCCAACAGGGACAAAAATGTAAGTGGAACACATTTCCCAGAATCAAATCTACCAAGTGGAGACACTGCCTAACAAAAGGATTCCATCAAGACTTTGCAAAAGGCTTGGGGAACCAGATTCTCTTAGGCTTTCGATAAGAACAGGATTTCACTAACAGCTTCCCAGAGGCAAAGCCACAGTTGTAGAACAAGGTAAGGTATACCTGACCCAAGAGTGGATGCTTCCATAATAGACTAGGAATGTAATCTTATTAAAACACCATGAATCTCCAACCACTGAGCACCAGCTTGGGGGTGGGGCGGGGGGGGGGGGGGGGGGAAGCTTGTCGGAGGGAGGAAGGCCATTCTACACCACATGCATTTACCCCACCTCCTCTGCACCAGACACTCCCTAGCTGTGGGACCCGGGGCAGGGTACCCTACCTCTCTGCAGATAGCTCCCCCTTCTCAGACACATGGCCCAGAATCACCACCCCGGTCAATTCTCAAAGCTGGTGCGACGCTCTAATGAGACAGCAAATCATCACATACATGCCAAGTATTGCTACTCGCTGCACAGAGGCTTAACCCAGTGACATGCAATGGCAGCTTCAAGGGCTGCACACGAGGGGCACACAGTAGGTGGTCTGCAAACATATAAACAGTGCTGCCCTTCTCCACGAAGGGAAGGGAAGGAAGGAGGAAAAACACTCCAGTCCAAAAGTAACCTTCAGCCACAGGCAGACAGCGTGGATCCCCCGATTTCCCAGGTCCCTCTGCCACCTTTAGCAGCGTTCCAAACGCGCTCTAGGCAGCTGGGGGCTTCCCCACCGAGGGTCACGGTGCACCTGGAAGCCCCGGTCCGTGCCACAACGCCCATCCTGGCCGCCGCTCCCCTCGAGCACCGCCGGCGGCCACCACAACCACCTGGTCGCTGGGACTCGATGTCCCCGAGCACCGCTCCTTCCCGAACGCTCCGGCCTCCCAAAACAGCGGCTGAGGCTGAACCGGGCTCGGGCCGGGGGTCCCCGGGCGGCGGGGCCCCGTCCCTCCTTACCTGCACAGCTCGGCGAAGGCCTGGAAATTCAGCTTCTTGATTTTCTTCTCGCTCAGCCAGTAGCCAACTCTCTTCCCTTTCAGAAAGGTCTGCATCTTCCTCCTCGGGCGGGGAGCTCGGGTCCGGAGGAAATCGCCCACAGGCCGAGTGTGGCGGCCCGGCGCGCGCCGCGAGCGTGCGGGCACCTCCTCCGGCGGCGGGGACGCGGAA
>NW_024412396.1:65429726-65435452 GCF_014898765.1 Herpailurus yagouaroundi
AGGGGGCAGCACCGCCCGCCGCCTCTTAAAGGCGCCGCGCCCTCCCGGCTGGCCGTTTGGGGTTGTTTGCGTCGGGGCTCAGGCTTAGGAGTTTCGGGACGGAGGGCGCGGGACTGGGTTTGGGGCGGCCATTGCCAAGTGGTTTTTGCTTTTTAAAGGGGCGAGAGGAGTCGTGCTGTGGGCATTTGCGGCCTGTCCGTTGCGAGTTTCTTAAATCAAAAGCATCTCTGTACCCCCAGCAGTATTCAGCGCCCCCCCCCCCAACACGCTGGGTAATTCACTGGAACAGCAGCGGGGGGGGGGGGGGGGGGGGGGGGGCGGGATACGGACATTTAATGAGATCATCTCTCTTCTCTTGAGGAGACAGACCCAGGCCCAGGACGGGGCCCTCTGGGGTGGTGACCTGAGCACCCAGGGCCTTCTCACACGTAGGGTGTTGACTGCCTCTCTGGTCCCTTCCCACTGAGTGGGGACAAGGCAGGAACTAGAAACATCTAAAATGGGGGTGGAACACTCCCGGGAGCCCCTTTCCCGTTGGAGCGCAAGCCAGCAGCAGCCTCCGGGTCCTTGATTCACTGAACCCCACTCTGCCCTGCTCCGGCCCTGTGGGACAGTAGGGGAGCATCCAGCCTTCAAAGAGCCCCGGGTTTGGGAGGAGAAAAAGGGCAGGAAGAATGAGTGAGGGGGTGGGGCTCAAAGTCTCAGGGGAGAATTTAAGGTGGCCTCGGAAAATAAGGACGATTTCGGTAGGCCCTAGAAGGGAAAATAGCTACAATTGAGGCAGGGAGAAAGAACCAAGTTGTTAGGGCTGACAGACTCTCCTTGAGCAAACTTGGGCTCATTCTTTAAGGCCCAGCCCTAGGGGGTCTGCCTTCTTCCCCTCATTACAACCTCCCCACCCTTCTTCTGGCTGGCCTTCCAAGTTGCAACTAGGAGAGGCTGGCCCACCCTGGGACTTCAGGAGTGATCACACATCACTAACTCCACCTCTCCGCTTGCTCTCCACCACTCACCTCACCTTGTGCTGGCTGTGTGACCTTGCAGTCCACTCAGCCTCTCTGAGCCTCGGGTCCTAAGCGGGGAGAGCACTTCAGACTGCAAAAGAGCAGTGGCTGTGGGGTCTAAAAGGTATGATGTTGTGGGGCGTGAGGGGATGGAAAGAAGATGAAGGCAGAGATGTCTCTCACGAAATGGGAAGAACTGTCTTTGGCTTCTGGAAGACCAGACTTGGGGGCCCTAGTTCAGCACCTGGGCAAGTCAGTCTAGCCCTCGGAGCGTCAAGGATCGCAGCACGGATTAGAACAAGGTCATGGACTGGTCCTCAGCAGGCCTTCAAAAATGCTGCTCGTTACTGACTTATCCCAGGATCCAAGAACCTAGGGATTCTTCACTTGAGGCCCAGTTGAGAGCCCCCCCACCCCCACGCCCAGGGCTTCAGGAACTCCTGCAGCTGCCAGAAATTATGTACATGATGTTCATAGCTTTTTACAAACTCTGTGACTCTGTGATTTGCCCCAGAAGTTAAGAATCACTAATGACTCCAGGGACACCCGGGTGGCTCAGTTGGTTGAGCGTCCAACTTCAGCTCAGGTCATGATCTCACTGTTCGTGGATTCGAGCCCCTCATCAGGCTCTGTGCTGATAGCTCAGAGCCTGGAGCCTGCTTCAGATTTTGTGTCTCCCTCTCTCTCTGCCCTTTCCCCCACTCACACTCTGTCTCTGTCTCTGTCTCTGTCTCTCTCTCTCTGCCTCAAAAATGAATAAACATTTAAAAAATGTAAAAAAAGTCATTATAGTTACTCCAATTTTAGCATATGTGCTGCCCAAGCAAGCCCTAGAGTCACTAATCACTCCAATTTGCTTTCTTTTTAAGTTTACTTATTTATTTTGAGAGAGAGAGAGGGTGCGCGTGAGCGGGGGAGGGGCAGAGAGAGAGAGGGAGAGAGAGAATCCCAAGCAGGCTCCGCACTGTCAGCACAGAGTCCACCTCGGGGCTCAAAGTCACAAATCATGAGATCGAGAGTTGAAATCAAGAGTCGGACGTTTAACCGACTGAGCCACCCGGGTGCCCCTCCAGCTTACTTTCTTATCAGGAAGAAATGGGCCCAGAGAAGGAAGGGGATTTGCCCAAGGCCACCGAGCAAGTAAGTGGGAAAGCCAGGACCAGCAACCCCAGGCCACCATCCTTCTGGAGGTAGGAGGGATGAGAGAGAGAAGGGACAGGTTCTGAGAAGCAGACGGCCGCCCGGGGTATAGCGGGATGCTCCATCCGCACCGCTGGGACCAGGGACCCACCTACATTTCCCTGGAGCCCTGGGCAGGTGCTGGCCTCAAGCCTCCTCTCCACAGAGAATGGAAACTTCTATGGGTTTTATCTCTGTTTTAAGATCCTGGTCATCCCACAGGGGGCTCTGGGGGTAAAACCATGCTGCAGAGCTGTCCCACTTGGACTAAAGGAGTGAACCATGTTGCCGGCCTCGTTCCAGCCCAATCCATCGGTCTTTGGGCGCGAGCTGACCCCTGGGGAGAGGCAAAGCCTCGGGCCAAGTATTGCTCAGTTCACGACTTCCTCCACTTCTTTGAGTGCCACAAAGCCTGTCAACCCTTCCCTACTTGTCGGTCCCCTGTAGTCCCAGCTGGTCTGTCCTCCACTCCAGCCAGGACAGTATTCAGAATACAAATCCACTGTACTTGGAATAAAAGCCAAAACTCCTTGCTTCCCAGCCTCATCTCTTCACCTTGCCCCTACCAACCTGGCCTCCGTGATCCCTGCTGTCCCTAGGGCCCTTAGCCATTCAGTTCATTGTTCTGGTACGTTCTTCCCTCTTTTTACTTATTAACTCATCCACCGGCTCCCAGCCCAGGGGTCCCTTCCTGTCATCTCAACCAGTCTAGTTCAATGACCCGGATGGTAATCAGACTTGGACCCTTACTGGGGCTGAGTATTTTACTAATGTTTGTCCCACCACTCACTGTGAGCCCCTCGAGGGCAGGAACTGGGTTTTCCTCTTCCCACCACAGTATCCAGCGGATAGCACAATAGTAGAGGACACTGGCTGAGAGTCTGGGTTCTGTCTGGATGCACCGGAAGCCAAACTGCTCCATAAAAGTGACTGAATAAATGAATGTCAGGTTAGTCCCCCCCCAGGCAGTCCCCGACTTCACCTGAGGTAAGGGAGGCAAAACTAGGAAAACTCCAGAACAGGAACCTGGAGACATCTACATTCCCTCTGGGAAGCAGATGGACCATTAAGGGATTAAATGAGCTATTGTGTGTCCATGGCCTGGGGCCATCTGGGAAAGGATTATTCCAGAGTTGGAAGTGGAGCCATAGTAGAGGGAGGGCCTCGGGGCGGGAGAGCACTGCCAAGGGGTAGAAGTTGTTCACCTGGGAAGCTCTCCTAACCCCAATCTTTCTCCCCGGGTGAAACTAGGGCTTTGGAAAGTAAGACAATGAAGTAATTGAGAATTCCGACCTAGGATGTGGCTGATGGACATTGAACAATCTACTTAAGCTCTCTGAGCCTTGCTCACCTCATCTGAGACCCTTGAGATGGTATCTATTACAAGGAGACTGGTTAAGAAAGTCACGGTAGGGCGCCTGGGAGGCTCAGTCGGTTGAGGGTCAGACTTCGGCTCGGGTCACGATCTCACTGTCGCTGACTTCGAGCCCCGAGTTGGACTCGGTACTGTCAGTGCAGAGCCAGCTTCCCTTAGGATCCTCTGTCTCCCTTTCTCCACCCCTCCCCCACTAGTACCCGCTCACCCGCGCACGCGTGCATGCACACGGGACGGGGATCTCTCTCAAAAGTAAATAAACATTTAAAAAAAAAGTTAGTCGTGGTATACCCATTCTGCAATGGTTTGGCCCAAGGAATTAAATGTGCTGGTTCAAGACGCAGCCAGCCTGGCCTGACCATTTATTATCTGTGTGACTGTGAGCAAATTAATAAATCTGTCTGAGCCTCAGTTTTGTAATCTATTAAATGGGAACAACCAAAATTAGGTACTTTGAAAATAAAATAAAAATAAATGGGAGTAACGATCAAACCCAGTTCATAAGATCGTCGAGAAGTTTAAATGGGTGTAGATGTGTAAAGGACTATAAATTTGTAAAGGAGGTAAATTCACGAAGGACTGTATCAGACATGTCTTGTAAGTGTTAGCCACTGCTGTGCTGCTATACTACGTCATCCATAGTGTGGGCCTCTGCAGCGATTAAAATAATCAAATAGAATTATATCGGTTCATTCATTCGTTCGCTAAGTATTGTCTAAGCACCTACTATGTGCCAGGCCATAGGGGTATATTCTAGGCACAATATATTCTATATTCTAGGCATTAGGGATACCACAGTGACAAAAACCAAATCTGGGCCCTCATGGAACTTATATTCTCCTGGAGTGGGCAAAGAATATACAAAATAAGTAAATAAACTGTGTAGTATGTTACCCATGTGATACGTACTACAGACAACAAGCCACACTAAGGGAGACAGCAAATAGTGGACTGTGATCTCAATTGTGTGATCAGAGTAAATCCCACTGGAAGGTGACATTTGAGCAAACATGTGACGAAGGTGAGCAAGCAAGTCGTAAAGATATCTTGGGTAAGAGCTCTCAGGTAGAAGAACAGCAAATGCCCTAAAACAGGCTCAGGCCTGAGTGTTGACAAGGAAGCCAGTCTGGCAGGAGCAAAATGAACAGAAGAGGGAGGAAGAGGAAGAGCCAGAGAGAGAACGGCCAGATCACGCAGGGCTCACAGGCCACCGTGAAGGCCTTTTCCGCCCAGCAAGACGGGATTCCTTGAAGGAGCACAGGACCGCCTCTGGTTTTACTGGGACTCCACTGCTGTGTGCAGGGGAGACCCAGTGAGGCAGCAAGGATGGGGGAAAGAGATGGTTAAGATTCATTTGCAATAATCTAGCCCGGGAGCGATGGTGGCTCAGACCCAGGCCATAGCAGTGTAGGCGGTGAGACGCGGTCACATTGCAGATGTAACTTGAAGGAAGGGTCAGTGGGATTTGCTGGGACATGGGAAATGGGGTTGAGCGCAAGAGAGAAATTATGGAAGTCTGAGGTCTGGGGCCTGGCAGCTGGAAAAACAGAGCTGCCAACGGTTGAAATGGGGGAAGACAGAAGTAGGTGAGGGTTTGGGGATTACATCAGTTCTGTTTTGAATGGTTAGGTTTGAGATATCTGTCTGAGGGATATCAAGTAGGCCATTTCGATAAGGAATCTGGAGTTCGGGGGCATGACTCAAGCAAGAGATATAAAATCAGGAGTTGTCAGCACCCAGATGGTACTGAAAGCTGTGAACTTGGGTGAGATCACTAAGGGTGTGAGTGTAGGTGGAGAAAAGTTCAAGGATGGGCCTCAGGGGCATGACCATGTACAGAGGTCAGGGAGGAGCAGAAGAACCGGAAAAAGATCTGAAGAGACAGGAGGAAACCCAGGAGAGTTCTAGCCCTGGGAGCCACGTGAGGGAAGTACTCCAGGAGGAAGGAGCAATCAGCTAGTGGAACGATGGAAAGATAGACAGGTGACCTTGGACCTGACAGTGGGAGACCACTGGTGTCCTTCCTAAGACTGAGTATTGAAGAGTCTCTCAAATATGTTAAGTAAAAAAAACAAAAACAAAAACAAACACACACAAAAAACCCCACAAATGTAATTCAGTACACACGATAGGCTGCCACCAAGCAAAAAAGTCGAGGGCCACATATA
>NW_024412396.1:65435552-65486419 GCF_014898765.1 Herpailurus yagouaroundi
ATATATATATATATATATATATATATATATATATATATGTTGTGTGTTTCTGAAAAGATACACAAGAAACCATTAACAGTGGTTGCCTTTGGGGAGAGGAAGGGGGGGGGGGGGGCCCCCCCCCCCCCCCGCTGTGAGAGGGGGCTCATATTTCATTGCATATTTGTTTGGCAATTAAAGTATTTTTTATCAAACATGTATTACTTTTTCAATTAAAAATAGTTACAAAAGGGAAAAACATATGATTATAATGAATGAAGTGAGAAAGTATAGAAGCACTGGCTCACAGCAATTTCCAATAAATGTACATTTTCTGTTGAAACGCACTCAACAGAGTGAGTGGCACCTTGAGTGGCTCAGTGGGTTGAGTGTCTGACTTCAGCTCAGGTTATGATCTCAAGGCTCGTGAGTTCGAGTCCAGCATCGGGCTCACTGCTGTCAGTGTGGGGCCTGCTTTGGATCCTCTGTCCCCCTCTCTGCCCCTCCCCTGCCCTCTCTCTCTCTCTCAAAAATAAATAAAAATTAAAATTAAAAAAGTAAAGAAAGGCACTCCTGTGGGTTGGCTTGAACTTCCAGCAGGAAATGATCAGAATTGTTTCTGGTATGCACCTTTCTAAAATAACATTTTCTGGGGGCGCCTGGGTGGCGCAGTCGGTTAAGCGTCCGACTTCAGCCAGGTCACGATCTCGCGGTCCGTGAGTTCGAGCCCCGCATCAGGCTCTGGGCTGATGGCTCGGAGCCTGGAGCCTGTTTCCGATTCTGTGTCTCCCTCTCTCTCTGCTCCTCCCCCGTTCATGCTCTGTCTCTCCCTGTCCCAAAAATAAATAAACGTTGAAAAAAAAAAATAACATAACATTTTCTGGGGTGCCTAGGTGACTCAGTTAGGCCACTGACTTCGGCTCAGGTCATGATCTCACAGTTCGTGAGCTTGAGCCCTGTACTGGGCTCTGTGCTGATGGTGCTGAGCCTGCTTGGGATTCTCTCTCCTCTCCCTTCCTGTCTCTGCCCCTTCTGTGCTGTCTCTCTTTCTCTCAAAATAAATAAACAAATAAACTTAAAAACAATATATAAACATTTTCTAATTGAACCAAATTAGCAATATCATACTTTAAAACATGAAAAATAATTCTTTACTGTCATCTAAAACTTGATCCATATTTAAATACCCCTAATTGCCTCTAAAATCTGCCTTTATGCCTGGTTTGGCCAAACCAGATTCAGACTGAGACCTCAAATTGCCCTTGGTTGGGATGTCTCCTGATGTCTTCTGATCTGACCAGTTCACCTTGTGAAAGAGACTAGGTTGGTCGTCCTGCAGAAGGACCAACTTTCTGGATTTGTCTGCATCATCGTGGTGCATTTAGCCGGCCAATCTATCCCTACACTTCCTGGAAACTGGAAGTTAGACCTAAAGACTTGATTAGAATCAAATTGAAAGCTTTTGGCTGAGGAGCACCTGAGTGGCTCAGTCAGTTAAGCATTTGACTCTTGCCCTCGGCTCAGGTCATGATCTCACAGTTGGTGAGCTCAAGCTCCAGGTTGAGCTCCCACATCAGACCCTGCATTGGGCTCTGTGCTGGCAGTGAGGAGCCTGCTTGGGATTCTGTCTCTCCCTCTCTCTGCTCCTCCCCTGCTCTCTTGAGCATATGCTCTCTCTCTCTCAATCTGTCTCTCAAAATAAATAAATAAACTTTAAAAAGATAAAAAGCTTTAGAGGCACCTGGGTGGCTCAGTCAGTTAAGCATCCAACTCTGGTTCAGCTCAGGTCACAGTCTCATGGCTCATGAGTTCAAGCCCCACGTCAGGCTCCATGCCGTCAGTGAGGAGCCTGCTTGGGATTCTCTCTCTCCCCCTCTCTCTCTGCCCCTCCCCTGATCACTTGCTCTCTCAAAATAAATAAATAAACTTAAAAAAAAAAAAAAAAGCTTTTGGCTGAAAAAAAATTATAGATGGTATATGTGCACTAGAAAATACATAAAGTCTGGGGCACCTGGGTGGCACAATAGTCGGTTAAGACTCTGACTTTGGCTAAAGTAATGATGTCGCAGTTTGTGGGTTTGAGCCCCACTCCAGGCTCTGTGCTGACAGCACAGATCCTGGAGCCCACTTCCAGTTCTGTCTCCCTCTCTGCCTTCACCTGCTCATGCTCTGTCTCTCTCTCTCAAAAATAAATAAACATTTAAAAAAATAATACATTAGGTCTGCTTGTGCTAGGATTTTTACACATGTATCCACCCACGTTACCATAGCCCAAATCGAGATAGAGGCTGTTCCTAGCTCAGCGGCTGGTTTCCCCTCCTGCCCCTTCCCAGATGATGGCCTGCTTCTATATTTCATATAAATGGAATTTTATAGTATAAACTCCTTCACTCAGTATTGTCTGCGAGATGCATACATATTGTTGTGTGTATCAAGAGTTTTCCCCGTTATTGTCTTATTTCATTGAGTGAATATGTCACAGTTTTGTCATCCTTTCCCTTGCTGATACACCTCCTATGGTTTGAACACCAAAAAAAAATTGGTAATTTTGCCCGAACCCATGATTTCCTCAAGAGTTGCACAACTGACCAAACTCTTAAGTCAGCTGTCATCCCCAGAAAAAGTGAGGTAAGAGAGACTTA
Organism: Herpailurus yagouaroundi; assembly: GCF_014898765.1. Classification (NCBI taxonomy): domain Eukaryota; kingdom Metazoa; phylum Chordata; class Mammalia; order Carnivora; family Felidae; genus Herpailurus; species Herpailurus yagouaroundi. Next base: position 65,438,174 of record NW_024412396.1, read on the forward strand.
GTGTGACCTTGCAGGTGCAGTGGGAGGGAGCTGATTCGATTCAAGAGATGTTCATGTAGACGATACACAGCTAATGAGCCCCTGAGCCTGGTGGGCAAAGAACCCTTCGATACTTGGTTTAAGGACGTCGCAGAGGGGCGCCTGGGTGGCGCAGTCGGTTAAGCGTCCGACTTCAGCCAGGTCACGATCTCGCGGTCCGTGAGTTCGAGCCCCGCGTCAGGCCCTGGGCTGATGGCTCAGAGCCTGGAGCCTGTTTCCGATTCTGTGTCTCCCTCTCTCTCTGCCCCTCCCCCGTTCATGCTCTGTCTCTCCCTGTCCCAAAAATAAATAAATGTTGAAAAAAAAAATTAAAAAAAAAAAAAAAAAGGACGTGGCAGAGAAGGGAGTGTGTCTCCCATTGTAGCCAATGAGGACCTCCGGGGTGAAACGCCCAGGTGAAGGTCACACCTCGATGGCAGAGTGGGGCCTGGACCCCATGCTGGGCTTTTCCTCCCTCTTTCCCGTTGCTGTGGGAAGTGGCAAAGAGGAGTGGAGGGCAGGAACCTTCTTCTCAAGACCTCCAGAGGAAAGAAGGAAGGAAATACAGAAACGAGACAGTGCAATCCAATTTCGAAACGCTGCTAGCTGGGGCAACGCGCCCTTGATCCGGGCCAATACACCACGGCACAGGGAGGAAGGCCGCAGCCTCCAGCTCTCCTGCAAACTGAGCAAAGCCAGGCTCCAAGGACTGCAGGCGCAGAGAGCTTCCTCGAGAAATGCTAGTTCTCTGCCCACGCCATTCTATTCAAACCCTGAGCCAAAGTGTTCAAAAGCAGTGATCAGGCCCATGCGTGGGGATTTGTCTCCATGAAAGCCCCCTTCTATGATATCTGTTCTCCTTCCAAGGCCTGGGAAATGTCCCTCTCAAAACCATCAGTTTCCTCCATGCCAAACATTTAGTGACATTCTTTTAATCCTCTGTGGCACTTAGAAAACATAGCTATTGACTAACTATATTAAGAAATGCCATCCACAGCCCACCCCCGTCAGCCCCTTGAGCCCCAGTGACGTCCACTCTCTGGGGTCATGGGGAAAGAGGCCCCTGGTGGCCTCTTGAGTCCTAAATTGCTTTTCCTGGCACAGTCCGGCCCTCTGGGCTGTGCCAGACAGAGAACTGCAGAGGGACCTTGCTTTACCAGAAACCTAAATTAAAAAAGGAAAAACAAAACAAAACAAGTTCACAGCACATGGACCTCAATGGCCGGTGCTTTACCAGCCGCACCTGCCCCACTTGGGTCTGAAACGTGATTCCATCTACAGCACGGTCTCTCAAACACCACTTTCAAGCACACGTCGATTGCAGAAAGGGAAGCATAACCCACACACGGTACAAGAGCTGTGTGCTTCTTCAGCTTCAAAGAGCACAACAATCCCTTGGAATCTTGGGAAGGTACAGGTTTTGACTCACTGGGCCCAGGGGTGGGGGCCGGGACCCTGCATTTCTAGCAAGAGAGGCTGCTACCGGTCCATGGGTGACTTTAACCAGCAACATACTAACAACTATAATAAAACACCAATTCTCTGGTTCCCTGACTGCACATTAGAATCACCGAAGAGTTTTATTTTATTATTTTTTAATCCGATGACTTTTTTTTTAGGTTTATTTATTTATTTGAGACAGAGAGAGAGAGAGAATGAACAGAGGAGGAGCAGAGAAAGAGGGGGACAGAGGGTCTGAAGCAAGCTCCATGCTGACAGCCCAAGGCAGGGCTCGAAGTCATGAACTGAACTGTGAGATCATGACCTGATCTGATGTCCACTGCTTAACTGACTGAGCCACCCACACGCTCCTGAAGATCTTTTTTTTTTTTCAACGTTTTTTTTTGGGGGGGGGGACAGAGAGAGACAGAGCATGAACGGGGGAGGGGCAGAGAGAGAGGGAGACACAGAATCGGAAACAGGCTCCAGGCTCCGAGCCATCAGCCCAGAGCCTGACGCGGGGCTCGAACTCACGGACCGCGAGATCGTGACCTGGCTGAAGTCGGACGCTTAACCGACTGCGCCACCCAGGCGCCCCGACCTGAAGATCTTTTAAAAACAAATATCTCTGTCTGCGCCCCGCCCAGACCAATGGATCAGAATTCTTGTGTGGAGGGAGATTCAAAATCAAAAAATAAATGAGAACAGCATTCTGCACGTACCAGCAATGACGAAGTGCAACGAAGGCAACAATTCTTAAAATCGTCTGCTCCTAAGATCAACATTAAGAAATGCAAGAAACGAAACAGTCTTCCCCAAGATACTTGGAGGCACACGGGATAGAGAACTATTGCACTATACCGGTCCAGGGGGGAAATGGGTCATAAAATCACCACCACGGGGCGCCTGGGTGGCTCAGTCGGTTCAGTGGCCGACATCGGCTCAGGTCATGATCTCACAGCTCGTGAGTTCGAGCCCCGCGTTGGCTCTGTGCTGACAGCTCGGAGCCTGGAGCCTGCTTCTGCTTCTGTGTCTCCCTCTCTCTCTGCCCCTAACTCACTAGCATTCTGTCTCTGTCTCTCTCAAAAATAAATAAATATTAAAAAAAAAATTTTTAATTACCACCACCACCATCATCATCATCATCATCATCATCTATAATCAGGTACCCAATATTCTTTACAGTTAAAAAAAAAAGGGGGGGATGCCTGGGTGGCTCAGTCAGTTAAGCGTCTGACTTCAGCTCAGGTCACTATCCCACAGTTCGTGAGTTCAAGCCCCGTGTTGGGCTCTGTGCTGACAGCTGGGAGCCTGGAGCCCGGTTGGATGCTGTGTCTCCCTCTCCCTCTCTCTGCCCCTCCCTCACTCATGCTCTGTCTCTTTCTCTCTCAAAAATAAGTAAACGTTGTGTTTTTTTTTAAAGTACAGGGGCATCTGGGTGGCTCAGTCAGTTAAACCTGTGACTCTTGGTTTCGGCTCAGGTCATGATTGTGTCCCCAAATCCAGCTCCACGCAGAGCAAGGAGACTGCTTGAGATAATCTCCAAAATAAGAAATAAATACAGTTATCATGAAGTACACTGAATAAGTATAGAATTGTTAAATCCCTATCTTGTATACCTGAAACTATTACAGTAAACACTATTAAACACTATATGTAAACTATACTGGAATTAAAATAAAAAGCATATTAGGGGAGCCTGGCTGGCTCAGTAGGTTAAGCATCCAACTCTTGATTTCCATTCAGGTCATGATCTCACGATTCACGGGTTCGAGCCTCGCATTGGGCTCTGCACTGAGTGCGTGGAGCCTGCTTGGGATTCTTTGTCTCCCTCTCTCTCTGCCCCTCCCTGGCTCACGTTCTCTCTCTCACTCATAAATAAATAGCATTGAAAAAAAAAACTGAAGGCGCGCCTGGGTGGCTCGGTCGGTTAAGCGTCTGACTTCGGCTCAGGTCATGATCTCACGGCCCTTGAGTTCGAGCCCCGCGTCGGGCTCTGTGCTGACAGCTCAGAGCCTGGAGCCTGTTTCCGATTCTGTGTCTCCCTCTCTCTCTGCCCCTCCCCTGTTCATGCTCTGTCTCTCTCTGTCTCAAAAATAAATAAACATTGAAAAAAAAATTTTTTTTAATAAAAAAAAATTTAAAAAAAACTGAATGAAAAACCTTTAAATAATAAAATGCTGAAAGAAAAAAAAAAAAGGAAAAAAAATAGCTCCCAGGCACACATGCAGGTATTTATAAGATTCTGACCGTGTACATGCAGCCTTCAGTCCTCATGAGGATACTTCGCGGGGGCCACAGCTAATTCCTCCCATTTGACACCCAAAGACACTGAGGGACTAAGAGGCTAAAGGAGTGAGAATAAGTGGCTGGTGAATCTGGAGCTGGCCCCTGAGTCCACACTATAAACTGGGACCAGCAAACTAGAGCCTGGCCAAACCTTACCTGCATCTGGTTTTTATACGGCCCATCAGCTACGAATAGTTCTTCCATTCTTAAATGGTTGAGGGAAAAAATCCAAAGAAGAATTTATGACATGTGAAAATTATTCAAAATTCGGATTTCCATATCCACAAATCAAGTTTTATTGGCACACAGCCGCCCGTTCTCTGTCTTGTCCGTAGCCGAGGCTCCCGCTGTAATTACAGAGCTGAATAATCGCCACGGGGACCGGACGGCCTGCAGCGCTTCAAATGTTTACTTCTGGGCCTTTCCAGAAAAGGTTAGCTGACCCCTGCTCTGAATGGTCACGCAGTTTGTAAATTCTCCACTTTTCTTTTTTATACACTTTAACTGACTACTGTTTCCACACACACACACACACACACCCACGCTATGCTAAATGGGAACATGTATAAAGTTGCTTTTATAGAGTCATTTAACGGTAAATCAGCTGATTGCTTGTCCAAGATTTCTGGTGGATCACTTCAAGCGGCGAATGAACGTGAATGCACTAATGTGCGAGGCCACAAAAACAGAGCAACAGGAAGATTCACCTTTCTCGTGTATGTCTATCTGGCAACAGTCCTCTGGAGGCTAGGCTAGGCCGGGCCTGAAGCAAGCAGCTGACTAAGAAAAGTAAAATGACAAACTAAAAAGAGAGAGGTACCCTCCACAAACTCTGTGCGTTCGTAGGATATATGAAGCATTCACTTAGCAAAAATACACTCCCTGGGGAGTCAGTGGAAAGAGGCACAGCCTTGGTTGGCCTCCAGAAGCTCGTGATCTAATGGGAAAATTAGGTAAGTATGTAGGGAGCTTTACGGGAACACAAGGATAGGGTATCCTGGAAGGCATCCTGGAAGAGGCGAGTCTAGCAGGCTAAGTAGCAGGTGCTACATAAACACATTTTGCTGTAATTAGCACCCTCTAGGGCAGGCTTGTGTGCTTTTCAACTCCATTTTTCAACTGCTCCGTTGTAGCCCCGTGCCTCTTACCGAGGAGGCATCTATTAAATGTTATTTTGAATTTAATGGAGGACGGGAGGGAAGGTGAGAGAATTATAGTGTAGGCCTCTGTGGCATAACCATGGGTAGATTCTGGATTCTGCACGTCTACCTTCTACCTACGAGAGGACTCTTCCGTTTTGTTTTGTTTGTTGATGATCAAATTAATATACACTCATTAAAGGATTTCCGGAAAATAGAGACTGTGGAAGCAAAAACTATCTAACGATCCCAGTTAGCATGGACTTCCTTCCCTTCCAGTGTCTTCTCTGTAAATTGGTAACGAGTTTTATTTTAATTCTTTCCTGTGTTCTCCCCACTCGTTAAGCATCCTCTATGTTGGAACAGCCTCAATAATCATTAGTTTTAATGACCTACTATTCTGCCTAGTGATTAGGCCACCACCTCACTTAACTAGTCCCCTGATATTGAACGCCAGAGTTATTCTCTGTGTTTCAGTCTTACTGTGAGGAGTAAGCAATTCGCTTAAGCACAGCACTGCCATGGACATATTAGCAATGATTATAGATCGTGCTGGCTGTCTTCATCCCTAAAGCTCACTTGTGATGTTGTCCTTGGAAATGACTCTTCGGAGGGGAGCAACGGGGTCAAACTGCTTCAATGGCAAAAAGTCAAAGGAATTTCCCAAAGGCTAGCACGGACTTGAGCTTCCTGCAAAGGCTTTTAAGTTGGTGATTCCCACTCTCAGAGCGGCCATATCCGCGTCTGCGTCTGCGTCCGCTATTTCTAGTGCAAATGGCGCCGAGTTTTCATACGCAAATGTGCTGTAGCCTTGAATTACCAGCGTTACCAGGGACGTCCTTCTTTGACAGGTGTTCGCTCACTTGCTTTAAAGACACTGGTTTTAGCCCCTGATTGCTTACCATATTTATTTACATGTAGCCCCCAAAGTTGAGAGATTGGATAAATAAAAATACAGGAAGCCCGGTTAAATTTGAATCTCTAATACACAGTGAATAATTTTTTAGTATAAGTATGTCCCAAATGGGTTGTGGGATATACTTACACTGTTTTAAAATTCGGTTTTCTGGGGCGCCTGGGTGGCGCAGTCGGTTAAGCGTCCGACTTCAGCCAGGTCACGATCTCGCGGTCCGTGAGTTCGAGCCCCGCGTCGGGCTCTGGGCTGATGGCTCAGAGCCTGGAGCCTGTTTCAGATTCTGTGTCTCCCTCTCTCTCTGCCCCTCCCCCGTTCATGCTCTGTCTCTCTCTGTCCCAAAAATAAAAAAATAAAAAATAATAAAAAAAAAAAAAACGTTGAAAAAATAAAATTCGGTTTTCATAGGATATTCCAATTTAACTGGGCCGCCAGTATTTTATCTGACAACCTTACCCCTGAAAAGCCCCATCCAATCTTTGAAGCCACCTCAGTGTGAATGTGACCTTTGTGGGCCACCTGGGGTTAGTCCCTCTTCTTCTGGGAGTGGGACTCTCCATGTTGATTGGCTTCCAAGGATATAATCCCTGATGTCATATTCGGGAAGCTGGGCCAGGCCTAGAAGAGCTAGTTTGTTTGTTTTGTTGGGTAAAGATTTTGCCCGCTTACATTAGTGGGTAAAGATTTGTTTTCTTTTGGGAGAGCCAGAAATATCCAGCTAGGCCTGGGCCCAAATGAGCTGGTGGAATAAGTCAGAAGTGGCTTTTTTCATGTCATCCCTGAGGAAAGCCCCTCAAGGATTTTCAAGGCCGTGCGGGTGGGGAGAGAAAACCAGCACTCGGCCTTGAGATGCAGACCATGGGGGGCCCACGCAGGGAGGCCAGTCTGAAAGAGATGTCAGGGACCATCTCCCCAGCACTGTGGGGTGGAAGGACCCCAAAGACCTGTTAGAAGCTCTCTGAACACCTCTCCTCACCCAGAGTGCTCCTCTCCCCCAGGGCAGCCCACTTGGCATCCACACCCGGACTTCCAGAAAGCACTTCTGTCTTTTAGCGCCTCACCTCCAGCTGGCTCAGGTGGACTCAGGAGATCTTATCTTCTAACCTTAGACCGAGGATATTCTGCGGAGCCTCCTCTCTGACTTCTGCCGTGTGAACCTTGACCTCTCTGCTGGACCCTGACCATGGGTCAGGAGCACCAAGTACTACTGGGATTTGTGGAAACCCAGTCAACTCTGCCCTCTGGGCTGCCCTACAGAGAGAAGAAGACAGTCACCCCACCCTTACCCCGCCTCCCCTCCGGTCTTCTGTCCCCAGGCCAGAATGGCCCCATTTCCTCTAGCTGGTGCTGCCTTCTGAGCCACTTTCGAGGCCCCCCCCTAAGCTCCCCTGGCTGCCTCCAGGCAGAGTTGAATTCTCTTAAAGTAGAGAGCAATGTGCCTATGTCTGCGGCCTCTGGTCAGTAGCTTTTTTTTTTTTTTTTTGAGACAGAGAGAGACAGAGCATGAACAGGGGAGGGGCAGAGAGAGAGGGAGACACAGAATCTGAAACGGGCTCCAGGCTCTGAGCCGTCAGCACAGAGCCCGACGCAGGGCTCGAACTCACGGACCGTGAGATCATGACCTGAGCCGAAGTCGGACGCTTAACCGACTGAGCCACCCAGGCGCCCCTGGTCAGTAGCTTTTATGACTGGCTCGACCCCTTCACTTCCTGGATAAGGAGGCTGAGGCTCAGTGGCCTGCCCAATGTCACATGGCAAGTTGGTGGTAAAACAACACCTTGAACCCAGGACTCTGGTTCCTAAGCTAGACTTCTTTTTACTCTGTGCCGCTCGGGGTGTTTCAAGAGGGGCGTATAGCCTCGTGGCTCCACATGTGGACGGTTGAGTGCCTGGTGTTCAAAAACCTAGGTTTTGGGTTGGGTGCGTGACATTGAGAATGTTTCCCAGCCTCTCTACTGGGTCTCAGTTTCCCCACCTGTAAAATGGAGGTAACGCTAGCACCTCCCTCAAGGGATTTCCCAGAAGATCAAAGAGATGATCCTTATGCTGTACTTGACTAGTGCTGGTCACATGATCAGCATTTAGTGACTACCACGAACTATTGTTATTGTTCTAAGATCTGCTTAAAATGTGATTTGAGCAAAGAAAGGGATGGGGGTGGTCACTCTGTTGTTACAAATCTCAGTGTTGGGCGTGCCTGGGTGGCTCGGTTGGTTATGCATCCAACTCTTGATCTCAGCTCAGGTCTTGATCTCAGGGTGTGAGTTCAAGCCCCACATTGGGTTCCGTGCTGGGCGTGAAGCCTACTTAAAAAAAAAAAAAAATCTCGAAGTTGTACAAAGTTGGGAGTTGGACATAAGCCTACTTTGACCTACTTTGACTTTCAAATCTTGTATCCTCTTTAAGACGATTGTGACCGCACTGTAAGGCAGAGTTCTAGGGATTGAAATTAGGGTGACCCCGGACACCACTCCTTTACCCACTACTTCAGAGTGCCCACATGAGCAAGGCACTTTCTAGGCCTCGGGTATGCATTAGCGACAGAAACAAAGCCCTGCCGCCACCCCCCACCCCTCCCAGCTCACATTCTAGTATTGGAAACAGGCACTACACATATTAAAAAATGTAGTCTCCAAGATCAGGGGAATGGTGGCTGCTAAGAAAAATAAAACGAAGGCCCAGCTATGGTTCTTTCTGGACGATAGCGACACCTAGCGGATATTCTGGAAATGCCCGGGGTTGTCACATTGTGGGAAACACCCCTAGTTTAGCTGACCTGTGTCGTGGACACCAGACATTCTAGGACACACAAGACAGATGAAAGGATGAAGTGCTGAGGACCAACTCCCTTCATGCAATTCTAGAATGTTCCAACAGACATCCATGTGGGTGAAAAATCTGCTTATAATATACCTATAATACAAGCCTGGAACCTAACTTGGTTTTATAAAAAATTTATTTATTTATTTTTATTTTTACATGTATTTATTTTTGAGAGACAGAGAGAGACAGAGTGTGAGTGGGGGAGGGGCAGAGAGAGAGAGAGAGAGAGAGAGACACACACACACACACACACAGAATCAGAAGCAGCCTCCAGGCTCTGAGCTGTCAGCACAGAACCTGACGCGGGGCTCGAACCAACAAACTGTGAGCTCATGACCTGGGCTGACCTGAGCTGCAGTCAGACGCTTAACCAACCAAGCCACCCAAGCACCCCCTAACTTGGTTTTATAATTAAGCACAAAGTATTTTGTGCACAAACTGCACATTCACTGCATCTCCAGGCTTTCAAGAACTACATATGCAGAGGGAAAGTTATACTTTGTTTTGTTTGGGACTCCACTAAGAGTTGGTCACTGTTTTAGGAAATCCCATCCGTGTGGAATTTGAGTCAACATATCACATCAGTCGGTTAAGCCTTCGGCTCAGGTCATGAGTTCATAGTTCATGAGTTCAAGCCCTGCATTAAGTTCTCTGCTGTCAGCATAGACCCTGCTTCAAATCCTCTGTCCTCCTTCTCTCTTCCCCACCCCTTCCCCTGCTCATGCTCACACACTCTCTCTCTCAAAAATAAACATTAAAAAATATATATATCATATCTTTGTCACTGTCACACTTATAATACCTCCAGGTATAAAAACAGATTGCTGTCAGAACATTCATATATTAAGATACATATCAAATTATTAAATATTAATAATCTTTCTTTCTTTCTTTCTTTCTTTCATCTGTCTTTTAAATTACAATGTACCCTATTGATTTTTTTAAAGTATGTGCTTAGGTAGATTTCATTATCTGTGAATATATTTCATGCTGTGAAATTTATAAAAGGAACATTTGGGCAAACGTGCAAATGAGCAGAGGTCCTGCAGAGGAAGAAAGGACCCACGAGCTTATCTGGGAAACAGCGTTCTAGGCAGAAGGAACAGTGAGTGTGAAAACACCAGAGTCAAAAGAGAGAGGAACATCTGTGGAAAGGGCCTTGTCAACCATGGCAGAGACCAGGGAATCTGGCCCTGCCCGTTGGTCAGCACCAAGGATTCAGGATTGAGGTGACAGGCATGTCCCCAGGATGGCACAGGGGAGAGATATAATCTGATTCCCGTCCCCCTCCCTTTTTTCAATGTTTATTCATTTTGAGAGAGGGAGAGAGAGTCTCAGGCAGGCTCTGTGCTATCATTGCAGAGCCTGACACGGGGCTTGATCCAACGAACCGTGAAATCATGACCTGAGTTGAAATTAAGAGTCAGACGCTTAACCAACTGAGCCATCCAGGGGTCCCCCTCCCCCGCTGTTTTTTTAAAGCTCACTGTGGTGGCCAATGGAGAGAAGGTAGGAAATTACTGCTGTGGTCCAGCCATGACAGTACTTTGGATGGGGGAGCAAGAGGTGGTCAGATTTGTGATGCATTTTGACAGTAAAACCCACAGGATTTGTTGATGAAAGTGTGATGTAAACACACACACACACACACACACACACACACACACACAGTAGTCCAGGGCTTTCTCCTCAGAGAAAGAATGACAGAGGGAGGCAGCTGGTTAACCCACGGGGGGTATTCAGGTTTCCAGTTAGGAGATTAAACTGGAAAAGGTTTTACATTTTGGAAACACAGCAGATCTCTAAAAATAGAAAGGATGAAGCTTATTTGTTTTAAACTTGTTAGTGTATTTTTAAGTTAAGAGGTAGGGATGGGGACGTGGGGGTTGTTTTATTATGATGATTTATAACTTACATATGTATGATTCCTTTTCCCCCTGTGTTAAATATCACATAATAGCACTTTTATTTTTTTTAACGTTTTTTTATTTATTTTTGAGACAGAGAGAGACAGAGCATGAACGGGGGAGGGGCAGAGAGAGAGGGAGACACAGAATCGGAAACAGGCTCCAGGCTCTGAGCCATCAGCCCAGAGCCCGACACAGGGCTCGAACTCACCGATCGCGAGATCGTGACCTGAGTTGAAGTCGGACGCTTAACCGACTGAGCCACCCAGGCTCCCCAATAGCACTTTTAAAAAAAAGCTTGGCACTGACATCTTCAGTGAGCCCAGGACTAAGCCAGAACTAGCCATATCACAGGCAGCTTTAGGCCAACAGATGAAGTGACATGAAGAGTCAAGGGCCAAAGTAGGACGGTAGAGCTGCTAGGCCAGGGTTCAAGTTGTGGCCTTGATGTTTGTTATGTGGCCTTGGATAGGTTCAGTCACTTCTCTAAGACTCAGTATTCTCATCTGTGAAATGGGGACCAAAACAGTGCCACCCCCTAATATTGCTGTGAAGACAAAAAGAGATAATATATGCAGGGGCGCCTGAGTGGCCCAGTCGTTTGAGCGTCTGACTCTTGATTTCAGCTCAGGTCATGATCCCAGAGTCACGGGATCGAGCCCCACGTCAGGGTCTGTGCTGGGCATGCAGCTTGATTGAAATTCTCTCCCTCTTTCTCTCTCTTTCTTCCTCTGCCTCTCTTTCCAGCCCGCACACACACTCTCTCTCTAAAAAAATAAAATAAATCAAGGGGCACCTGGGTGGCTCAGTCAGTTAAGTATCCGACTTCCACTCAGGTCACGATCTCTCAGTTTGTGAGTTCAAGCCCCAGGTTGGTCTCTGTGCTGACAGCTCAGAGCCTGAAGCCTGCTTTGGATTCTGTGTCTCCCTCTCTCTCTGCCCCTTCCCTGCTCATGCTCTGTCTCTCAAAAATAATAAATAAATGTTAAAATAAAATAAGCCTTAAAACAATTAAAATAAAAGAGATAATATATGCAAAGCCTCCAGGACAACACCTGGCATAGATACTTCTTCTATTCTTGTACTTGTACTTGAGGACAGGCTCAGAGGACGAGAACGGGGTTAGCTGGACGCTCTCTCAAAGAACAGCTCCCTGAGCGTTGGGCTCCCTAGTAAGGAAAGGAACCCCAGCCAGGGGCTAGTGCTGGAGAAGCATCCAGGTTTTGTGCCTCTGGCGTCCTCCTGCAAAAGCGTCCTTTTAATTAGCACCTTTCTGTCTTCAAACAGAAGGCAAATCCAATCCCAGCTTCCTGTAGCACAGGGATGAGGAGGAAGTGACTTCTCTGGAAGGTCAGTTTTTTCTGTACCTATAAGCAAGCTAAACGGGTGGCCACATTGTAACAAGGAAGCCGTTTGATGAGCAGGGGGAAAGGAAAGGGATTGCTATTCAAATATGCATCTGGTCAGTTCCCCTTTTCCTTAGTCAGACTGAGGACATGACAGGGCCAGGCCAGAGGAAGGACCTGAGCGATCAAGGGACTGGTTCGCACATGGGACTGAGTAAACCCGGAAATAGAGTGAAGATGATGGGACCCTACTTCTAACTGTCAGAGAAGAGAGGAACTTCCAAGGGAAAAGGGGAAGACTAGGGTAAACCTGTGTATTGAGTTAGAATTGGAGATATTGGCGTAAACTCACGGTTTTTAAATATACACAGAGATACAGAAGTTGATATTAGATGTATGTGTTGTCTACACACACACACACACACACACACATTTCCCAGTTCTGTCTGCTGGACAGCCTAGTGGCAGTGGCAGCTCAGTAACAATTAGCATACCCAGAATCTGCTTTCTGATTACCGTTCCCCACTCGCACAACTCAAACTCATCACCGAAATGGCTAATTCCAAGGCTGAGGCATGGAAACTACAAGATGAGCCTGGAACACCTTGGGCCAAATGTAAGGAAATATTCAAAAAACAAAATGGTGCATATATACCAAAATAACCCAAGAGCCACCAGAACGAGCTCCCAATAGTCCAAGCCGAAACAACAGAAATATCTGTCTGGCTCTTTTTTGGGTGCTGTGAGCTCCTTAATGGTTCACTGAGTGTCTTAGTCTGCTCGGCTGCTATACCATAATACCATAGACTGGATGGCAACTGAAATCTGTTGCTTAGAGTTCTGGTGGTTGGGAAGTCCGAGATCAAGGTGCTGGCAGATGCCATTTCTGGTGAGAGCCCACCTGCCATCTTTCACTGTATCCTCACTTGGTAGAAAGGGCAAGGGAGCTCTCTGGGGTCTCAATTAGGGCACTAATCCCATCATGGGGGCTCTGCCCTCATGACCTAATCACCTCTCAAACTCCCCACCTCCAAATGCCATCATACTGGAGTTTGGATCTAACATATAAGATTTATTTATTTATTTATTTATTTATTTATTTATGGTTATTTATTTTTTCAGAGGGAGAGAAAGAGAGACAGAGTGCAAGCAGGGGAGGGGCAGAGAAAGAAGGAGACACAGAATCCAAAGCAGGCTCCAGGCTCTGAGCTTTCAGCACGGAGCCCGACTCAGAGCTTGAACTCACGAGCCATGAGATCATGACCTGAGCCAAAGCCAGACGCTCAGCCGACTGAGCCACCCAGGCGCCCCTAATATATGAATTTTCGAAGAACACAAACATTTAGTCTACAGCATTGAGTTTTAGGCAGAATATAGGTTTGGTTGCTGTAACAAAACCCAAAGGTTGAGAATAGAAGTGTTCTAATTAAACAAATAGAATTTTAATTCTCTTGCACTTGGCAGTCTGAGTTTTTAAGCTAGTGTGGTGTTTCTCCTTTGCTAAGTCATTAGGGACACGGGGCTCCCTCTGTCTAGTTTTTCCTCAATACTCATCTTCTACCTCATGGGCTAGTATGGCTGCTCCACCTCTGCCAGCACATCTCTGTTCCAGCCAGAAGGATGAGAGAAAAGAAGGAAGAGGTAAGTATGTACCTTCCCTTTTAGGACTTGACCTAGAAGTTGTATATATCACTTCCAGTCACATCTCACCTCCAGACACAGTCACCAACCAAGTCGTGTCAATCTGTAAGGGAGGCCGGTGGGGTCGGGGGTTGGGGAAAGAAATGTAGTGTTTAGCTGAGCAGCTATGCCTCCAGGTAAAAAATTATTTTATCATGTAAGAAAGGAATGACAGAAATTGAGGGACAGTCAGTAGCCTCTGCCTCTCCTACAAATAAATTTCTTGTGTTGCTTTAGTTTAACAGAGTTGCTTTTGGAGGGTAGGACTAACAAGACAGGAACACAGGAAAAGGAGAAATTGGCTTTTATTGACCATCTCCTGTATCCCAGGCACTTCGTATACATCGTCCCTTTTAATCTTAACAGTGACTCACTAAAGAGAAAACGGAGGTTCAGAGACAAAGTGACTTGCTCATGGTCACAAGCCTTAGTGACGGAGTCAGAATCCGGGACTCCAAAGTTCAGGTTCTTCCCACGGTGCTCCTCCTCCTTTGCCCAAGGCACCCCCCGCTCCCTGAATATACTGGCCATAGCGATCCCTGCTCCTCATTCTCTGTGTGTGTCACGGCCTGTCTTTGGTTGGCACTTTCTCCCTTTAGCAATGGTGGTGCCATCCTCAATGACGCACCTTTGTGCTTAGACAGCAGGCCGTGTCTGAAGCTGCGCCCCAATTTCAAGGTTAGAACTTGGGTGTCAGGACACACCTGTCATCCCTCAGTCACCTATGTAGTCATTAAGAAGACGATAGTCAGTGCTTCCACAGGGAAACTCCCAGTGTAGCAAAAGACTCGAAAATAACCAAATGTGGGGGCACCTGGGTGGCTCAGTCGGTTAAGTGACCAACTCTTGACTTTGGCTCGGGTTATGATCTCATGGTTTGTGAGTTTGAGCCCCACATGGGGCTCCGCACTGGCAGCAAGGAGCCTGCTTGGGATTTTCTCTCCCTCTCTCTCTGCCCCTACCCTGCTTGTGTGCTCTCTCTCTCAAAATAAATAAATAAACATAAAAAAAAAATAACTAAAATGTGGAAGCACTGAAGGTGATGAGATTGTGGTTGGTGGTGAGGGCACACAGGATGTGGGAATCAAGACAGTCTTCAGAGCAAAGAGGATATTTGTCCACAAATCTCCTGAAACTATACGCAAATGGATGTGTGCATGTCCGTGTGTCTCCTCTGGGGTGAAGGTCCGTGATCTTTATCAGATTCCCCAGGTGATTGACAACCGGTGGGGCAGAGACTCTGGGCTACAGGCTGAGAAGGCAGAGGAAGCCTGGGTGGTGGGGATGGGGTGGGGATGGGGCGGGCAGGGAAGGAGCTGGCAGGAGAGAGCCTGGAGAGAGGTAGGGAGGGCAAAGGCCATCGACTGAGAGCCAGCCTGCCATGTTAAGGAGCATGGACTTCACTCAAAGGCAATAGGCATTTATTGCCTAGGTGGGGTGTCTGTTTTACCCATGTCCTATATCATGCAACTGAGTTCTGGATTGTCTCCTAGGCACTGAGTACATACAGAACTAGCTTCTCACAAACACCAGGGGAGGCTTCTCACAGGAGATGCACTGGGTCCTGAAGTCTGCGTAGGAGTTTGCCCAGATGTTTTAGTCGGAAAAACTCTTTGGGCTGTAAGTTACAGAAGCCCCTTGGAACTGTCTTAAACCCAGTGGCATGCTCGCAAATGTTTAATAACCAGCTTTTAGCGAGGGACCCCTAGTATTTGTCATTTTCTGCGGTGTAAACACTGCCGCGGTGACCTATTTTAAGCTGCCATTGTGATGCCATCGAATAAATATGTACAGGTAAACTTCCAGTATGAGCCAGCTGCAGCATCGCTCAAGCCCCCTTTATAATAAGAATACAAGCCTATGTCGCAGGGACCAAGCTGGAGTTGTAGCTGGGTCTCCGATCGGACTGGGAGCAGGACCTGGCGTGCTTTTGCAACATGGGCTATCCTTCCTCTTGCTCTTCTCTCCTTCCTTTGTGGCAGACTGGCTTTCTCTGCCCCCGAATCCTTGCAGCAAAGAATCGCTATCGCCAACAGTTTCCAGGTTTTCAGGACCCTCTCAACAGTAAGCAGCCAGACAAGCTTGGCCTCCCAGTCCCAGTTTCAAATTCCCTGGGGAAGGAGTCCATTGGTCGAGCTTAGATCAGGTGCTCAGCTCCAGTCCAATCAGCTGTGAGGATGGCCTTAAACCAAGATGGCGACCAGGCCCCTGATGCTGTTGCCTCTGGGTATCAGGGAAGGAGAAGTAACCAGAGTAAAAGGAAGCCAACTCTGAGCAACCGACTCCTTAGATGTCTTGGCCCGCAGAAACCGGGGGAAATTCGTCACATAATAGTTCATGCTACCTAGTCTATTGAACTGCCCATCCAGATAGCCACTAATTCACTTACTCATCCATGGTTTCAACATTAATTTGGCATTTATTTAATATATACTCTATATTAGGCCATACATGGGGCTAAAAATAAGGGGAAGAATGGATAAAATTTAATCACTGCCCTCAAAAAAAAAAAAAATTTGCAGTACGGAAGTGAGGCAGAGCACCCATAACAAAGTGGTACAAAAGCTTGGCAAGAAGTATGTGTAAAGGGTGGATCCCCTGAGGACTGCGACAGGCAGCTGAGTGGTCCCTGCCTCCTGCTGTTCACACCCTGGTGTAGTTCCTTCCCACACTGCTCTCGTGTGTGTGTGTGTGTGTGTGTGTGTGTGTAGAAGAGACGATACAGGTGATGCAAGACTGTGGCTTCCACCTTGAGTATGCTCTGCCTTGCTCTCTTGGGTCACTTGCTCTGGAGGAAGCTATCCGCCACATGATAAGCATAGAAAAGGTCCATTCAGCCAAGCACTGAAGCCTTCTGCCAACAGCCATGCCAGTGGGCTCACATGTGGATCCTCCCGCCCCAGTGAGTCCTTCAGAGAAGACTGCAGCCCTGCTTGACTGCAACCTCATGAGACACCGGGAGCCCAAACCACCCAGCTGAGCCAATCTCAGATTCCTGACCCTTGAAAAGGAGGCGTGGAGGGGGAGGTAATAAGCATTTGTTGTTTTAAGTGCAGAGTTTCCAGGCACTTTGTTACGGAGCAAGAGAGCAATCGGTGGCTGACACAGGAGGTGATACTTGAGGCAGATGTTCAAGAATGAACTAACCGAGCAGAAACAAAGAAAGGCTAACAGAGCGGGTCATTCTAGCAGTACTAGATGCAGAGCTGTAGGCAGGAAAGTGCAGGACATAAGTGGCAACAGCAGCTTGGTGTGGCCAGAGCTCAAGCTGGCTGGAAGGGGACAGTACACAGCTGTCTGGATGGACCAGGCAGGAGAAGGGCTGTGGATGCCATCATCCATGTAGTCAGTGGCTTCAAACCTTTCTTAACACTAGGAATGTGTTCAAATGAAATGTCGCGGGGTGCCTCGGTGGCTCAGTCGGTTGAGCATCTGACTTCAGCTCAGGTCACGAGCTCTCCATTTGTGAGTTCAAGCTCCGCATCGGGCTCACTGCTGTCAGCACATAGCCAGCTTCAGAACCTCTGTTCCCCTCTCTCTCTCTGCCCCTCCCCAGCTCATGCTCTCTCTCTCTTTCTCTCAAAAATAATAAACTTTAAAAAAAAGAATTAAAAAAATTGTTTTAAATGTCATACAAGAGGACAAGCTATAAAAAGACAAAATGGAGCTCCTTGGTAGGTAGGGTGAGAGTTGGAGCAAAAGAAGGTCCTGCTCCTTCTCCCCTCCCTATTTGCTTCCATACATGTGGACCAGCTCTGGAAAGATACACGGGACACTGGGTAGAGCAGTAGCCTCTAGGCAGAGGGACCAGGTGGCTGAATGGATGGGGGGAAATCAGTTTTTACTAGATTTTCTTTTGCATTTTTTAAATATTATTTAAAAACCATTTTTGAGGGGCACCTGGGTGGCTCAAACGGTTAAGCGTCCAACTTCGGCTCAGGTCATGATCCCGTGGTTCATAGATTCGAGCCCTGCATTGGACTCTGTGCTGATAGGTCAGAGGCTGGAGACTGCTTTGGAGTCTGTGTCTTCCTCTCTCTCTCTGTTCCTCCCCTGTTTGTGCTCTGTCTGTCTCTCTCTCATAAATAAATAAACATTAAAATAAATTAAATAATTTTCTTGAGAGAGAGCTTGCCCATGAGTGGGGGAAGGGCAGAGGGAAAGGGAGAGAGAGAATCCCAAGCAGGTTCCATGCCCAGCATGGAGCCTGACTCAGCACCGGTTCCCACAACCATGAGATCACGAACTGAGCCGAAATCAGGAGTGAGACACTTAACCAACTGAGCCACCCAGGGTCCCCTGCGTTTTTTGAATTTTAAAGTTGTGTTCGTTATTACTTATTCAGAGAAGTAAAAGAGAAGTAAAAAAAAATTTTTTTTCAAGATAAAGCAACAGCAACAATGGCAACACAATCTTAGGTGGAAAACGCAGGAAGGTTTTTAAGTAGGTCAGCTCCAGGGTCAGAACCACACTGCAGAAAGGTCCCTCTGGCTGCCCTCCAGGGAAACCTTAGGACACTAGGGGCGAGGCAGGGGCCGAATCAATCCAGAAACCATGAGCATGCACCGGGTGTAGAACAAGTCAGTAGGTACTGCAGGCATTGAGACTCCATCCTGGCTCTGCCACTCAGGCTCTGTGACCTTGGGGAGGCCATCTGACCTCTTCAAGCCTCAGCTTTCTCACCTGTAAAATGGGATTACCAATATTACTTATGTCTCAATTTTTTTTGCCCTTTATTATAAAAGGTTCAAATGTACACCAAAGTAGAAACAATATTCTAATGAACACCCATATACCATGACCTACGTTTAACAGTTTTTAGCATTTTGCCATATTTGTTTCATTTAGTTGTCATTGTTATTGAATTATTCAAAAGCGGAGACATCAGGGCACCTGGGTGGCTCGGTTGGTTGAGCATCCAACTTTGGCTCAGGTCATGATCTCACACAGTTTTTGAGCTCGAGCCTTGCATCAGGCTCTCTGCCATCAGCACAGGGCCCACTTCAGATCCTATGTCTCCCTCTCTCTGTCCCTCCTCCATTCTCACACACACACAAAAAAAAAAACATTAAAAAAATTTTTTTAATAATACAAGTAGAGGCATCATTAAACTTCACCTCTAAATGATTGATTATGCTGGGGCACCTGGGTGGCTCAGTTGGTTAAGCGTCCGACTTGGGCTCAGGTCACAGTCTCATGGTTTGTGAGATTGAGCCCCACGTTGGGCTCTGTGCTCACAGCTCGGAGCCTGCTTCAGATTCTGTCTCCCTCGCTCTCTGCCCCTCCCCCACTCATGCTCTGTCGCTCTCTGTCTCTCAAAAAATGAATAAATGTTAAAAAAAATTTTTTTTGATGACTGATTGTGCTTCAAAATAACATTTCCCCCTACAGTAACCACAATATTATTTTCACACCTCACAGAAGTGAAAACAATTCCTTTTTGTCATCGAATCCCCAGTCCACATTCAGATTTGCCTAAAGATCTCCAAAATGTCTTTTACCATGACTTTTTTCTTTTTTTTTTTTTATTTTTTTTTCCACGTTTTTATTTATTTTTGGGACAGAGAGAGACAGAGCATGAACGGGGGAGGGGCAGAGAGAGAGGGAGACACAGAATCGGAAACAGGCTCCAGGTTCTGAGCCATCAGCCCAGAGCCTGACGCGGGGCTCGAACTCACGGACCGCGAGATCGTGACCTGGCTGAAGTCGGACGCTTAACCGACTGCGCCACCCAGGTGCCCCACCATGACTTTTTTCAAATTGTGTTCTAGGCAAGGTCAATCCATTGCTCTCAGACGGTGTTTGCTCTGAGGATGAAATGAATCAATAACCATCAAGCACTTAGACTCCTTCCCTGGTGTGACGAGTGTGGAATGTGTGGTGGCTTCTCTTACTAGCCTTTAGGGATGGTTGAGAACGAACTCCACTAGGCCCAGGACGCACAGAGTTAAGGACGGGTCACAGCGCGATTGCTAAGGCAGGGAAGAGAAGAAGGATTGAGGCCCAGAAAACCCACATGGGGCGGGGGTGGGGGGTGACCCTATGACAGAGCCTCTGGCCTGGGTCTCTGGGTAAGTCCTGACTCTCCTCTAGAGGCAAATTCCTCAGGACAGTTTCCCCAGGGGAAGCGGGAGGGTCGACCTGGCAGAAAGCTTGTAGTGAAGGAGGACCCTCCCGGCTGCTTCGAACCTGAGGTCCCTGACTGCTGGGTAGACTCAGCACTTGGTCGACTCAGATATGGAGGCCATTTGGACCCCTGGGAAGGCTCTGTGTCTAAGAGCTTTGGGGCAGACAGGCCTCCATGGTGCTGTGGAGTAGAGAGGGCCAGCATCAGCTTGGACATCGGGTTGGAAGGGCCTGAACTTTGCTTTGGGGACAGGCCATCATTGAAGTAAGACTGGCCGGCCCCAGCTCTGGTCTCCTACACCAGTTGCCACAGAATTGGTTCTCTAAGTAGTCGGTGTGGGAGGCGAGAGTTGGGGGCAGGTCCCCCCTTCTCCCCTCTGAGGGTCTGTCCTGGATGGGAAGAGGGGGAGATCATAAACTCCCTACCATGTGCAAATGTGGTGCTCTCCTGCCCCCACACCACACCCAATTTGGCATTTCCTGGGCCTCACCTTGCCCCTTCTCCCAGGCTTTCCCTGAATACGAATAAAACCAAAGTGGAGGAAGGCAGAGCCCAGGATGGAGCCAGGGGGATTTCTGATATGCTGTTTAAGCTCTGTGCTTAAACAAAAGCCAATTTCTTATTTACGCCAGCTAGAGTTTGTAACTTGGCCTGAGTTCCCCAGAAAAGCTTGAGGGGGCGCCTGGGTGGCTCCGTTGGTTGAGTGGCAGACTCCTGATTTCAGCTCAGGTCATGATCTCACGGTTCATGGGATGGAGCCTGAGTGGGGCACTGTGCTGAGAGCCTGGGATTCTCTCCCTCTCTCTCTCCGCCCCTCCCTCCCCAATAAATAAAATAAACTTTAAGAAAGAAAGAAAGAGACGGATAAAGAGAGAAAGAGGGAAAGCCTGAGGCAAAGGCTCATTTGCTACTAGTTTCTAAGGCCCTGCAATCCCAGAGAGCTGGAATGAGGGACAGAGAAGTGACGGAGGGGCCGTCATCAATACGAGGGGGCTCCATCATGCAGGACCTGCTTCTCAAAAGCCACATAAATTTCACTTCAGGACAGTCCATTGAGGGGAAAAGGGTAAGAATTTAGCTGCTTCTCCCACCTCCCATTGGTCAAAGTTTGACTACTGGGGACTGAACTTCCCTGCTATCCCCCATCCCAAAGGTACAAGGGTTATTCCTTTGTGGGAGGAGTTATTGGAGCTTCTGCCCAGGCTGGAAGAATCTTGGGGGGAAGGCTAGAGGTGAACAAGGAACCACCTGGTCATAAATGTTTTGAAGAAATAGAGAAGGATATTCTTTTCTTTTTTTAAATTTTTAAAAAGCGTTTATTTTTGAGAGATAGAGAGCATGAAGGGGGACAGGGGGTAGGGGCAGACAGAAATCTGAAGCAGGCTCCAGGCTCTGAGCTGTCAGTACAGAGCCTGACGCGGGGCTCAAACTCACGCCATGAGATCATGACCTGAGCCAAAGATGGACGCTTAACTGACTGAGCCACCCAGGCGCCCCTTGAGCAGGATATTCTGGAAGGGGGTCAGGAGAGGCCATCTGAAGAGGTGTTGAACCCAGACTGAGGAGCAGGAATTAGCCAGGCCGAGGGGGTGCAGGTGCAGAAGAGCCAAGGGGAAAAAAGTCCGGGGGCCCTGAGACCAGAAAGAGGTCCCACTGTACTTGGGGAGCTAAAAGAAGGCCAACACCCTGCAGCCTTTAGAGCCAGGCAGATCGCTAAGCATTTATGGAGCACCAAGTATATACGGGATATGGCCCCCTATTGTTCGACTACCCCGCCCCTTCCCCTTTTTTCAGGGAATTGTGCCTTCTTCCTTCCTGCCCGTGCCAAGTGGTTACCATAGGAACAACCTTGCTCCTGCGATTGGACCACACCCCTCTGGCCACAGTTGATTGGACTGGAGGTGAACACCTCACCGAGGTTGGGCCAATCAGAGTCTCAACCCCTGGGGACCAGGGAGTTGGCGGGGGTGATGAGGCTCCAGGCTCCCGGCTGGACTAGTCGCTCCTTGACTCAGGAGCTATGCTGGCAGCCCGGGTTTTAGTCGAGGGGTCCACGAAGCAGGGAAAGACACTTCTGCACGGAGGAGGTGTGAATGAGGCAGATGAGGAACAGTGAGAGAGCCTGGTGCCTGTTCTCCTGGGATGTGGCTGCACCCCTGCCCTGGGGCTCCTTGAAACAAAGCCCCTTTTTGCTTAAATTGCATCCAGTGGGTTTCTATCTTTCTCAACGAAACAAGCCCCAGCCAATAGCTTGCCAAATGCTAGGGCTTTATAAATGCATAAATATGGCAAGGTCTCTGCCCTGAAGAAAGCCATAAACCACTGGGAGAGACGGACATACGCACTAAACATTAACTACAGGGCAATGGTGCTGTAATAAAAATTTCGTCAAGGCAGGGAGATTGTGCAGAGATAAAACAACAGGTGTAAAAACGTTTTGAAAAGAAAAACGTAGTATGTATGTCCCCTATAATCATACTTAGGTGATTCAACTTCATTTCTATTTTTAGTTTAATCAAGAACACAACCAGAACGATGCTGTTTTACACGGCAGCTGGCTGGTGTTAATCTGGCAATGAGTAAGTGATCCAGGATCTCATGCTTTTACTTCCTCATTTGTGTTTGGTTAGTGGATGGATAGATAACATTAGAGTGTCCCAAAGAATTGGGAAGCATTTGTGGTTTGTGGTCTTCCTGCTTTATCACAATTCTCTACCCTTTCTGTCCTGCCTCCATCAACCTCTCCTTGACTCCATGAAATTACCAGGCTGCTGACTCAACTAGACTGAAACCTTGCAAGTGAATCACTGATTGGGAAGTTTGCTGATGGACATGCCATTGCTGTTAACCACACATGGTGACATTATGTCTAGAGAGGTGTGACTTCTGCTGAAATAATCTTTAAAATCATCTTGTCCAAGGACTCTTCGAATGTTCTAATGGTTTATGAAAGAGCAATGATATCTCGTTGAGAAATGCCTTCTCTCCACCCTATCACACACAGACACCTGTTTATTTCTGCTGAATTTCTGATGGCAGAGATAACAGCACCGAGCATAGCTTAATGGCACGCTGATGTGGAGGAATAAAGCAGGCTTGGGTGTCAACTTGATGTAAGTTCAAATCCCAGCTCCACAAATAGCCAGCTGTGGGGTCTTGGGCAAATTAACCAACCTCTCTGAGCCTCAGCTTCCTTGTCTGTTGCAGGAAGGAAAGAAATGGACAAGAGATCACCTGTAGGGTGGACAGGTGTAGAACAGTACCAGGTAGGACTCGAATGATTCAATGAAAGGAGGTGGATAAAAATAACATACTAGGAAATGGAGCTGAGAAACTGCTTGTTTTGGGGTGCCTGCCTGGCTCATTTGGAAGCGCATGAAACTCTTGGTCTTAGAGTCAGGAGTTTGAGCCCCTTGTTGGGTGTAGAGATTGCTCAAATAAATAAATAAACTTAAAAAAAAAAATCCTGCCTGTTTCTTTTAGTGTATCCTGGAGTGAATTGGGTTTTCTGGGACAGGCTGGGAGGGCTCCCTTTCCAGCAGAGCTGATCTACTGCTAAGAATCAGAATCTGATCCATCACATTTAATGACAAGGAGACTTGTACCATTTAAAACCCAGTAAGTCAAGAATAATTTTCCTGTAAGAATAACTGTAATGTTGGGGGCTTGAGCCTCAGAGCACAAATTCTACAACCATTGTAGTATTGTGCTCCCACTGAACTTTTTAAAAATGTGTCTTATTTTAAATTTTTTTTAAGTTTATTTCATTTTGAGAGAAAGAGCACACACACTCGCACACACACGTGTGTAAGTGTGGGAGTGGCAGAGAGAGAGGGAGAGAGAAAATCCCAAGCAGGCTCCACACGGTCAGTGCACAGAGGATTCAAGGCTCAAACTCAAACTCATGAACTGTGAAATTACAACCTGAGCTAAAATCAAGAGTTGGACACTTAACCAACTGAGCCACCCAGGAGCCCCTTGTTTTTTTAACCTTTATTATCGAAGTAGAGTTGACATCATCCTTTGAACTTTTTTTTTAAGATTTATTTTTTTTAGGTAATCTCTACACCCCACACGAAGCTCAAACTTACAACCTGGAGATCAAGAGTCACGTGCTCTACTGACTGATCCAGCCAGGTGCCCCTGAACAATTTGCTCTCTGTGCCGTCTCTGGTATTTTGCAAAATGCTCACACATACAGGAATAGCAAGCAAGAGCTATCGCAGTGACTGTCCTTCATAGCACTTTATCTCAGCTGACCTTTCCATGGAAGTGATTACAACAATGATGCATCTTTCAGCTTCAGCACTTCCAAGACCACTTGAACTCAGAAGTCCCAGTACACCCAAACAGCCCTGAGGCTGACTCAGGAGGTGTACCTCTGTTTATCCACTAAAGTGGCGCCACCCTGTGGCAACTTCATGAATAGTGTACAATCCCCTGTCCCTCCAGTTGTGCAATTAAGGGATTCTTGAATATTTTTTTTTAACTTTTTAGGGGCGTCTGGGTGTCAGATGGTTAAGCATCCAACTTCGGCTCAGGTCATGATCTTGCAGTCTGTGGGTTGGAGCCCCATGTCAGGCTCTGTACTGACAGCTCAGAGCCTGGAGCCTACTTTGGATCCTGTGTCTCCCTCTCTCTCTGCCCCTCCCCCACTTGCATTCTCCTTATCTCTCTCTTTCTCTCTCTCTCTCAAAAATAAATAAATATTAATTTTTTTAATTTTAGATTTATTTTTACTTCTCAAGAGAAGTGGAGGGAGAGTGCACGCAAGCAGGGGCGTGGCAGAGGGAGAGAAAAAAAAATTTTTTTAACGTTTTATTTACTTTTGAGGGACAGAGAGAGACACAGCTTGAGCAGGGGAGGGGCAGAGAGAGAAGAAAACACAGAATCCAAAGCAAGCTCCAGGCTCCAAGCCATCAGCACAGAGCCTGATGTGGGGCTCGAACTCACAAACCTCAAGATCATGACCAGAGCTGAAGTCAGAGGCTTAACTGAGCCACCCAGGGACCCTGAAGGAGGGGGAGAATCTTAAGCAGGCTTCACAGTCAGCACACAGCCAAGGGCAGGGCTCCATGTCGCAAGCCTGGGATCATGACCCCAGTAGAAATCAAGAGTCCACTGTTCAACCAACTGACCCACTCAGGCTCCGGTATTTATTAATTTTTTAATTGGTGCGTTTTGTATTTCAATGATGGGACATAACATGAGGCCTTACTCATATTTTTACATTACTGTAATTCAGATTGCGTAATTAAAATTTACATAAAATGTAATTACACTATACTGGATTTACTTAAATCTTTTAACTCCACCATTTTTGAGATTTTGAGAAGTTTGCAGCTTGAGTTTCAGGAAAGCACAGTGGAAAGGCAACTATATATCGTTTTGTTTTTAAGATTTTTTTTTTCTTTTTTAGAGAGAGAGAGAGAGCATGTGTGAGCAGGGGAGAGGGGCAGAGGGAGAGAGAGAATCTGAAGCAGGCTCTACACACAATGCGGAGCCTGACCCAGGGCTCGACCCCATGACTCTGGGATCATGACCTGAGCCAAAATCAAGAGCTGGACACTCAACCGACTGAGCCACCCAGGTGCCCCTTGTTTTTTTATTTTTGAAGTATAGTTGACATCACCCTTTGAACATTTTTTTAAAGATTTTTTTTATTTTTAAGCTATCTCTATACCCATCGTGGGGCTCAAACTCATAACTTCGAGATCAAGAGTCACATGATCTACTGACCGAGCCAGCCAGGCACCCCTGCAATCATATATCTTATGTTATTTACTTCCAGAAGGACCCCCCACTCTGGGTAGGATTGCACCAGGCTGCCTGGAGGAAGCCACTTCTTCTTTGCATGGATAGGAGTTATCTGTTCTTGTCCTTGGAAATTCACTCCCACTTCCTTCCTCTATTGGAGTCTTCCTAGCCTGTTTTTGCAGGGCAACAGTGGATACCTCCAGGACCCATGCCTGCAGCCCCTGAGCAACCTCTTTTCATCCTAACCTTCTCCCTTCATAACTCAGGGTGGTACTTTTCAAACTAGGGTCTGTAGGTATATTCTGGGGCGGGGCCGGGGAAGGGGTGGTGGTCTCTGAATTCTACCAAAAGTTTCAAATGTTGTGTTTTCATTTTTGGGTCATCTGTATGCCCACCCCAGAACCAAGGGCCACCTCGTGATTTTAAAACCTGGTTTTCCATTTGGACTAGGGTCATGTTCACGGCGGATGAATCAGTATGCAGTATCATCAAAGGCAAATGTCTCACTGAAGTTCAAATAGAGAAAGATGGCAAGAGAAAGATGGTCCTATGAAACAAAGGGTTTTGCAGCTCTAATCGTCTTCCCATCCAATGTGACAGTAGGTACTAACAGTAAGGTTTACAAATAAACCACGAAGAGGTTCCACGAAATACTATTTAAATATTTTCCTGATTATATTTTGTGGGTTTTTTATGTTTATTTATTTTTGAGAGTGAGACAGAGCCTAAGCAGGGGAAGGACAGAAAGAGAGGGAAACACAGAATCCGAAGCAGGCTCCAGACTCTGAGCCGTCAACACAGAGCCCAATGTGGGGCTTGAACTCACGGAACCGCCAGATAATGACGTAAGCTGAAGTCAGAAGCTCAACTGACTGAGCCACCCAGGCGCCCCTGTTTTAAGTGGGTTCTCCACCCAACGTGGGACTTGAGCTCACAACCCCCAAGATCAAGAGTTTCATGCTCTACCAACTGAGCCAGCCAGGTGCCCCTTTATGTTATAATTTGGGGGTACATGATTAAATGGATTGGTTCATTAAAATTATGACTAGGTGGTTAAAAAGGAGTTTATTATTCATAAAAAGAATAAACAATAATAATGTCAGTGATTCAAATACTGGTCCATTATCCAAAACAAAGCAAAACTCAAGTTGAAAGTACACCTTTCCCCCATTAAACCACACACCAGTGATTCACAGTGATTCAGTTTCAGTAAAACATCACCCGTCACTTTGATTTAATATTGTTCATTTAACGTCTATGACTTTTTGTGTGTATTTTTAAGTTTTTTTTTTTTTTTTTGGTTTAAAGCTGAGGCAGCATATGAACTTTTTAAATATGGAAATTTAAGTTTTGCTTTTCCTCATTTTCATCCCTGCTTTGGAAGGGTTCAATACAATTTAAGAAGGGGGACTCCCACTCACCTCCAAGCATTCACCCCAGTGCAAATATTTCCAAATATTTCCCTTCTCTTTCCAGTGGTAAATGCAGAATGAATTCTTCCAGCCCTCTGGGCAAGCAAAGCCAGTTTATCAAAAGGTAATGATTTAGTGTCCGGTTTTATTGGCCCATCAGGGTCTACCAGGAAAGAAAAGAGAGTGGGGCTATTGTGCGAGGGGACTGAGAGGGAAAGGCTGCATGTGAAGCTCTATTGAGAGTCCAGGGACTGTGTTGGAATTTTCCCAGATTTCCGTAGGGAAACTCTGGATACAGACACCTCTGTGATCTGCATGCAGGACAGGGTCAGGTTCTCACCGGGGACTGCCCAGTGGGGATGGCACCCAGTGATGCCACAAGACTGTGTTCTGTCCTGGTGTGACCATGCAGTGTAGACGCCTTCTTGAAACGCTCCGGGACCCCTGAGAGCCCAAAGTCCATCCCACAACAGGGAAGAGAGGAGGCCTCAAAGCTGCACTCACGGGAGAACGTACTCAACCTGGAGGCCCCTAACCTGGGAGGTGACCCAGTCACCAAATGGCCCTATTGGGAAAACACACCTGGAAAGGGGGCACTGTCCAGCCACTGTTGGTGCATTGTGAGGGCACCATGGAGTAGGTTCAGAGGTGCTGAAGGAACACAGAGGCTGGGAACTGACCACTGTTGCCAAGACAATGCAGACAGGAGGGTCAAGCAACGGGAAAGTCTTTCTCCCTGCCAGTCTTTCTTTACAGGGGCTGGATCCATTGGAAAATCAGCTGGCCAAGGATTCTGGAGTATAGTTTTCAGAGTCCCAGCAACAGAGCAGGTAGACAGGTGGGCTGGGAGCTGAGAGACACTGGGCCAGTGACCACCAAGGCATGCTTAAAGCCAAAGAGAAGTTAATATCCTGCATCTCATTCAAGACTCTTAGTTGCAAGCTAGAGAAGCTGACTTTGGCCAGTTGAAGCTGCAAAGGAATTTACCAAAGGCTTTTGGGTATCGCACAGAACTGGCTTGAGAAACGAGATTAGAAATTGGCTCAGAACCAGACCAGAAGGACACTGCTGCCATACGGCATCTGATGCTGCCGTGGCGTGCTAGATTCTGTTACTTTCCAGGAGGGATTCCTTCTCTCTGCTTCCACCCCAAGCCTCCCTGACCCGCTGGCTTTGGGCGTGGCCATGGGATCTGCCCTGCCCATGGAATATGGCTGAAATGATGGTGTGCCCTTTCTGAGCAGCGTTCCTGCCCCACTCTCCTGCCCTCTTGCATGAGGAGAACATACTCCCTGGAGCTGCGGCTCCTCCAGCCACAGCCCTGCAAAGACATGAAGCACACTTGAACCTAACTTGCAGACTGGAGCCCAGCCTCTGGGAGTCCAATAGAAACCAGCCCAGCCACAGGTCACCAACATCCTGTCCACAGAACTATGAGTGAGGAACACATTTGCTGGTGGAAATCACTGAGATTTGGGGGTGTATTTTTTTTTACCATGATAGAAGCTGACAAGTGCACATGACCACCTAGAAGAATCTCTCCTCTCCTGCTTTTTTTTTTTTTTTTTAGTGTGTATTATTTTTGAGAGAGAGAGACAGAGAGACAGAGTATGAGTGGGGGAGGAGCAGAGAGAGAGGGAGGGAGACACAGAATCTGAAGCAGGCTCCAGGCTCTGAGCTGTCAGCACAGAACCTGACACGGGGCTCGAACTCATAAACCGTGAGATCATGACCTGAGCCACCCAGGCGCCCCCTGTTTTTTTTTTTTAATGGGCCAACTTCTTTTTTTTTCTTTAATT
The DNA here is from genome assembly GCF_014898765.1 of Herpailurus yagouaroundi. Taxonomy (NCBI): domain Eukaryota; kingdom Metazoa; phylum Chordata; class Mammalia; order Carnivora; family Felidae; genus Herpailurus; species Herpailurus yagouaroundi. The sequence continues at coordinate 65,466,824 of NW_024412396.1, forward strand.
TTTTTTCAATGTTTACTCATTTTTGAGAGAGAGAGAGAGTGTGTGAGCAGAGGAGGGGCAGAGAGAGAAAGGGAGACACAGAATCCGAAGCAGGCTCCAGGCTCTGAGCTGTCAGAGCAGAGCCCGATGCGGGGCTTGAACTCATGGACTGCAAGATCATGACCTGAGCCCAAGTCAGATGCCCAGCCAACTGAGCCACCCAGGCGCCCCCCCCCCCTTTTTTTAAGTTTATTTTTGAAAGAGACAGAGACAGTGCGCGTAGGGGAGAGGCAGAGAGAGAGGAAGACAGAGAATCCCAAGCAGGCTCCCCATGGTCAGCACAGAGCCTGACATGGGGACCAAACCCACGAACCACGAGACTGTGACGCAATCCGAAACCGAGAGTCAGATCCTTAACTGACTGGCCACCCAGGCACCCGAGACTGGTGTTCTCATAAGAGGAGAAAACCCAGGGGGGCGCCTGGGTGGCTCAGTCGGTTAAGCGGCCGACTTTGGCTCCAGTCATGATCTCGTGGTCCGTGAGTTTGAGCCCCGCGTCGGGCTCTGTGCTGACAGCTCAGAGCCTGGAGCCTGTTTCAGATTCTGTGTCTCCCTCTCTCTGACCCTCCCCCGTTCACGCTCTGTCTCTCTCTGTCTCAAAAATAAATAAACATTAAAAAGAAAAAAATTTTTTTTTAAAAAGAAGAAGAGAAAACCAAGAAAGAGACACATAAGGCAGAAGGCCACATGATGCTGGAGGCAGAGATTGGAGTGATAACGTCTATAAGCCCAGGAACCCCAAGGAGCTGGAACACCTTGCCGGCAACACCAGAAGCTGGAAGAGAAGCATGAAACTGATCCTTCCCTAGAGACTTCTGAGAGGGCATGGCCCTGCTGACACCTTGATTTTGCACTTTTATTTATTTTCATTTTTTATTTATTAATTTTTTAATGTTTTATTTAGTTTTGAGAGAGAGAGAGACAGAGTGTGAGCGGGGGAGGGGCAGAGAGAGAGGGAGACACAAAATCTGAAGAAGCCTCCAGGCTCTGCGCTGTCAGCGCAGAGCCCCATGCGGGGCTCAAACTCCCAGACTGTGCGATCATGACCTGATGCTTCAAGTACGATGCTTCACCAGCTGAGCCACCCAAGCACCCCAATTTTGCACTTTGAGCCTCCAGAATTGTGAGAATACGTTGCTGTTGTTTTCAGCCCCCCGTTTGTGGAACTTTGTGACAGTGGCTCGAGGAAACTAATACAGTGGGCAGACCCTCAAATATAAGAGGAAGGTATGGGAGCCACCTCTCTTCCTCCAGCAAAAAAGAGAAACTTCCTTTTCTCATACTTGTTTCAGTGATATTCTGAAGCAATTCAAGAGGCAGATCCTTAGACTTTCTTCTGTAACAGCGGTTTGTACGCGACTGTAAGGAAATTCACCAAGGGCAGCGAGCGTGCCCTGCAGAAGGAATTTGTTATCTGGGGTCTCCGCCTTCTCCTGGATTGTATTTGATCCAAAAATAACTGCCTGGATAGGGCTACTTAAGATCTGTGGGTGAAAAACAGATGCCTTTTCAAAAAGTCTGAATTTCAGAGTAAAAGGGCTGTGTGGGGACAAAATGTCTGGGGTGGAGTTTGGTATCGGAGCAAGACCGAGCTGATTCTGTTAGACTTGTTAGTTGCCCTCACACGTCTTTCTATCGAGGAACAGTGCGCTCCGTTAGACTCTCAAAGTCATTTTGGAGCACTGTAGGGAATATAAAAAAATTTTTTTTGAGAGAGAGACACACCGAGACAGAGACAGAGAGAGAATCTTAAGCAGGCTCCACACTCAGCACGGAGCCAGACATAGGGCTTGATCCCACGCCCCTGGGATCATGATGTGAGCCAAAATTAAGAGTCAGTCGCTCAACCAACTGAGCCACCCAACGTTAGTGTCTTCTTAAAGTTGGAGATTCAACTAGGCAATGGCATGAGGAAAAGGGAGGGGGCCGCTTTAGCTAAGAGACTCTAGAGACACCAAGAGTCGCGTGTGGTCCTTGTTTGGATCCGATCCCGGTTCCCATCAACCGTGAGAAGATATTTTTGAGGTAATCAGAGAAAATTGAAAATGAACTGGATATTAGATGATCATTACTGACAATTTTATCAGATGTGATATTGGCATTATAAGAAAAGGGAGATTTTTAAGAGAGGTACAAAGTATGTAAAGGCAAAAATGCCATAACGTTTGGGATATGCTTTAAAAAAGCGTGGTTAACAGTGGACTTGAATTTCAACCATTGCATTTAGGTAAGAGGCGTGATTTCTAGCGTTTCGTTGTCCTACCCTTAGTATGAGACTATTTTTGAAAACAAGCAAATAAATATTGTAACAAATGGAAGAAGTAATAAAGCTATTTGCAAAAATATTTAAAACCAGTGGAGAGACATGTGGTTACACACTGTATATTAAACACATATGTTAATATTTATTTCCACTTGAAACTCATCCAAAATGACAGTCAAGGACCAAAACAAGTGTAAGCCTCCCAGAACAAGGAGGCGGGTTACATCCACTGCCAAGAAGTATGCTCAGTCCACTCAGGAAGACTGGGCGCTTATAAACAGCAGACCTTTATTCCTTACAGTGTGGAAGCTCAAAGTCCAAGATCAGAGAGCCAGCATGGTTGGGTGAGGGCTTCTGCATCACAGAATTCTCTCCTTGTCCTCACAGGGCAGAAGGTCTCGGGGTCTCTTTTCCAGGGGGCTAAGCCCATTCACGAGACTCCACCCTCGTGACCCAGCCATCTCCCCAAAGTCCCACCTCCTAATACCATCACCTCTGGGGGTTAGGATGTCAACACATAACACTTTGGGAGCCACACACATTCAGACCATAGCAAGATGTCAACACATTTTTGGAACGTGGAGAAGTCCGGGCGTTCCTGGTTTTATCGTGCTCACACGGGGCTCAAATTCACAAACCGTGAGATCATTACCTGAGCTGAAACCAAGAGCCAGACTCCTTTTTTAAAAATTCATTAGTTAACTAATTAATTAATTTTTAAATTTACATCCAATTTAGTTAGTGTATAGTGCAATAATGATTTCATTATTCCAGTGATTCATTCCCTACATATAACACCCAGTACTCATTCCGAGAAGTGTCTTCCTTAATGCCCCTTGCCCATTTAGCCCATCCCGCCTCCCACACACCCCTTCAGCAACCCTCAGTTTGTTGTCTGTATTTAAGAATCTCTTACATTTTGTCCTTCTCTGTTCATGTGTTTTGTATCTTAAATTCCTCACATGAGTGAAGTCATATGATATTTGTCTGTCTCTGACTAATGTCACTCAGCGTAATACACTCTAGTTCCATCCATGTAGTTGCAAATGGCAAGATTTCATTCTTTTTGATTGCTGAGTAATACTCCATTATATATATATATATACCACATCTTCTTTATCCATTCATCCATCGATGGACATTTGGGCTCTTTCCACACTTTGGCTATTGTCGATAGCTCTGCTATAAACATTGGGGTGCCTGTGTCCCTTTGAAACAGCACATCTGGGGGCGCCTGGGTGGCGCAGTCGGTTAAGCGTCCGGCTTCAGCCAGGTCACGATCTCGCAGTCCCTGAGTTCGAGCCCCGCGTCGGGCTCTGGGCTGATGGCTCGGAGCCTGGAGCCTGTTTCCGATTCTGTGTCTCCCTCTCTCTCTGCCCCTCCCCCGTTCATGCTCTGTCTCTCTCTGTCCCAAAAATAAATAAACGTTGAAAAAAAAAAATTGAAACAGCGCATCTGTATCCCTTGGATAAATACCTAGTAGTGCAATTGTTGGGTTGTAGACCAAGAGTCAGACTCTTAACCTACTGAGCCACCCAGGCACCCCACCTCACAATATTTCTAACGTTTTCATTATTATCATATTTGTTTTGGTGGTCTGTGATCGGTGATTATGATTCACTGAAAGTTTAGATGATGGTTAGCATTTTGTAGCAATAAAGTACTTTTAAGTTAAAGGATATACTTTTTTTTAGTCACAATGCAATTGCACGCTTAATAGACTACAGTATCATGTAAACGCAACTTTAAAAAAAAATGTTTGTTTATTTTGAGAGGGAGAGCACAGCAAGTGAGGGAGGGGCAGACAGAGAGGGAGAGAGAGAATCCCAAGCAAGCTCCATGATGCCAGTGCAGAGCCCGAGGTAGGACTCCATCCCACAAACCGTGAGATTGTGACCTGAGCTGAGATCAAGAGTCGGGCACTTAACCAAGTGAGCCACCCAGGCACCCTGTAAACGTAACTGTTATAGGCACTGGGAAACCAAAAAGTTCATTTGGCTCACTTTAGTACAATTTTCACTTTATTGCAGTGGTCTGGAACTGAACCCACAATATCTCTGACTATGCCTGTATTGAGGGAATAGTACTGACCTAGTAGAGCAGAGGAAGCTACACCATAAGGTCCTGCAGAGGGGACCAAGTGAGAGCAAATTCTGGGGTACCTGGGTGGTTCAGTCAGTTAAGTGTCTGACTCTAGGTCAGATCATGATCTCGTGGTTCATGGGTTTGAGCCCTGAATTGGGCTCTGTGCTGTCAGCACAGAACTTGCTTTGGATCCTCTGTCTCCCTCTCTCTGTTCCTCCCCTGCTCATGCTCTCTCTTGCTCTCTCTCTCTCTGTCTCTCAAAAACAAGCACAAAAGAAAGAAAGAAAGAAAGAAAGAAAGAAAGAAAGAAAGAAAGCAAAAGGCCTAGGGTGGCTCAGTTGGTTGAGTGATTGACTTCTAATTTCAGCTCAGGTCATGATCCCAGGGTTGTGGGATTGGGCTCTGCACTGAGTGTGGAGTCTGCTTGAGATGCTTGTTCTCTCTCTCTCTCTCAAATAAATAAACATTAAAAAAAAAAAAAGAAAGCAAATATTCACCCCTCATGGACCTTCCAAAATGTACTCCTTATTAAAAGAAGCAGAGGGGATTTGACATAGACATGGAAGAGAAGGCCACGTGAAGATGGGGCAGAGAGGAATTTAAAGATGGTGGCCTTGGGGCTCCTGGGTGGCTCAGTTGGTTGAGCATCTGACTCTTGATTTTGGCTCAGGTCATTATCCCAGGGTTGTGGGATTGAGACTCACATCAGGCTCTGTACTTAGCATGGAGCCTGCTTGAGACTCTCGCTTTCTCTCTCTCTCTCTCTTTCTCTGTCCTTGTGCCCCTCTCCCCCTCTCAGGTGCACCTTCTCTCTCTCTCCAAAAAAATAATAGTAATAAAGATGGTGGCCGTAAAGACTGAACCGATATGACCACAAGCCAAGGCATGCCAGCAGCCAACAAGGCTGAGGAAGCAAGGTGTGGATTCTTCCCGAGAGCTGTGGAGGGAGCATTGTCTTGCTGACACTCTGATTTTGGACCAGTGTAACGGACTTCTGGCCTCCAGACTTGCGGGAGAATAAATTTCTGTTGTTTTAAGTCATGAAGTTTGTGGTAAGTTGCCATAGTGGCCACAGGGAGCTACTCAGAGTTTGCCAGATATAAGGAACGCGTCAGATAGAAGGTGCTGTGAGACACCTGGAGCCCCATTCTACCCTGTGCTGCTCCCTTGGCGGGAGATGGGAGATTTATTCTCTGGATGAGTTTAATTTGAACCTGAGATGCTCCTGACCCAGGGACGCCAGACACAGTGTGGGGTGCAGGGGAGGCTCCTGACCGAAAACCAGGAGAGTGACAAGGGTCTGCATTCCCAACAGGGAGACCCAGGGCCTCTGTTTCCCACCTGGCCCCCGAAAGTAAGTAGTCAGGCTATACCCCTTTGGGCAAGAGAGAAACGATTGTTCCCTGGAGAAACCGAACAGCCTGAGAGAGAAGACCGTCGGCTACTGACATTCGGGGGTCCCCCAGCCAAAAAGCTGACCTGCTGTCCCACCACCAGTCGCATCTACGAAAACAGCACTTACGATCAGCTATTTAGAGGAGAACTGACCGACAGCTGAGGAGCACGATGCATTTGAGAATACACCACACATTCTCTCAGACTCATTAGAAAAAAGCTTCCAACACGGAAGGGAGAAGGAAATAGAAAAAAGAAACTTGGATGCAGGGCTACCCATAGACGGGACATAAATGTCATAAGATGCAGCCCCCTGAGGGTTGCTACCAAGTGAGAGGCTCAGGACAGCTGTTCCATTTGCCTTACCCAAGGGATGGATCTACCTGAGGAAACAATAACACGGTAGGGAAGACTAGAAAACTAAAAAATAAACTAAAAAGCCAACAACAGCAACCACCAAACTGGAATAAATGTGCCAAGAGCGGTAATAAAGGGCAATCAGCCCCTGGGACGGAATGCGTTTTCCAATGATCTTTCTATCCCATTTTACATGTCCTTCTCACGGTGGCACTGACCTGGAATCTCTACTCTTATTAAATCCGGGTTGGGAGAGGCCATGCCCAACCAGTAACCCAGGGAATCCAGCACAAATGATGCTGTATGGCTTCTGGGGCTACGTCATAAAAGGGATACAGCTCCTGCCTGACTCTTGGGACATTTGCCCACGAACCCAACCACCATGTGGCAAGGAAGCCTAGGCTACAAGGAAAGTCCTGGCAGACAGCATCCCCAGGTAGGCCCTGGGCTGACACCACCGTCTGTGGCCAAATGAGTGCCAAGACTTCAGAGGCTTCTAGCCCCTGCCTTAGGGTCTTCTAGCTGAGGCTCCAGATATCATGCAATAGCCCCACTAAGCCCTGTCTGAATTCCTGACCCAAAGAAACCATGAGAGATAATAAGCAATTAAATGAATAAACATGGAATGATCACACAGTATGAACGAGCGTGAGGAAAGTAGTGCTGTAAGTGAATGGAAAATTCACCACAGAGGTGCCTGGGTGGATTGGTGGGTTAAGCGTCTGACTCTTGATTTCAGCTCAGGTCTCGATCTCAGGGTCCTGAGTATGAGCCCCATGTTGGGCTCCACGCTGGGCTCCATGTTGGGCATGGAGCCTACTTAAAAAAAAGCAAAAGAAAAGAAAATGCACCACAAAGCCTGGACGAGGTTGCCGGGGCCATGGACTTCTTGCTCTGGCTTTGATCCCATCTCATGCTCACCTTGTGCAAGTGTGATTCACTGATTAGCCTGGGTCTAGGCCATCCATCCATGCCCTAAACTGTGGCTGAGTCATGGGAGAGGGAATCTGCAAGCAAAACCCACACTAGATCCTGAAGAAGGCAGAGCGGGCACCGGAGAGAAGAGCAGGTATTTAATTCAGACATTCTCGGCATGTGCACGTTTTCCAAAACTATTTTGTTTTTTGTTTTTTGTTTTTTTAAGTCTACTTATTTATTTATTTTTGAGAGAGAAAGAGAGAGAGAGGGAGAGCATGAGCAGGGAAGGGGCAGAGGATTCAAAGCGTGTTGTATGCTGACAGCAGAGAGCCTGATACGGTGCTTGAACCCAAGAGCCGTGAGATCATGACCTGAGCCAAAGTCAGAAGCTTCACCGACTGAGCCACTCAGGCGCCCCTATTTATTTATTTATTTATTTACTCACTCACTCACTTACTTACTCATTTACTTATTTAAGTGATCTCCTACACCCAACATGGGGCTTGAACTCACGACCCCGAGAGCAAGAGTCACTAGCTCTTCCGACTGAGCCAGCCAGGCCCTCCAAATAAGCACATTTCTTTAGTTGTGCTGGTCTCAGTTAAACCCAAACGGGATCAGGCACTTCGAGACAAAACTTGTCTTCTGAGTGACCCAGACGAGGTCATTCTGTAGGATTGAGATGAATGCCCTCCAGCCGGCTAGAACTGGTACATCTGCTCCCTCTGGTGAAGCTGCCTCCCCCCTGCTTTGCCTAATCATTATAAATCACTAACACAAAATAAGAGAATAGTGTTTGCCTCTTGAAATTTATCTCATGATTTTTTTTTTTTTTAGTTAATAACCTGTACACATTACACTGATGGGAAGTATTCACTGGAGAAAAGCAGGAACCCCATTTTTTTAAAGGGTAAAATTTCCCATAGTTCAGTCCCTCAAAGAGAACTACTGTTTTGCATTTGCATACCAAGAAATATCCTTCTATTAGGCTGAACCATATGAAATTACCACAATTTAACCAGTTTTGACCCACGAAAACAGCCATCATGTTCCATCCAACACAATTTTGTTTTAATGGCTGCAGAGAATATACTACCCTTTGGACATGGGATAGTTTACTCAACCTGTCACTTGTTTTGGGCATTTATATAATTTCTAGCTTTTCACAATGATACAAAAAAAATTACAAGGGAAAACTCAGCCCACTCTTTGTGGACATCCTGTCTTAGTTTCTTAGGGGCCATTTTTATAAATTAGATAAAAGGAACATTTTATTTTTTATTTATTTTTTTAATTTTTTTTCAACGTTTTTATTTATTTTTGGGACAGAGAGAGACAGAGCATGAACGGGGGAGGGGCAGAGAGAGAGGGAGACACAGCATCGGAAACAGGCTCCAGGCTCCGAGCCATCAGCCCAGAGCCCGACGCGGGGCTCGAACTCAGGGACTGCGAGATCGTGACCTGGCTGAAGCCGGACGCTTAACCGACTGCGCCACCCAGGCGCCCCAAAAGGAAAGTTTTAAAAGCTTCTGTTGCAGGGGCACCTGAGTGGCTCAGTTGGTTAAAGGTCCGACTTTGGCTCAGGTCAGAATCTGCTTGTGGGTTCGAGCCCCATACTCTCTGTGCGGAGCTGTCAGCACAGAGCCTGGACTCTACTTCGGATTCTGTGTCTTCCTCTCTCTCTCTCTCTCTTTCTGTCTCCCCCTCCCCCACTCGAGCTCTGTCTCTGTCTCTCTCTCAAAATAAACATTAAAAATTTTTTAAAAAGCTTCTCTGGTCTATTAGAGGTATAGTTTCTGAGAAGCCAGAAGCTGCTTGGTACGAGGTCAATCTCCCCGCTGCCTGGAGGATGGGAGTGACAGGGGCCCTGCAGGTTATTGCTTCTAAAAGGCCACTCAAAAGGGAGAGAGGGGGGGGGGGGGGGCCCCGGGGGGGCGCAGTCGGTTAAGCGCCCGACTTCAGCCGGGTCACGATCTCGCGGTCCGTGAGTTCGAGCCCCACGTCGGGCTCTGGGCTGACGGCTCAGAGCCTGGAGCCTGTTTCCGATTCTGTGTCTCCCTCTCTCTCTGCCCCTCCCCCGTTCATGCTCTGTCTCTCTCTGTCCCAAAAATAAACAAACATTGAAAAAAAAAAATTAAAAAAAAAAAAAAAAGGGAGAGAGGCGAGATCAAAAGGGAATTGGAAACTGAGATGCAGCCGGACATTTACTGCTTGGTGTAGAGTTTGCAGGGGTAGTTATGCCTGTGCTCTAAAAAGCTGAACATACGTGCTGGTTGTAAAACCCAAGAGGGCCCATGGCGGCCTTGGAATGGACAAAGAAGCCTCCTGTGTTTGTTGCTGTGATACATGAGCGCGTTAGTGACAGGGAAGGTAATGGAGGCTTTTTTTTCTTCCAGCCTGGATCTCTGTAGAGGAATTCTCTCATTTAAAGGGAAAATATAAAGTAGAAGTAACAAAAGCACAAGCTCATTCTCTGCATTTGTAAAGAAAAGTAACAATAGCTGCCAGAGGCAGCCTTTAGGTTGACCCCCAGGGTTCTCACCTCCTGGAATTCACACCCTTGTGTCATTTCCTCCCCTTGAGTAGCGCTGGGATTGCGAGTTTGCTTCTAGTGGATAGAATAGGCCGGAAGTGATGGGGTGTCACTTTGGAGATGAGATTAGAAAAAGACTGTGGCTTCCGTCTTGGGATATTCTCTCACTCCCTCTTGGACGGCTTGCTTCAGGCAGAAATCAGCTGCTGTGTCATGAGGCAGCTCTGTGGAGAGGCCCCCACGGGTGGGCTGGGGAGTTCCTCCAAGAGATGGCCACGGCCTTGGCCAACACCTCTGTTGCAGTCTGTGAGGGAGCCGGGCCCTCCCTGTTCAGTTGCTCCCAGACTCTTGATCCACAGATACTTCCAAATAACAACTGTTCTCAGGCACAGGGTTTCGGGGTAGGTTTTGTGCAGCAGTAAGGAGCACTTACAGTGGCCGCTTCCCTGTACTTGCCACGTAGCAGATACAGTCCCTGGCACTTTACATGATTATTTCATCTGGTCTACACAATGACGCTCTAAGTGCCATTCTTACCCTCATTTTCATTTGGACAAACTGAGGCCCCCGAAGGGTAAATAAACCCACCCAGAGTCACAGAGCTAGGAAATAGTGAAGCTGGCATGTGAACTGAGGCGTTCTGGAGTCAGAGCCCTGCTCACATAAATAAAGGTTTAAAAACAGCTGCTCATATTCCACTGGCTATCATCGCATTATTTGCCCACGCCTAAAACAAGCAGTCTGGCAAAGGGCATGGGCTCATCTTTAATCAAAATTTACCACCCCCGCTTTCTGCGGGGGCTATGGAACAGCTGGGTTTCCTCTGAAATTATGGTTCTGTGAAATGGGTGAACAATCTGGCTTAGACACAAAGGAGGAAAAGGACTAATGGTTGCTGAGCAGTAGCTAATAGTGCTGTCTTTTCTGCAGCATACATTGGGTTGTATTTATTATTACTATTATTAATTTTTGGAGGGAAACAGCAGGAAGTGGTGACGGATAAGATTCGGGTTATATGGCCCGAAACTGGCTCACCAGTGATTATATTCATGTACCACTCTTGACAAGGTGGTAGTTTGGTTCAGAGCCAAGATACTCTTGGAGGCTGTCTAGCATAGTGGTACTGGCTCTGGAACCAGAGATCTTAGTAGTTTTCAGCTGTGTGACTCCAGACAAACCACTTTACCCATCCAAAGGTCTGTTTCCTCGTTTGAAATTAGGGATCGTAATAAACCCACAAGGACTGTGGTCAGAATTAAATGAGGTAACATATGTAAAGCATTTAGCACCATGCTTGGCACAGAGGAAGACCTTAACAAGATTGCCATGATTATTTTTATATATAATAAGGCACATCAGGGCCTTACTAGTTAGTTGGGAAATATTACCTTCCAAGTGTGAGACACCATGTTGGGCTTATATGGGATATAACATACCTTGATATCAAGAGGAACATAGAATTTAGTTGCGGAGCTAGAAAGCACACTCATCCAAAGATATTCTGATAATATTTGGGAACACATGTTAAGTGACATATATTAGGCATATTAAGAATTTAGAGTCAGTTATGGGGCGCCTGGGTGGCGCAGTCGGTTAAGCGTCCGGCTTCAGCCAGGTCACGATCTCGCGGTCCGTGAGTTCGAGCCCCGCGTCGGGCTCTGGGCTGATGGCTCAGAGCCTGGAGCCTGTTTCCAATTCTGTGTCTCCCTCTCTCTCTGCCCCTCCCCCGTTCATGCTCTGTCTCTCTCTGTCCCAAAAATAAGTAAACGTTGAAAAAAAAAAATTAAAAAAAAAAAAAAAAGAATTTAGAGTCAGTTTTTAAATTAAGGATATCCAAATAAAGGTAACTAGGATATCTTTTGAGTCATACAGTTTTAGAGCTAAAAGAGACCATAGATTTTGGAGGTTAGTAAACCAAGAGGAATTTAATTTAAATTCCAAGAGGAATTTAATGCCTTTCCTTGCAGGTTATACAGCAAGCCAGAAGGAGGCTCAGATTGGGTTCAAGTTGGGGCTCTGCCACTAACTAGCTGTATGTTCTTGAGCAAGCCACTTATCTCTGGCCTCACTCACTTCATTGGCAAATTCTATCATTTTAGATGCCAGCCTTCTCCTCCTCCCCCTCCTCCTCTTCCTCCTCCCTCAAGATTTTAGTTTTAAGTAATCTTTATATCCAACGTGAGACTCAAACTCACAACCCTGAGATCAAGAGTCGCACACCCCACCTACTGAGCCAGCCAGATGCTGCTTAGAACCCCGCCTTCTGACCCACTCTCAGAATGATGACTGAGAGCCTTACAACCCTACTGGACACCGAATTATTTAATATATCGGTCCAGTTTATATGGTAATCCATGAGTACGTAAGAAAATTAACATCTCTAAAAGCAGAGTTAGGCTTGTTGGTAGCATAAGCAGGATAGTATTTGGGAAACGCACCACAGCTAAAGAGTACCTTAGACCTACATGTCATACTCCTTAAAAATAAGATAATTTCTGAAGTTGAATTCTAAAACCATCTAGTTTCCAATTTTATGAAATGTTCTTGCTGGAAGTGAAATGCAATCATTAAGGATGTCCTCACTTACATAGATTAGTCCATTTGCTTAGGCCAGGCCTCTCTGACAAGCTAATTAGAAGATTCTAGAAGTGTCAGGGACTAGAGAGGAAGTCACTGGCCCAGACTGAGCATTTAAATATTTTTCCACATAAGGGCTTGAGAAATTTTCCAGTCTTTGACGGGGGCAAGTATGACACCACTTACATAAGACATAATCCCTTTCTGCTTGGCTTGGACGCACACTACTCTTAGTACTTACTGCCACCTGGTGGTGTTTAGATGAATAACCATCTTTAGGCAGGGTGGGCACTCCAGTTATTCACTCCTTAGTGACTTATTTCACTGGTTGGCATGCCAGGTCATTTGTTATTTACTTGTGCATGTATGTATGCAAGTATCTGTGTATGTATTTCAGTGAATATTTTATTTATTTTTGTTTGTTCACTTATTTACATAATCTCTACACCCATCATGGAGCTCGAACTCACAACCTAGAGATCAAGAGTCGCGTGTCATTTACATAATCTCTACACCCATCATGGAGCTCGAACTCACGACCTAGAGATCAAGAGTCGCGTGCTCTGAGCCAGCTGGCGCCCCTCGATGAACATTTTATTTTAGAATAGTTTAGATTTACAGAAAACTTACAAAGATAGTACGGAGAGTTCCTATACACATACACACCTAGTTTTCCCTTATCGTTAACACCTTATCTTACCATGGTACATTTGTCACCTCCAAGAAACCAACATTGATATATTACTATTAACTAAACTCCAGATTATTTCAGATTTTACTTTTCCACTAAAGTCCTTTTTATCTGTTCCAAAAGCCCTTCCAGTATATCATGTTCCATTTAGCTACCAAGGTTCCTTAGTCTCCTCTGGTCTGTGACAATTTCTCTTTGTTTTTCATGATCGTGACAGTTTTGAAGAGTGTAGAATACCCTTCAATTTTAGTTTGTTGGTATTTTTCTCATTAGACCAAATTGTGCATTCTCTGATGTTAACCTTGATGTTAATTAGCTGTTAGTTAATTAGTTAATTAGATGTTAACTAGTACTTGCCAGTTTTCTCCACTGAAAAGTTACTATTTCTCCCTTTCCATACCCCATTCCTAAATTCAGGCCACACTTAGGGGGAGAAGGGAATAAACTCCACCTCCTGAAGGGGGAGTCTCCACATAATTGATTTGAAATTGAATGAAGGAAAATTTGACTCTTCTCCCGCATGTACTTATTCAGTCATGTATTTATATCAGCATGAACTTATGGATATTTATTTTATACTTTGGTAATAACCCAATGCTGTGCTATTCATTTTGTTCAAATTGTAGCTTTCATCAGTGGGAGCTCTTTCAGGCTGGTTCCTGTTGTCTTTCTGACATTCTGCCTTCCTTTTTTTTTGAGCACTTCCTTTGCATATTTATTTTTCATTTAAAAAACACTTTTGGGGCGCCTGGGTGGCTCAGTCAGTTGGGCGTCCGACTTCAGCTCAGGTCATGATCTCACGGTCCGTGAGTTCGAGCCCCGCGTCGGGCTCTGGGCTGATGGCTCAGAGCCTGGAGCCTGTTTCCAGTTCTTTGTCTCCCTCTCTCTGCCCCTCCCCCGTTCATGCTGTCTCTGTCTCAAAAATAAATAAACGTTAAAAAAAAATTTAAAGAAAAAAACACTTTTAGGGGCACCTGGCTAGCTCCGTTGACTCTCGATATTGGGGTCATGAGTTCAAGCCTCACATTGGGTGTAGAACTTACTTTAAAAAAACACTTTTGGGGGTCCCTGGGTGGCTCAGTCGGTTGAGCATCCCACTTTGGCTCAGGTCATGAGTTCGAGCCCCGCATTGGGCTCCATGCTGACAGCTCAGAGGCTGGAATCTGCTTCAGATCCTGTGTCTCCCTCTCTCTTTCTGTCTTTCCCCCACTGTGCTCTCGCTCTCAAAAATAAGTAAATAAACATTAAGAAAAAACACTTTTAGGAAGCAAAAGAAAATGAAATTACCTTTACAATTCCATCATCCCAATACAACTAGTTAGCTTTTTAGTGGGTTTTTTTGTTGTTCACGTTTTTGAAACATAGCTTTAAAAAACTTTTTTAAAAAGTTTATTTACTTTGAGAGGGACAGATACAGCGTGAGCAGGGGAGGGGCAGAGAGAGAGGGAGAGGGAGAGAATCCCAAGCAGTCTCTGTGCTTCCAGTGTAGAGCCAGATGCGGGGCTTGAACTCATGAAACTGTGAGATCATGACCTGAGCTGAAACCGAGTTAGATGCTCAACTGACTGAACCACCCAGGGGCCCAGAAACAGCTTTTAAAGCATATATTTTTACTACTTCACATGATTTCATAAACATACCCGCCATTTTTGATAATTATGTAGTGTTTACCAGATGCAGAAGTCAGAATACCTTAAGAAAAGTTCTCTGGAGTCAGACTATGTGCCCTTGCTCCTGGCACTGAATCTGAGCCTGAAGCCTCTCATTTATAAAACAGGGAAATGATGGTCTGTTCTACAGATTTCTGTGAGATTTTAACCAGGTATCATAGACCAGGACTCTGGAAATAGATGGCCTGAGTGTAAAGCCTGACTCTGCCACTTATTAGCTGGGAAAACCTGGGCAAGTTACCTAACCTCTCTGTGCCTCGGTTTCATCTGTAAAATGGGGAAAGCAAACAGCCTTGCCTCTCAGTATTGTTGGACTAAATGTGTGTGGCGGTGCCCACGGCAAGTGTTTGATGTCAGCTATTATTAACCCTGGGTAGACCTCCATGGCAGGCATTATAACCTAAATTTAACTATATAGTCCAACCGCCCCAGCTCAGTGCCTTATATACAGGAGGGGTATAGTGAATACTAACTAACACCTGTGTGTGAGCACAGTGTCTGTTTATCAGCAAATTGCAGGTGCCACTCCCCAGGACTAAGGTAACAAAGCACCTTACAAACAAGATCAGAATTGTACCTTTGAATTTATCTAGTCTATGCCATCTAGCATTTAGCTTCTTGTTTCTCACCTTAATTGACAAGTAAAAATTTTATATATATATATATATATATATATATATATGGTGTATAATGTGATGGTTTGATCTGTATTTAGCTTCCCATGGTAGGAGGACTTGATAAAGAGTGAAACCAGGACATTGAGTCTTTTTTTTTTATGTTTATTTATTTATTTTGAGAGAGAGGATGCACAAACATGCAAATGAGGGAGGGGAAGAGAGAGGGAAAGAGAGAATCCCAAGTAGGCTCCACGTTGTCAGCTCGGAGCCTGACACAGGGCTTGATCTCACCAACTGTGCGATCACGACCTGAGCCGAAATCAACAGCCACCCAGGTGTCCCATGATGACATTAACACAAACATTTTACTACGCCCTTGAATCTAAACCAATGATGTAAATCCCAAAATTCTTGGGCTATTTTTACTAAAGAGGAAGACTTTTTTTTTTTCTTTAAAGTAGGCTCCACACTCAGCATAGAGCTAGAACTCACGACCCTGAGATCTAGACCTGAGCAGAGATCAGAGTCAGACACTCAACTGACTGAGCCACCCAGCTACCCCTTAAAGAGGAAGACTTTTCTCCTACTTGTCAAACTTTCTTCATGCTGTGATTTTTTTGTTTGTTTTTTTAGGAACCAAATCACTAACCCATGCCCACCCACCTGGCTGCCCCTAGGACTTACAGGTTCTCATACTCCCTACTTCTAATAATGTCTCATTTGCAGTAATGATTCAGAACGTACTCTACACTAATGCATAGAAGACATTAATGAAATGTGGTTAACATCTGCCGTGTTTCCCTTGTGAGGCTGTTGGGTGCAGACACCCTTATGATTGCTTCTCTTTCTGGCAACAGAAAGAATATGGGCCGTGAGGTAGGGCAGAGGATAGAATTCTGGCCCCACCACTTACTAGTTGTTTCGCTTTGGGCAAGCATTTTTTAACCTTTCTGTGCCCATTTCTACAAGCGAGAAGCTGTTTTCCTATATTGCAGGATTTTTAAGATTACATGAGAAAGCATATGGGAAAGCTTTAATTTCATCCAGTCTGTCATGGACAAGCACACAACCTTCATCTCTTTCCTTTCACTCCCCAAATTCGACATACGGATGCATTGGTTTCCACTGATGCATTAACTTGTGTATGATCTTGTTCATTCCATTGTGCATCAATACAAGGTCCCCTGGCAATCTCACTTAGAAAACTACTGCCTACCCCTCGGCACTAAGAGGAAAATATCCAAGGGAGTAAGATTGTTTTTCAGATTTATGCTTTTGGAACCCTTTTTTTGTTTATTTATTTTTGAGAGAGAGAGAGAGAGAGAGAGAGAGAGAGAGAGAGACAGAGACAGAGCACGAGTGGGGGAGGGGCAGAGAGAGAGGGAAACACGGAATCTGAAGCAGGCTCCAGGCTCTGAGCTGTCAGCACAGAGCCCGACGCAGGGCTTGAACTCACCTGAGTTGAAGTCAGACGCTTAACCGACTGAGCCACCCAGGCGTCCCGTGCATCTCCTACTTCTTCTTTTTTTTTTTTTTAAATGTTTATTTTTAAGAGAGAAAGAGAGACAGAGCACGAGCAGGGGAGGGGCAGAGGGAGAGAGGGAGACAGAATCCGAAGCAGGCTCCAGGCTCTGAGCTGTCAGCACAGAGCCCACGGTGGGGCCCAAACTCACGAACTGTGAGAACATGACCTAAGCTGAAGTTGGACACTCAATCTACTGAGCCACCCAGGCACCCAAGATACATTCATTCATTCATTCATTCATTCATTTAGAGACAGAGAGAGACAGAGCACAAGCGGGGGATGGGCAGAGAGAGGAGACACAGAATCTGAAGCAAGCTCCAGGCTCCGAGCTGTCAGCACAGAGCCTGAAGCAAGGCTTGAACTCAGGAGAGCTGTGAGATCATCACCGGAGCCGAAGATGGATGCTTATCGGATGGAGCCACCCAGGCGCCGCTGGAACCGTATGTTCAGATGAAATCTCTCTTGGAATCTTGATATAAATAAAACAGATTTTTTTAAAAAAGGTCATTTTATCAGCATTCCTTTATTTTAGAAGATCACATAGGTCATCTTATAACACCTATTAAAATGGCATTCAGCACGGACGTTCTGACGACACATATCAGAAATCTGGGGTTCGAGGGAACAGCTGACAAACTTATCAACCTCAGCAGTTGATTCTGCTTCTTGTTCTGATTGCACAGAATCAGTAAAATTGTGATTCAAACAGAAAATACCTTAGCATCTTAACCACTGCTCGTATCTCCATAATAAATATAGACAACACACATCTAAGATCTATAATAATCACATCCAACATGCTACCTTTGCACCTGTTACCACAGAAGCTGACATCTCAACGGTCAGCACATGCAACTGAGCCTTGCCTGGTCCTCTCGGAGCACCATACGTATGTGGTGCCAGACCCTCTGTACAATTTTATATGGCAAATTCACAGGGGTAAATTTAAATACATAAATGTTAGTGCAGAACTACATCCTTCCTAGTCTATGACACACTTAGGAAACATTAACGAGGCACAGGAATGACAAGGGATTTAGACCGAGAAGAACACAATGAGTTACTTGGCAGCGAGAGGAAGGGATTGATTAACGTCCATCACGGAGTCCAATGACTGTTCTACCTTCATGCTTCATGCTTGCGGCCGGCTGTCTCTTCCTGGTTTCCTAAGATTCAGGAGAAATGCCCTTTTAACCCTGCCTGGAGAAGGGCCTCCTCCTCCTCAGCTGCCTCTTCATCCTTTATCAGTGCCAGTAATTCCAAAAAGCCAGGGGCGGGGCCGTCCTTCGGCACGGGAAGCTTCCTGCGAAGCGTTCTGTGGATTGCTCCGGCAAAGATTTGGTCTAGGCGGGCCTGATTCACAACATCTTTCTCGATTGCTCCTCTCTCTACCAGCTTCTGTAATAAAGGCTCCAACCTTAACACGTAAGCAGACAGTTTTTCTTCATCCTTCTGATAAGTGGTCAGATACCTGACCTGCAATTCCCTAGGATTGTCGATAACCCCAAAAACCTGCTCAAGGGCCCGCAGGCATTCAGCGACTGTAATGGAAGGATTGTTTATCTTAAGGACTCGAATAACATCAAATGCTGGGCCTCTAAGGCTCTCTAGCAATCGCCTTCTTTTCTCTGCATCTGACACCTGCCATGTCTTCATCATCTGAGTGGTATGAAACAGCCAAGATTCAAATTCTTCTTCTCCTGGTTCTGGAGGATCGCTGCCTGAGAACACTCTGAGCTTTGTGTATTTCAGGTATTGCAGGGCAGGCTGAAGAGCCTCATCTAAGGCCTGTGCCAACATAGGGGCCTGTATTTCTGGGATCCTGTCCTGGTCTAGGTCGGAACGGTCGTTTCCATATCCAAGAGCTC
Source organism: Herpailurus yagouaroundi (assembly GCF_014898765.1). NCBI lineage: Eukaryota > Metazoa > Chordata > Mammalia > Carnivora > Felidae > Herpailurus > Herpailurus yagouaroundi. The sequence goes on from NW_024412396.1 coordinate 65,485,362, forward strand.
TGGTCAACTCACCCAGTGTTGTACCCTCTCCCTCTAAGAATTCGTTTAATCTGCTTAAAAATTCATTATCCGGGTCCGGAGGCTTAAAGATCACTCTCCAGACACCCCCTTTTCCAGGGATCTCCTTAGGGACCAGAGCATGACTAGTCTCCCCGGTTAGCCCTACTAAGGCTACATTCCAGTTCTCCACCCGCCGGAACATCCTCCCCAGCAGTGAGTACTCGCCCAAGGGCGCTAAACCAGCCCGCAGGGCCTCCTCGATTTCCGCCACAGTGCAGGTCGGGGGGATGTCGGCAATCAACAGCGCTGTCCGAGGGTTCACATCCATCCCCCTGCACCAGTCTTCTAAAAGTCTCAGCGTCATGGTGCTCAAAACAACGGATTTAAATTCTAATTTGGCCGGGGTACTGATGCCCCCGCAATTCACGGCGTTTCTCTGCGGTACCCCAGGTAAGTGCCTGGGGGTCAACGTCCCGACCGGCGGCCTACGAGGACAAAGCAGTCAGGTTAGCTGCAGGTGTCAGTGACCCCGGCCCCGAGAGGCCCCGCACCGATCCCACCGCAACAGGCGGCCGTCTCACCCTCTCTGCGGCCGCGGGCGCCCTCCGCCGCTATCCTCCGCCAGGCGCGACCGGGGTACAGCGGTCCGCCCCGTAGCCGCGCTGCTGTCCGCGGCGAGCCACCGGGGACCGGGCCGAGGAGCTCCGGAGTCGCCCGGCCCAGACGGCCGCCCCCGGAAAGGGATGCGCCCCGACCCCCGGGGTCGCAGCTGCGGTCCCCGGTCCCGGGCCCCACCGGGGCAAGTGGGAGCAGTACCCGGCGCGCGGGGAGGCGGCGCGGCGTCACGACGGGGAGGAGCGCGCGCCCTTCCGGCCCGAGCCGGAAGTCCCGACTGTGGTAGCATCCGGGACGGCGGGCGGGCGGGCCAAACGGGACAGGAAGGTGAGATCCGGGAGCTGCTCGTTCCTGCAGGCTCGGCCGGTGGCCGCTGTCCGGCACTGGGTTCCCGGCGCGGCGAGGCGGAGAGGCCCGGGCCCGGCGCCGCCCGCGCAGCCCTT
>NW_024412396.1:65486819-65510490 GCF_014898765.1 Herpailurus yagouaroundi
TCGCCGCGGACAGCAGCGCGGCTACGGGGCGGACCGCTGTTCGTCGGTGGCGCCTGGGGTGGGCCGGGGGGGGGGGGCGGGGCCGGCTGCCGGGGAGGCCCGGGGGGCTGGGGAGCCTCCCGGCCCGGCCGGGTGACACGGGCTGGGGCTCCGGCCGCAGCCACAGCGGCCCGGCCGCCGCGTGACTGGCCGCAGTCACGCTGTGCTTAATCACAATTAGCTTGTGCTCCGGGCTGGCCGCGCTCCCATTTCTCCCAGCCGGTGACCCCGGGGATTTCTCTTATGGTGGCTTTCTCTGAAATGCCAAAACCACCCGATTATTCAGAACTGAGTGACTCTTTAACGCTTGCCGTGGGAACAGGAAGATTTTCGGGACCATTGTAAGTGTTTAAGAGTTACTGTCTTAACTTGGGGGCTCCGACATTGGTTTGACTTGGAGAATCGAATGTTCACGTAAAACATTACTGAAACTGTGCTGTGTAAGCCAGAAAGTATTTGAACTATAAAAGTGAAGTGTTCCGTAGGAAACCAGTTTAATTCCACTTTCTCAAGGGAAGTTGTGCTGGACCCATTTCAGCCGGAATATAGTGATTTGATTTTTTTCTGTGGGAGTCACATAAAAAGCACTCTCAATATGCAGTGAAACCTTACTTCTTCGTAATTATTACATAAAAGAAGCTGTGAGTTGTTTACTTTTCTTAGAAAATGTAAATCTAATGATTTTGAACTTTATTTTTTTTAATGCATTTATTTATTTATTTTAAATTTTTTAACGTTTATTTATTTTTGAGACAGAGAGAGACAGAGCATGAACGGGGGAGGGTCAGAGAGAGGGAGACACAGAATCTGAAACAGGCTCCAGGCTCTGAGCTGTCAGCACAGAGCCCGACACGGGGCTTGAACTCACGGGGCTTGAACTCACAGACCGTGAGATCATGACCTGAGCCGAAGTCGGCCGCTTAACCGACGGAGCCACCCAGGCACCCCTGATTTTGAACTTTAAATGCATTAATGGAATAGGTGCCATGACCGCGTTACTAGACCCTAATTTGTAATTTTTTTTTAAATTTGAAGGCACAGAGCATGGAGAATGATGAACTTCCGTCAGAGGATGGGATGGATTGGAGTGGGATTGTATTTGTTAGCAAGTGCAGCAGCATTTTACTATGTTTTTGAAATCAATGAGACTTACAACAGGCTGGCCTTGGAACACATTCAGCAGCACCCGGAAGAGCCCCTTGAAGGAACCACATGGACACACTCCTTGAAAGCTCGGTTACTCTCCCTGCCGTTTTGGTTTTGGACAATTATTTTTCTGATCCCTTATTTACAGATGTTTTTGTTCCTCTATTCTTGTACAAGAGCTGACCCCAAAACGGTGGGCTATTGTATTATCCCCATATGCTTGGCAGTTATTTGCAATCGCCACCAGGCATTTGTCAAGGCTTCTAATCAGATCAGCAGACTACAACTGATTGACACGTAAAATCAAGTAAAATCAAATCGGTCACCATTTTTCCTTACAATACAAAACTGCCAGTGCTATATGGAACCTGATCACAAGACTGCAGTTTCTTCACAGATCTCAGGAAGTTGTGGTGGGGCAGAGGCTTTCTAAAAAGTGTGACCAGGGGGCTCTCTTTATCGGAATAATAATGACTTTTTAAATGAAGCCTGAGATACAGTACTACAGAATCATGTTGATGACTTCAGCTTTTGGAAGTAAAATCGTGTCTGTTATTCGCATTCTTTAGAAACTTGAATAAGTACCTGAACTCCTATTTTTATTCTACTGTGCAACATAGTGATGATTCAGAAATTTTTCCTTTGGGGAAGAAAATAAATATGAAAATTTCCATTGTGCTTAATGTAAAAAGGTCCAAACATGGTCATAAAATTTAAATTTTATACAGTTACCTGGCTTGCTTTAAAATTCTTCAAACTAAAACACCAGTTCAACCTTGTAAACTAAGCCAACTATGCTTGCTTGCTATCAGTTTGTGAGAAATTGGCATACAATTATTGAGGTGATGGCTATCTTGATAAAGTTTGTGCTTCCTTTTGGTAAGGCTACTGGCATTATCAGCATTATTAATGCCTTTGGTTTTTTAAAAATTACTTGGGAAGAAACTCAATGTTTGGAAGTTGAGAAATCTCACACACGGAAGATGGAAACGAGGTGTTCAGTGAAAATATTTCGTCCAGTCTCTGTCGATGTGTGACACCACTCTAACATCCTACCGGGTCATCAGCCTTGTGAGTTTCTTTTCTGGCCTAAGGTCCAGTCTTCAGGCAACAGGTTAATTGCATGAAGATGTGATCCTTGTTACTTCCTCCTTTGCATTTGTACTTCCTACCTCATGTCTGGTACCAATACAAATAACTAAAACATGGAAATCTCAGATTTTAGGATTTTTTTCCTTTTCTTTTTTTTTCTGGGTGGGATCAAGATGTATTTTTATACAGTAATGGCATTAATACCAAGGAAATATTTTACACGAATAGATTTTAATAATAACCATAACCTCTTTTGGTGCTTATTCTGTTGGGCCTTCTTCTAAGAGCTTTACACGAATTGACTCATTGAATCCTCTAAACAACCCTAAGAAAACAATTATCCAGGCTTTACAGATAAGGACACTGAGGTAGAGAAGTGAAAAGTAACTTGCCTGTTAAGGTCACACACCTGGTAAGCAGCAGAGCCAGGGGTAACCAGGCATCTGCTTCCTTTGTTCCTAACCGCCGTCATTTGCTTCTCACAAATGACACGTTTCACGGTATTCTCTGTCTAGCTAGGCCGAGGAATGGAAATGGCATTATTGGAAGGTTTTTATCAGTTTGTATGAGCTACCGAAAATCTAAATGTGTTCTACCAGCCTCAGCATTGAAGTCTGATTTGATTCGAATGGAAGGCTGAACGTTCCACAGCAAGCTTTCCTTGAAAGATAGAGCGGGTATGTTCGCTACCTCAAAAGCGGCATGGTCAGATCCTTCTCCAGGCAGGCAGTCTCACTTTCCCTTTACTTCTTCCAAAGCTCTAGTGACTGCAATGATGCATCTTGTGCTACAGTACACCGAAATCTTCCAAGTAGGCAGCAATTTGAAATGCCTTTTTCTGTGAGGGTTAGGTAACCCAATCACTTGGCATCTTTTGAGCACTTAACTGGTAGTATGCATACTGCAGATACTGCTTTCTGAGCGATTTACCCCTTTCTGAGTGATTCTGAGTGAACGTGAGGAGACCCGAATTAAGCACAGGAGTTAAGAACTTGCCCGTGGTTCCACAGCAAGCACGTGGAAGAGCCAGGATATGAATCCAGGATGTCTGGCTTCAGAGCTCCAGCTCTATCATTCCATTATACTGCTTCTCAGAAAAAAAGGGTAATTTGGGGAAAATCATTGAGCAGTTTCTTTATTTGATTACTCTTGAGGCAGTGGTAGTTTGAAAACGATTTAAGAAAACGATTTCAATTTTTTTTCACTTTATAAATGCTTGACATAATGCAAGGTTTGTGAGCTTATCATTTGTCTTATTAAATAGTAATTGCTTTTATTGAAGTAGATTTTATCTCTTATACTTCAAATTGTAGTGTTTGGGGATTTGGTAAGTAAATGCTCAGTCCATCTCTATCTTTCAAGACCAGATTGCCTTGGTAGTAGAACTATTAAAATAGAGTAGGAGTAATTGAGTACTTCCAAAAAATAATTTCTAAGTTTCAGATTGCAAGGTTCATGTTTTTTGATTATTTAGGAATGAAGTATCCAAGTTGTGAATCATTCCTGTTTTGTCTATGGCTATTTAATAGTTCAAAGCACTCTTTATAAAGGGAAAGGTGAAATTAACCTAACTGTATTCGATTGAGGGGGAGGTTAAAACTGATGGATAGAAGACCTGTGTGTTACATTGAGTCATTTGTTTCCTATTCACATCACGATACAATAAGCAGTAAATATGGGATTAGATAAATGGCAAATATAGAAAGTGCTTCAGGGATTTTAGGGAAAGAGCAAGCATCTTAGGATCCATAACTAGCCAATGATACCTGCTTCCAGAAGTGAGAAAAACAGAGTTCTATCCCGTAGTGGCTTACTAAGTCCCTTTATTTGCAACCACACCTGAAATGAAGTAAAACCTGTTGAGTGCTTTTCATGGAAATACGCCAGATATTTTATTTTTTTGAAAGTGCCAGGATAGAGAATAAACTGAACTGCAGAAACAACATCTAATTCATGGAGTCACCACGTGACCTTTCTCGTTTTAAAGGTGCTACCAGTTTTAAAGTAAAAGTGTGATTTCCTAAGTTCAGAATATGATTCTATTTCAAAGCTTTTATAATTGATTAAAAAGCTTTTCTTTAACAGAAGACCATGGGGGAGGGGGAGAGAAAAAAAAGTTACAGAGAGGGAAGGAGGCAAACCATAAGAAACTTAAAAAACTGAGGATAAACTGAGGGTTGATGAGGGGTGGGAGATGGGCATTGAGAAGGGCATCTGTTGGGATGAGCACCGGGTGTTGAATGGAAACCAATTTGACAATAAATTTCATATTAAAAAAACTTTATAAAGTAACAAAATAAAAAAAAGCTTTTCTTTGGGGAGGTGGAATCATGAGATAAAGTACTCCTACAAGAGTAACTGCACCCATAAAATAGTCAAACTGGTATGTTTGTTCACCATGGGTAGTGAGTGTTCTAGTCTTATTAAGATTATCTAGTGTTGATTTCCTTCTTGATGGATTTAACATTCTCAGTCTCCAAAACACTGGTAGAAAAGCTTACCACAATACCGCATGACTCTGCATCAAGTGTGTGCCATCACTTTATAAATTCTCCAATATATTTTTAAGTTCCATAGAATTCTGGACCATGATTGGGAATCATGCATTAGTATTTTTGTTTTGGTCTCAGACAGTGAATACGTCTTGAACAGGAGCTGTATATTAGAATCACCCAAAGAAATAAAAAAAGAAAGCAAAACTCTTCATATAAACCATGCCAAGATCCCCTCCCAGTTTTCTCAGTCTCTGGGGGAGGAGAACAGACAACTGTGTTTTCAGAGCTCTTCAAATGATTGTACTGGAACCATTGGGCTATGGTTTGTGCGCGTATGTTTATTTTTGAGAGAGGGAGAGAGTGTGAATGGGGGAGGGGCAGAGGGCGAGGGAGACAGGATCTGAAGCAGGCTCTGCTGACAGCAGAGTGCCTGATGAGGGGCTTGAACTACAAGCCATGAAATCCTGACCTGAGCTGAAGTCGGATGCTTTAACGACTGAGCCACCCAGGCACCCCTGGGCCATGGGTTCTTATGCACCACAAAGATTCAACTGTTAGTCATGACAGCTGTATTGGTCTTTGGCACAGCTTCAACAAATATTTTGTGGTAAGTTCACCTGAGCTATTTGAACTGCAAATCTTTAAACAGATGTCTATATATTTTTCAAGGTTTAAGTAGACATTGTTACAAGGGGGGAGGGGGGTTACAGAGCAGGGCCTTATAAACTGATACATGTGGTCCCAGGATGTCACTATGGAAAATCAACAGGTCATGGTTATAGAAGAGGTCATTGTAACTGAAGGCCATGATCCAAGGGAGGCCAGCTAGGAATTCAGCAGACATGATAAGGACAGACCAGACCAGGGATGGTCACGTCACAAGGTGAAGGAGAGGACAGCCCCCTCACTCCTGCTTCGTGTAGCTCTCCAAATGTGACAAGACCCAGCCCATGACAGGAGAAAACAAAGCAGGAGGTGAGTCCAATGGTGATGTCCATGGTCCTGAGCTGTTTCTGTAGCAGATTGGAATGGATCTGGGTCTGTAGCCCCAGGAGCCCCATACCAGGCTTGTCAGGCCCTCCACAATAGCAGTGTTAGCATGGACATGGCCTATAGAGTATACTGCAAACAGCGGCCTGCCGGAGCCCAGGGTCAAGAATGAAGCATCTTTTCTGGTTCTAGTTCCTCTCCAGGTTATCCTGAATATACTTCTATCAGGCTTAGCCTCCCACTCTACCCAAATTGCTCTGTTGTCAAGAGGTCACTGGTCACTTACTCTTAACTACACCAGATGGTCAAGTCTCAGCCCTTAAATTATCTATCCCTTGGCAGTTTTTGACACACTCCCTGTCCTTGAGATACCTTCTTCAATTGGTTTCTGGATTAGTACTGCCAGTAGAAGTTTAGTGATAGTGGAAACGTTTTATGTCTATCTGTGTTGTCCAATCAGTAGCCACTAGCCATATGAAGTGAGCCCCTGAGATGTGGCTAGTGTGGCTGAGGAACTGAATTTAAAATTTTAATTCAGGGGTGCCTGGGTAGCCCAGTCGGTTAAGCATCCAACTTTGACTCAAGTCATGATCTCAGGGTTTGTGAATTCAAGCCCCGAGTCAGGCTCTGTGCTGACAGCTCGGAGCCTGGAGCCCGCTTTGGATTCTGTGTCTCCCTTTCTCTCTGCCCCACCCCCACTTGCGCTCTGTCTCAAAAATGAATAAACGTTAAAAAAAGTTTTTTTAACTAGTTCAAATAGCCACATGTGGCTAGTAGCTACTGGGTATTACCCCAGTTCCAGACACTTGCCTGCTTTGCCTTCTTCTTCACCAGCTTCTCCTGTCTCTTTTGCTGGTTCCTCCCTGGGGATCCGCCCAGTTTCTGAGTGCTGACATGCCCCAGTTCTCATTTCTATACTTACTCCCTTGGTCATCCCATCCAGGCTCATGGCTTTAAGTGCCCAAATTTATATTGCTACCTTGCATCTCTCCTGAGCTCCAGACTTGGGTATTCAGCTGCCTATTTGACATTTACTAAGATGTCATACGAGGCATCTGAGATTTGACCTATTCAACATCAAGCTCCTCATCTTATCTCCACCTACCAAAATCTGCTGAAGGCCCCTAGAAGTCTATCAAACAAATGGCAACATAAAATGTTATGCCTCTCAAAATCCCTCCCATGGCTTCCCTTCTGAGAACAAAAATCCAAGCCCTTAACGTGGCTTACAAAGTCCTAAATAAGAGGCCTTTGACCATTTTCTGCCATTTCTTCTACTACTCTCTCCACTCCTCACCCCACTCTAGCCATTCTGATCTTCCTGCTGATTCTAGAACATGCCAGAAAAACTGGTCTCAGGGCATATGCACTCAGTGTACCTTCTGTCTGGATGCTCAGCCCTGGCCTGCTCTATTCCTGTCTTCGGACCTTTGCTGAATTGTCAGCTTAGTGAGGCTTCCTCTGACCAGTCTATTTAAATAAAATTAAGCATCCTTTTCCCATGTTTTTCTCCACAGCACTTACCTTCCCATGACATGTTACGTATTTTGTCAGAATCTAAACTCCATGAGGGCAGGGGTTTTGTCTGTTCATTGTTGTATACTCTGTGCCTAGAACAGCACATAGTAGGTGCTCATTAATTATTTACTGTGTGAACGATTCTTACTGCCACTGAATACCTCTTTCATTAGACTGCAAAACAATCTAGTTTGCTCTCCAGAGAAAATAAAGGTTAAAGTTAACACTTTCTACTAAGTGTGTAGCCTACCCTGTCACATGTTCTGGATAAATTCAGTGGCTAAGCTTTTTTCAGGTTTCAGTAGTGATATGTTCTTTCCGAGGCCAAGATTTATAATGAGTCCATTTACTTTTGCCAACAATGATGTTGGTTGTCTTGGGATTCTCCTTATTCAAGCAGGAAAAAAAAAATACCACATTCACAAACAAGGTTTTAAGTGGTGGTTAGAGCCTTGAGTAATTCTCAAGGTACAATCATGAAGATAACAGTTTCCTAAACCACCTAACATATGCATCAAGTGTCCTGCCAAGCTCTTAGGGTTACAGCACACAATTTTTCAGTATTCTGGTGTTTAAGCCAATACCTTGGCCCGTAAATTACTCATTTAAAGTAGTAATGTGTTATTATTATTATTTTAAATGATTGTTTTTGAGAAAGCGAGCACAAGCGGGGGAAGGGCAGAGAGGTGGGGACAGAAGATCTGAAACAGGCTTTGCGTTATCAGCACAAAGCCCAATGTGGGACTCGAACCCAGTAATCGTGAGATCATAACCTGAGCCGAAGTCAGAGGCTGAATGGACTGAGCCACCCAGGTGCCCCTGTTATTAAGTCTGACACTTAATCAACTGAGCCACCCAGGTGCCCCAAAATATGTTTTAATTTTCATTTCTTTATTTATTTGTTTTATTTATTTTTAAGAGAGTGCAAGTGGGGGAAGGGGAGTGAGAGGCGGACAGGGGATCTGAAGCAGGCTCCGTGCTGATAGCAGTGGGCCTGATGTGGGGCTCGAACTCATGAATTGTGAGACCATGACCTGAGCTGGAGTGCTCAACTGACTGAGCCACCCAGGAGCTCTGTAATGCGTTTTTAGAAGTTAGTTCCATCTCCAGCAGAATTTTTTGCATTGGAGTAAAAATTTTTTTTTTAATGCTTATTTTTGAGAGACAGGGTATGCGTGGGGGAGGGGCAGAGAGAGAGGGAGACACAGAATCCGAAGCAGGCTCCAGGCTCTGAGCTGTCAGCACAGAGCCCAACATGGGGCTCCAACTCACAAACCTCAAGATCATGACCCAAGCCAAAGTCAGATGCTTAACCAACTGAGCCACCCAGGCGCTGTGGAGTAAATTTCTATTTAAAACTGTACCCCAATGGCCTTGTCGCTGCCCCAATGTGAGCTACTGCTTTTTAAAAGATTTAAATAGAAGCTTATATTCTAGCGTTCACTGTTCCCTGGGCCATGTCTTTAAATAGAGCAATTCTGATCCCAAAAGTCACCTGAGAACTGGAATAGTTACAGCAACACTGTGAAATTCATTTTATACTTTAAGAATAATGCACTATCTAGAGGGCATTTTTTCAAGGTTAAGGCTACATACATCAGTTTTACTTACCAACACTGCCTTTTTTTTTTTTTTTTTTTTTTTTTTAAAGTATCTTACCTCACATTAGCTCAGTTTCCTAACCTCTTTAGAGGTCACATTCTGCTCCCTTTTCTGACAAAGTAATAATCAGATGGGAAATGTGGATTTTTTTGGTTTTTAAGTCTAGATTGGTTAATTTTTGCCCTGAATTACTTATGCACCTGGCTGGCTCAGTCAGTACAGCATGCAACTCTTGATCTTAGGATCATGAGTTCAAGCCCCACGTTGGGTGCAGAGCTTACTTAAAAAAAAACTCAACAGTTTCAGCAACATTTCAGAAAGAGTAACTTGTGTGTAGAAAACTACAAAATACATTTAAAAAAATGCAAAGAGTTAAGAGTGTTCTGTGAAAACTTTCCCTCTTATTCCTAGCCCAACTCCCTCTCTGCCCAGAAGCAGTCTGGCTATCCTTTTAGGTACTACATGTGTATCTCACCAATATTTTCCAATGGCACCATTCTACACACTATTCTGATCTTTAACACAGAGCTACACGTTGGCCTTTTTTAATGGCTGCCCCAAATTATTGTATGAATATTCTTATTTAATTAACCAGGGTCTTCTGCCAAAGGACATTTAGGTTCTTTACACTCTTCTTACTAAGAATAATGCTGCAATGAATAGTGTTGTAAATACATCTGTGCACCTGTGTACCGTTATCACTGGAAAAGTTTCTATAAATGAAACTGCTGGGTCAAAGAACAAGTACATCTAACATTTTTTTTTAACATTTATTTATTTTGAGAGAAAGAGAGTAAAAGCACAAGCAGGGGAGGGGTAGAGGGAGAGAGAGAAACCCAAGCAGGGTCCACACCGTCAGCACAGAGCCTGTCAAGGGGCATGATCCCACAACTGTGAAATCACGACCTGAGCTGAAATCAAAGAGTCAGACGCTTAACCGACTGAGCCACCCACATGTCCTGTACATCTAACTTTTGCTTGTTTGTTTGTCTTTACATCTAATATTTTGACAGAAGTGTCAACTTGACTTTTTAAAAAAATTTTTTTAATGTTTTTATTTATTTCTGAGACAGAGACAGAGCACGAGCGGGGGAGGGACAGAGAGAGAGGGAGACACAGAATCCGAAACAGGCTCCAGGCTCTGAGCTGTCAGCACAGAGCCCGACGTGGGGCTCGAACTCACAAACTGTGAGATCATGACCTGAGCCGAAGTCGGTCGCTCAACTGACTGAGCCACCCAGGTGCCCCTGACTTTTTTTTTTTTTAATGTTTATTTTTGAGAGAGAGAGAAAGCACAAGTGGGGGAGGACAGAGAGGGAGACGCAGAATCCCAAGGAGGCTCCAGGCTGTCAGCACGGGGCCCATTGAGCCCCGTGAGATCATGACCTGTGTTTAACCAACTGAGCCACCCAGGTGCCCCTCAACTTGACTTTCAAAGAGCTTATACCAAGTTACACTCTCATCATCAGTACCGTATAGCCCTCACATCCTTTCCAGCTCAACATTACATCAAAACTTTTGATCTTTCAGTCTGTAAAGTAAAAAATGGTATCACATTGTGGCTTTAATTTTCATTTCTTTGAAGTATTACTTTTTTTCCCATTTAAAAACCATGTGTATTTCTCTTCTTGTGATTTTGCTATTTCTTTCCTTTGCCCACTTCTATGGTTTGACTGGTATACATGAGATCTATAAAAGGAAATAGTTCTTAGTCATTATGTGCTGAAAATGCCAAATACTTTTTCCCTCTGTCTTTTAATCTTATTTATAGAATATTCCAAATTTTTCATTATTATGTAATCACATTTACTAATCTCTTCTATTATGGTTTCTGGATTTTAAAAAATCTTGCTTAGGAAAGACACCTTCCTCACTCTGAGACTATAAAAACTATTACTCTATATTCTTTCTCTTTTAAAAAGAGTTATTATTTAATTTTTTTTTTTTTGAGAGAGAGAGACAGAGAGAGAAAACACACCTGTATGGGAAGGGCAGAGAGAGAATCCCGAGCAGGCTCCTGGCTTTGAGCTTGGGGCCAGATGCAGGGCTTGATCCCATGACCATGTGTTCTTGACCACAAGATCATGACCTGAGCAGAAACCAAGAGTTGGACGCTGAACCAACTGAGCCACTCAGGTGCCCCTACTCCATTTTTTTTAGTACTTCTGTGGTTTTGTTTTACATTACAAATCTTGATTCTCCCTGAAATTTATTATGTTCTAACTCATGAGAGATTTAAACTCTCACAAAAACTAGTCAATTTGTTTCTCATTTGTTAAGACTGAAAGTGTCATTTTACAAACATTCTCCGTTAGGTGAGGATTTTACATTAAATATCCAGGAAATAATTATCACAAAATGATTGTAATCAATTTCCTCAAACATGTAAATTTTATTTGTAACCATCACATGCTAATTCTATGGCAATGCAGTTTTGAATTTTGCAGTGCTCAGCTACCCCACAGTAAGTCCAAACAGGCATTTCTTGTAAACATTTCAGCACAACACACTGATTGACAATTGAGTTTAAAAAGCCTAGGTTTTCAGAATCTCTTATGTATGAAACCTAGGAGTATAGAAGATATTCTATATTTGTTCAGATTGGACAATCCCACTGAGAAATAGATGTATCTTTAATAGGCTAGATAGGAACTAAACAAAAGTACAATAAACTGAAGGCCACAAGTGTCTCCAACTGATTTTGTCATTTGGAAGAAAACCTAAACTTTATTTCCTTTTAAAGTACAAGTCTTCTCAATAAAAAAAAATTTTTTTTACTATCAATTGAATTTTTTTTTAGTAAAAATTAAAAAAAAATTCTAAGCAGCTGAAGGCATAATTTTTTCCTTCCCCTGAAGGAATAATTCTAAAAGCATATTTTATTTTTTTATTTATTAAAAAAAATTTTTTAACGTTTGTTTTTGAGAGCTCGTGTGTGCACACACGAGCAGGGGAAGGGCAGTGAGAGGGAGACAGAGGATCCAAAGTGGGCTCCAAACTGATAGCAGAGAGCCTGATGTGGGGTTCAAACTCAGAGAACCCTGAGATCATGACCTGAACCAAAGTTGGATGCTTAACTGACTGAGCCACCCAGGCACCCCTAAACTACATTTCATAATACAAGGTGGGGGGGAAGTACAGGGGGCTAGGTACCAGGAAACACACAGCATGAGGACCTAACATCACCTAGGAAGCCAGGAAAGTCTCCTGGAGGAAATGTTTAAGTTGAAGGAAGAACTAGACAGGTAAAGGACGTCACTTGGTTGAGGACTTGAAAGGCAGCCAGTTGCAGAAGCGTAAATCCTCTGAGTATGAACACTATCTCTAAACTGGGGGGACAAAACTTCCCATAATTTTTTCAAAGTAAGTTTTCTTTCTCCCCAAATTAATTTTTATTTTTTAAGGTTTATCTATTTTGAGAGAGAGACAGCGTTAGTGGGAGAGGGGCAGAGCAAGAGGGGAAGAGAGAGAATCCCAAGCAGGCTCTGCACCGTCAGCACAGAACCCAAGGAGGGGTTCCAAACCACAAAACCATGAGATCATGACCTGAGCCGAAACCAAGAGTTGGACGCTTAACCAACTGAGCCACCAGGTGCCCCCAAATTTTTTAGAAAGTAAGCTCTACACCCAACATGGGGCTTGAACTCATGACTCTGAGAACGAGTCACATGCACTAGGGGCACCTGAGTGGCTCAGTCAGTTAAGCAGCAGACTTTGGCTCAGCTGGTGATCTTCTAGTTCGTGGGTTTAAGCCCCACGTCAGGCTGTATGCTGACAGCTCAGAGCCTGGAGCCTGCTTCCTATTCTGTGTCTCCGTCTCTCTCTGCCCCTCCCCTGCTCGCACTCTCTCTTTCAAAAATAAACATTAAAAAAAAAAAAAAAAGTCACATGCTCTACCAACTGAGCCAGCCAAGCATCCCTCTTCCCAAGTGATTTTAAAAAAATCTTCCAACTTTCTTACAAACAGCAACCTATTATAATAGGTTCCACAGAATGCTATTAAAACAAGTATTTCTTGTGACACAAATGCACTTTTAGAAAAACCATTATGTTGCATATGTCCATATATTTCATATTTTAAACTCCATGTCTCACATTTTAAAAGATTACTTATCTAAGTCGGGTGTTAAGCTTACTTTTAGCTAGGATTGTGAGGTTGACTTTCCTGTACAAAAGTAAACTCGAAAGAAATTCAGAGATTAACTGTGTCCTGCTTGCCTGTGGCAATGTTTGTACTCTTAGGAGTCAGAAGATTAGAAAACCAGGCAAGGCACTTCGATACTGGGCCTTCACACTGATCTTTTTTGTCACACATGTAGCTCACTTATGAAGCAGGCAGTATTAAAATCAGTATTGTGGCGCCTGGGTGGCTCAGTCGGTTGAGCGTCCGACTTCAGCTCAGGTCATGATCTAGCGGTCTGTGAGTTCAAGCCCCGCGTTGGGCTCTGTGCTGACAGCTCAGAGCCTGGAGCCTGCTTTGGATTCTGTGTCTCCCTCTCTCTCTGCCCCTCCCCCAATCATGCTCTGTCTGTCAAAAATAAACATTAAAATTAAAAAAAAAATCAGTATTAAAATTAAGGAAAAGATCAATCAGACCTATAACCCAGACCTCAAAACACTGGGCCACAAGCACAAATATCTTGAAATTTCTTTTTTATAAACATATTTACTAAACAAAGAAGGAAAAAAAATTAAAAAAGTAAAGAAAGCAAAATAGTCAGGAGCAAAATCCAGCTATTACTTAAAAAATATGAACTATTTTGGGGCACCTGGCTGGCTTGGCTGGGAGAGCATGTGATTCTTGATCCTTGGGTCATGAGTTTGAGCGCCACGTTGACTGTAGAGATTACTAAAAAAAATAATAATAAACTTTAAAAAAGAAAAACTTAAAAAACATATGAACTATTTTAACTGTGCTGGTAAGTGTTTAAAGGATTGTATGAAGAAAAAGATTATCAGAAGTCAATAACTGAGTAGAAGTCCCAATACTAGAGACATTATCACAAACTAAACAAGGAAATTTCTGACCATTCATAGAACTTTTCCCAGTTAGTATTTTTTTTTTCTAGTTGGTATTATTTTGATTACATAAGAGCACTTAGTGGAAGGCTGATGTTCCAAGTAAAACAATACTTCAAAGATGTGAAAAGCTATCAGGCACCTCGTGGTTCAGTCGGTTAAGCATTCAACTCTTGATTTCAGCTCAGGTCATGATCTCATAGTTGTTGAGATCAAGCCCCACGATGGGCTCATGCTGACAGTATGGCACCTACTTAGGATTCTCTCTCCCTCTCCCTCTAGCCCTCCCCCATTTGCATATGTGGTCTGTCTCTCTCTCAAAATAAACATTAAAAAAAAAAAAGACATGAAAAGGTATCTAAATTCAGTTTCCTTAATTGTATGTACTTTGCAAACTATAGATTTCAGAATATGTAACTGGGAAAGTACTATGATAATCTGCTTTTGGGGTTTTTTGGTAATCTGTTAAAGGCTATGTGTACAACCCATCTCTGCCAATATTTAGCTCAAATTCAGGGCAACACTTCTTCTAAGGTTCAATTCATCTTGGAAATAAGTCATATATAATCTGTAAGGTTACTTCCAACTCTAAAATTCTATAACTATTTGTATTTCCTTAGATACATGCTACTTGATTTCTTTGCATTTTAGCTATCTAAATGAATCAGGAAACATGCACAGGAAATAAAAAATGCCTTGGTCCCATCAACAAGCCAAAAAGGAATACACACACATATTTTAGGAATATATATGTATTTTAAAGGATTCAACAGGCCTTTGGGGTAAGCAAAATCAAAGCATGGATACAGGATGAGAAATACCTTAAGTTAAAGTCAACATAGATTGTTTAAGACTTACATTTGTGTTTATATATGTAACATGCTACAGCATAAAAGCACGCCCAACTTTGTTCTCTTAAGTTACAAGTTAAATGTATATATTCATTGAGTGGTATCATCTCTGGATGTCTATATACTGGGTGTTAAGTACGGACTCCAGGTTTCCTTGGGTCTCTCTCCGGGCTCAACTCCCTCTTCAGTATTTTTATTCCCATTTTCCTTCTTCTTACACAGATCTGCCATTCTTAAATCTAATATCCGATTTTCTCCACTTACATCTTCTTTGAAATGTTATTGTGCGGGACTATGATGTGTACTTTTTATAACAAGCAGAAGCCACAAGATGTAGACATCACACAACTTAATTCAATGGTTATTTAAAAAGTAGAAAACTGAACATTCAGTTGCCAACTTAGAGGATTTTATATAGCATTGAGTGTTCTAGTTATTTCCACAGTATCAAATTTATTTCTCACTCAAGAAAACAGATTCATTTCTAAACATTTATTATATCTTTCTTTGGTGGAAACAAGGTACATTTTTTTCTTTGACAAAATTGTCCTAGGGGAATAAAACAAATGCTTTTCCAAATTAGAGCACCAGTCTTTCCTAAATGTCAGCATGTGATAATTCAGATATAGTAGCAGTCTTTTAAATTTCATAAAAGCTATTCTTAAGATGGTGGTTTGGGCCGTTTTGCAGATGGTCCATCTGAGTTAGTTCTGTTATCAGTGTTATTTTCATCTTCTGCATCATCTTCATCATCACCTTTTAAAATAAATATTTGTTGTGTGACAATATGTTCAGTGGTTCAAAGAAAGAGATTGCTAAAATGGTTGATACCGAGACCATTTCACTTGAAGTATTAATTAAGTTATGCATAAGTTGGATTCAAAGTATGTATGGTTAAAAAGATTTCAGGAATTTTGGTGTTTAAAATCTTTCTTATCTGCCACTTTTTTTGGAGATATAATCTATACACCATATAACATTCACTCTTCTAAAGTGTACAATTTATTGATTTGTAGTATACTCCCTAGGTTGAGCAACTGTCACCGACATTTAATTCTAGAACACATTCATCATCTGAGAAATCGCACACCAACAACCAATTCTCACTCCCCTTAGCCCTGGGCAACCTCTAATCTACTTTCTATCTCCATAGATTTGTCTGTTCTGGACATTTCATATAAATGGAATCCTAAAATATGTGACCTTTTCTGTCTGCCTGCTTTCACTTCACATGTTTTTGAGGTTCATTCACGCTATAGCCATTTACCGGTGCTTCATTCCTTTTTAGTGTTGAATACTACTCCATCGATGGAGACACCACATTTTGTTTATCGCCTCATCAGCTGACAGACATGGTGTTGTTTCCACTTTCTTGTTATTATAATAATGCTGCTATGAATATTCATATATAAGTTTTTATGTGAACATAGGTTTCCAGTTCTCTTTGGAGAAGTAGGAGTGGAACTAGGAGTTCCTAGGAGTGGAATTACTGGGTTATAAGGTAACTTTAACTTCCTGAAGAACTGCCAAACCATTTTCCAAAGAAGGTGTATCCTTTCATATTTCCACCCGCAATGTCTGAGGACTCCAATTTCTTCACATCCTAGCCAACACCTGTTATTGTTCTTTTTGATTACAGTCGTCCTAGTGAGCGCAAAGTGGTATTTCCTTGGGGTTCACTAGGATTTCCCTGATGGCCAATGATGCTAAACATCTTTTCACGAGCTTATTGGCCATTTATATATCTTATTTAAAGAACTGCCTATTCAAATCCTTTCACATCTGGTAACTGGATTGTTTGTAAGCCAATTTTAGTACTGAGTACTTTTTAGTACTGAGTTCTATCACTTTTCTTTAGTAACTGGTACAATTTTAATGTTTTGTATATTTGTTGAGATCAAATTCACAGAACACAATATGTGCCATGTCAATCTCAACTACTTTTAACAAAATAAAACCTAAGCTTTATGGGGTCTTCATTAAATAAACAAAAAACATGTCTTCTGATACAAATATACTACTGACCTTCCATTAATAGGTGGCAGTTATTTTCTCAACAAGTAATGATATTTTAAGAAATGGCTCTAGCTATACTCATCCTTACGCCAATGATAACGTTTTCAAGAGATTACAGAAGTACTTCTGGAGCCAAGAAACAGGACTTCATTCTCAATACATTGGTACTCCCAATTAATATATCCATGGAACCAGTCTATTGTCTGAACTCAGTGTAATGTTCTGAACTGGCTCCTTCACATAATACAAAAGATGGAAAGTACAGTACAGTGTAAGTCCCTTTAGAGAGGAGTTAAGTCCTGACTCCAATATTTAATTCTTTGGCCCTTCAGCTCCAGGCAAAAAAGGTACCTACCTCTTTTTGTATTCAAGACAAGACTTAAATTTCACATTTCTCCTTTCAAACTGCACCTTCTAAGTTGGCATATGGAAAGGAGTCCCTGGGAGTTAAGACTCCTTAAACTGAAATCTTCAGAACTTACTCTGAAATTAATTCTAAAATTACTTATTTTTAAAAAATTTAAATCCAAGTTAGTTAACATATAGTGTATTAACGAATAGAATTTAGTGACTCATCACTTACATGTAACATTCAGCGGTCATCCCAACAAGTGCCCCTTGCCCATTTAGCCCACCCCCCACCTAACATCCCTCCGGCAACCCTGTTTGTTCTCTGTATTTAAGAGTCTCTTATGGCTTATCTCCCTCTCTGTTTTTATATTATTTTTGCTTCCCTTTCCTTATGTTCATCTGTTTTGTCTCTTAAATTCTACATGAGTGAAATCATATTTGTCTTTCTCTAACTTATTTTGCTTAGCATAATACACTCTAGCTCTATCCACATTGTTGCAAATGGCAAGATTTCATTCTTTTGGATCGCAGAGGACAGTCTTCTTAACGTGTTTGTAACTTCATGAAATTCTGTAAATTCGTGTAATTTCGTTAAATTACAAATACGTTAAGAAGGTAATACTCCTTTTCATCCTTCAACACCCAGCTCAAAAGCCATGCTCTCTGAAGCCTTCTTGGGTCCTCTCAGCTTGCAATAGTTACAGAGGGCCCTGGGGTCACACTTCCAATCTGTTAATAAGTATTTGCTTGTCTGACCCCCACCAGCCTGAGAGTTTCAGAAAGCCAGGACCTGAGTGGCATTCACCTCATTCCTTCTCAAGAGCACAGCCCAGTGCCTGGCACAGAGCAGTCGGCACTCAGCACGCTTTTTGTGATACATATGGAAAGAGAGTCGTCAAACGCTTAAGCAGAAGGAGCGCAGATAATATGGCGGTAAGGACTGACAATTTTTAGTTGGGATTCTTCTTCCCCCGAGGCTCACTTGCTCCAAGACGGCCACTCTACCCGGGCTCCCCTGCCCCGCCCTCCTGTCGCTCCAGCACCTTCTCAGGGCTCACCGTCCAAGGCCTCTTCTGGAGCCGCCACCCGGTCTTGCGCTTCCTGCTGTACCAGGGGGCCGAAGAGTTCTGTCACCAGGTCTCTCATCTGGGCCACGCCAGACAACAGGGTCTCGTAAGGATCGGCGTCGGTCGGCACCTCACAGGGCACCCGCAGCCGCTGCTGTTGCCCATCCAGCCCGACATACTCGCCCAACAACTCCATGGCGATGGCTGAGCTTCAACAGCCACCGACTTGCAGGCGCCACCCGGAAGCGGAAGTCAACTCGCCGTGGGCGCAGCCTGGCGCAGGCGGGAGAAGGGAGAGGAGTGACTTCCGTTTGTCGGAAGTTGCTCCTCCCCCTTCCTTAGCTTCCCTTCCTTGAGATTGGTTCTTAGCACTGGGCCCCTCCTCCTCCGGCCACGCCTCTCACAGCCGCTTTTCCCGCCTCCGCCGGGCCGAGCGGCGGACCCGCTGACAGTTGAGGATGGCTGGGGCGGAGGGGTCTGCTGGGCGGCAGTCGGAGCTGGAGCCTGTGGTATCGTTGGTCGACGTACTAGAGGAGGACGAGGAGCTGGAGAATGAAGCGTGCGCCGTATTGGGCGGCAGCGACTCCGAGAAGTGCTCCTACTCGCAGGTGGGCGCGCGGCCCTGGCCTCGCCTTCCCCGGGCTCCCGCTGAACCTCCTGTTCCCGACCAGACTTGCCCCATTCCCGCGTGTCGCGGCCCGGCTCCCCTGGGGTGGTCCCAGGCCACCGTTCGTCGTAGACTTCCCCATCCCAGGCCCAGCTGCCCTTAAACCTCAGTCTCCTGGTTCCCTTTCTCAGCTTGTTTTCAGCAGGGCTCCCCTCCTCCCTCGGTCTTCCTCCGTCTAGTCCCTCAGGATTCTCCAGGCTTTGGCCCTGGGACCCCTGCTCTTTCCTTCCTCTCCTTCTCTTCTCCGCGCCTTGGCTGCTTTTCAGAAACTATCCCCTTGACCGCTCAAATCCCGACATCTTTGTCCTTACTTTTCCCATCCTAAGAGTGTTTATTTGGAACCGAATGGGAGAGTCGAAGCAGAGTTAAAGGAGAGAGCTCTGGATTTGAAAATCTCCCCGAGCTGGGCCCCTTGACAGCTAATCCTCTGCAATTTAGTTTGACGAGTACAAGCTGGTAGGCTTTTTGTTGTTGTTGTTGTTGTTTTTGCGAGGCGAAGCAAGTATGGTGTCTATCTGCAGTCCGCCCCCCATGGAAATAGACCGGAACCACGACAGCAGGTGGCACTGGTAAAGGAGGGAGGAGGGGAGAGGATTTGCTTGAAGGGTATATTTGGCATTTGGAAGACGTTATGAATCAGGATTTGAGGGGGTGTGTTGTAGTGTTTGGTGACTCATCCTATGTTTCTAGGTACAAAAATGGAGAAAGGTGGGTAGAAGAAAACTTTACACGGGATGAGAATTGGTAGGAAGAAGGAGGTTGCCTAGCCCCAGGGCTGGGGGTGGGTGGGATGGCAACATTGGGGGATGAGGTGAGAGACTTGGGGTCATTATGTGGTGTGGACTGAGCTCATAATACCAGTTGTCATCTTGACCAGTTGAGTTTAACCCTGCCCAGTGGTTAGATTTTTGAAAAAACCTGGTATCCACAGACAGACCCAGATGTTGGCTGGTATTTTAAAACCTTTGGTCACCACTAAAACAACTTTTTTTCTGCTTTCCTTAAAATGTATGTAAGCTATTTTTGAAATGTGGTTAGCTTTCTAAATTGGACTTTGTAAATTTTTTCTTTTTACTTTAGTAAAATATATGGAAAATGCACAAATCATTTGTATGGTTTGTGGAAAAAAGTGAACATATGCATGCATGTAGCCCCCAGATCATTACTGGCATCCCAGAAGCTTCGCTGCCTCCCTCCTTCCTGGAGGAGGGTAACCATTGTCAAGATTTCCAAAAGCTTTGCTGATCTTTTCCTTCAACTTTTAATTGTGAAAAAATTTAAATCTACAGATAAGTTGAAAGAATACTTTTATGAACACCTGTGTACCTCTTCCACATATTCACTTTTTGCCACATTTGCTTTTATCTCTCTTCTCTATGTAATACACTCCGACCCCCCCATCTCCCTACCCCCCACCTCCCCAGAACCCCTCCCCGAACCATTTGAAAATAAATTGCAGACATCATGACACTCTAAATACTTCAGCATGCATCTCCTGAAATCAAAAGGATTCTTGCATAAAGTGCATTGATCTTAATTGTAAGTGTGATATTGCTAACATAAGCCTGTACACGTTCTCTTACATTTTCATGTGTTAAGATGTTGGTGCAGGCCAGCTGATTCTTCTTGTCAGCTGCCTGAGAATTTTAAACTATCATTGTAAGAAAAAATTGTATGAAATGAGCACTACCATAGTGCATATATAATGACATAAAACATGTGACAGTGTTTTGGCACTCTCTTGTGTGATTATTCTCCTTCCATTTTGTGGCTTTTAGGGCTCAGTAAAGAGACAAGCACTCTATGCCTGTAGTACTTGCACCCCAGAGGGAGAAGAACCAGCAGGAATTTGCCTCGCTTGCAGTTACGAATGTCATGGAAGTCATAAACTATTTGAGCTATACACAAAAAGGTAAAAACAGAGATTGGTGCTGGATGCTTTTTAAATGTTTAGATTCTTTTCCACCTGCGCTTTTTTCTTGTTTTTCCATTTAAAGTAGTTGTGTACTGGTAAAATTTAATATAATTGTTTTATATAATTAGAATAGTTTTTCTGGAGGGCCTTTTAATATAATTATTACACCTGAAACTAGTTTTACCATATATGTTAACTAGAATTTAAATAAAAACTTAAAAAAAATCAAATATAATTATTGCACAAACTCAAACTAGTCATCCTTCTTTGTCATTATTTTACTTGTGTGTATATGTATGTGTGATATAAATATTTATTTCTGTGCATGTTAATTTCCCAAACTGTTAAATCTTTTATTCTGTGCTTGGAGAAATTTCAAATTGGACATATGAACAGCAATCAAGGTCACTTTTTAGACCCTAGAAATGAGTTGAAAGGGCAGGGGCTGTGCAATAAATTTAAAGAGTAATTCATTAGATTTAAAAGAAAAACTAAAATTTGGCTCTCCCTCATTTTTTTCAGAAACTTTCGTTGTGATTGCGGAAACAGCAAGTTTAAAAATTTGGAATGCAAATTATTTCCTGTAAGTGAGCAGTGTAAAAATACATTGAAAGTAGCTGAGATGGATATTTGCCAGAGGGGATAAAAACCATGCATTTTCCAAAAAGGAAGTTCTTACGCTTATTCTTTCAAGTAGACAAATTGGTATTAGACTGTATTCCGTTTAAAAAAAAAAAAAAGACTGTATTCCATTTTTTATTTTATTGGAAAACTAACCTGTTCAGAGTCTGCATTACAGACTGTAGTATGAAAGATTTTGGTGGGAATGTTCTTTAATGTAACTGAGGTTTAATTATGTTGGTTGTGTTCATCCTTTAAGGCTTTTAAAGCAAAGGGTATAAAAAAAATTTTTAAGGTTTATTTTAGTTTTGAGAGTGAGAGACAGAATCCAAAGCAGGCTCCAGGCTCTTAGCTGTCAGCACAGAGCCCAACACGGGGCTTGAACTCATGAGCTGTGAGATCATGACCTGAGCCGAAGTTAGACGCTTAACTGACTGAGCCACCCAGGCACCCCAACAAAGGGTATAACTGTAAAAACTGAATTAATAAAACTTGGTAATAATGAATGTGAGCTAGGTGCACAGGGATTTTTCTGCTTTATACTTAACGCAATAACATTTACTGAAGTAACAGAAACTAGAATGTCAGGGATTTTACATTGTTCAGTCATAATTGCTAAAACTCTCATGCTCTTTCCGTCCTTTGAAGGTTATTTTTAGACAATTTCCTTGCTTACTTTTTACCGTCTAGTAACCTGGGAGCTTTGGCTATCACAGCTGGGCATTAAGAAGTACTTTGGGGTTCCTGGGTGGCTCAGTCGGTTGAGTGTCTAACTTTTAATTTCAGCTTGGGTTGTGATCCCAGGGACGTGGGATCGAGCCCCAGGTTGGGCTCCACACAGAATGTGGAGCCCTGCTTAAGATTCTCTCTCATTCCCTCTGCCCCTTTCCCCCACTCGCAAGATCTAAGAAATAAATACATAAAAAAAAAATAAAAAAGTACTTTGAAATTCTGGGTTATAGAGGTTGATGATATAATTTTATCAGCATTTTGTTAATGGATGTATTTGGTTTCCCCAATTACTACAAAGAAGGTACAAAAAATCAAATTTCTCTGTATCCTGGAAAAAATATCCTTTTGATAGGAGTGAATTCTTTTTCTTTGTACTTTGAAAGTTAAAAACCAGCTTCTGGGGAGGAAGATATTTAATGCAGAAATTTATTGAATGTATTAATGTCATACAACATGAAATACATGATATTTTATTATTGTGTCATGGTATTTTTTATATTTTACTACAATATATTGATGCTGTGTTATAAATATATGTAATATATGTTCTTATATTGGTGTTATAAATATAATATATGCCATATGTGATATTTATATGCTACTTATAATTTATACTTTTATGATGCCTGAAATTATAGTTAAAATTAGACCATATTACATATTGAAATGAATATCTTTCAGGACAAAGCAAAGATAAATTCTGGCAATAAATACAATGACAACTTTTTTGGATTGTACTGCATTTGCAAGAGACCTTATCCTGATCCTGAAGATGAGGTAAGGCAATTGGAGGTTAATTGGAGGTTAATACCTCTAGCCTTCACTCCTTAGCCTGTTGTCCAATCTGGGCCTTTATAGCTGTTCAGAAGGGATTTGGGGATTGCGAGAGGATTCTAGGTTTATCCTTTCTTAGGAGTGTGGGCTGGAGCTGTAACTGGTACAGATCTTGAGTGTTCTTCTCATTCTACATTACAAGAATGAAATATTGGGCAGGACATTCTCAAGGCCAGTGCTTTCGTCCTTCCTCTCTCTCTTGTTGCCTGCCTGCTCCACTGCCAAGCACTCTCCAAACAATGACTTTCAACTTCTTGCCTCCATGGAAGAAAAGAAACGGGGTGTACAGACTGGATCCTCAATTAGAAGTATACACAAAATTAAAAAAAAAAAAAGTATACACAGAATTTAAAAAGAATTTTTCTTCCTCATTCCATCGTACTTCCCAGATATAACCACTGTTAACACTTTTTGGTGTATATGTTTTTAGACCTGTTTCGGTCCCAACATAAGTGATGTGTGTTTCAATTTGTAGTTTCCTTTTGACAAAAGTGAAAATTCCGTATGTTCACTTTTGCAACTTGCTTTTCTCACTTCTCAGTATATCATAGCCTTCTTTTTTTTTTAATTTTTTTTTTTAATTTTTTTTTTTAATTTTTTTTTTTCCAACGTTTGTTTATTTTTGGGACAGAGAGAGACAGAGCATGAACGGGGGAGGGGCAGAGAGAAAGGGAGACACAGAATCGGAAACAGGCTCCAGGCTCTGAGCCATCAGC